>NC_066584.1:133710581-134310581 GCF_024323335.1 Lathyrus oleraceus
CCTTTATCAACATACACTCCTCTGTAGTGACAGTTGCACAAGTATTATCAGCAGCAGGTAAGGCTCCATCCTGTAGCAGAAGTTTTGGAAACATAGCCTTTGGACCTTTTAGCTGACCCTCTTTAATCATTTCTACTCCTTTCTTGGCCTTCTTCACCATCTTGACTTTTGCTGGTCTATGCCTGAGTGCGGGGTCGACATCCTCATTCATTATCTGGGCCAAGCTAATAGCCTTGGAGTCCACCAGATCTTGGACGATATGCTTAAAAGCTCTGCAACCTTCAATGCTGTGTCCAGGTGCCCCAGAGTGAAACTCGCACTTGGCACTCTCATCATAGTTGGCAGGCCTCCGCTGCTGTTCTATAGGAATCAAAATCCTCGGCCGAACTAAAGCAAGATCCATCAACCTTTGGAACAGATGGGCGTAAGTCACGGGTGGTTCCTCAAACTGACGATCCTCATTCTTCTTCTTCACCTGGCTCTTAGCTCCTGGTGTCTTCTGTTGAGGTGGCAGTTGTTGCTGTTGAACAGGTGATTTGCTGACAGGAGTGGATACGGTGGCAGCGTAAGGATGATAACGATCTTTGCTACGTTCTTTCTTTGCGGGCACACCGACTGGCTCAACCTTCTTCTTGAATGGACCACTGTCGGAGGGTTTCTCTGCTACAGTACCAGAAGGTTTGTTCACTTCGGAGGACGGAGCCTTCCCCTGGACTTTCTCCACTATCAGCCATTTCTCGATCCTTTCCAATCTTTCAGACATGGCCTTCTGTCCCAAGGCAAGCCCTTGCACAACACTGAACAAGTCCCTCATCATCCCTTTCAGTTCAAAGATATCGGCGTTGAGAAGATCCATCAGCTTGGATTTGTTGACCCCCAGCAGGTTATCTGAACAGACGAGCTATGCGTACCGGTTGAATACTGAAACCTACAAAACAGCAAATGGGTTAGTATGACTCACACATGCAATGTTTGTCCGTACCAGGAATATTCAGTCCTCTTTTTTCTGGTTTCATCGAGACAGATAAAATTTCATCAACAACATTTTGACATCTGGATGTCTCTCAACCGGGGTTTTTAATTTAAAAATAATGGACCCTGAGTACGGACAGACATGAGTTGAATGCAGATGAATGCGAGATGATATGATGCAAATGCATGAATGCAGGCCTTTGTGCCACCAAGTCAACTGTAGACCCTCTGCTTTTCTGAACCAGTCAATTTGCGGGACCAAGTCACCATAAATCCAACTTGGGGAGTTCCGAAATAAACGGAACCGGAGATTACATCACTATCTTTACAGGAACAACCACTGAAACGGGTGACAAACGGATCCTCTGAACAAGTACTCTCAACTCAGCCCGGGGATCCGAAATAAACGGAACCCGCTGATAAACTATGGACAGAACTCTGGCGTCCCAGGAATAAATGCCCCATAATTCACAGTCACCATCAGTACCAAGAGTCACCAACAAAACACCAACCAATCAGCAACTGTACCTGTAATGATCAAACCCTCCCCACTCACGGGTGTTATCTAGGCCAGGGTAAAGTCTAAGAGAAACGCAGCATAAATAACCTTTCGCAGAATACCATCATATACACACCTGAAGTATGTAACGACAATATCCCACCAGGGTCTGAACTGCTCGTGATATCAATGTTCCGCTAAGTGGCGCCATACCACCCGCTTCTCATGAATAACTCTATTCCTAGGTTTCCTAGATTTCACTCATAGCCTGGGTATTGGGCCTTTTACCTCAAGTAACTCCCACCCCCAAACAGAGAAACACAGACAGCACAGCAGATGAATATGAATGAAATGCAAACATTAATGCAAATAATAAATGCAAGCAATAAATGCACATATATACAATGAATGCAATAAAAAAAAACAGCACAAAGCAACCAAAACCCTAACCTAGAGAGCGCTAGGAGAGACTCGCTCAGGGAAGATGGACCAGCATAGGTCAACTTCTCTATAATCCCCAGCAGAGTCGCCAGCTGTCGCATCGCGCGAAAAACCGGCGGGAAAAGAAAGAACAACAGAGCCGCCACCGTGCGTTATTTATCCCAAAAGAGGGAAAGGAAACGCTCAGAGTAAACCTAGGAAAGAACATGGTCTCGCGACCAAAGAGAATGGGTTCGGGAGTCGGTTATGCGAAGGGAAGGTATTAGCACCCCTACGCATCCGTAGTACTCTACGGGATCCACGCACAATAGAAAGGAAAATTGGTTGCTAAACACCGCTCAAATACTCACACACACTGGCCGAAAGAGACAAAGGAACTGACTGAAACTGACTCGGCAGGATGTCGCATCCTGGGCCTACTTAGTCTATCAGGCATAGACATCAGAGTCGAAGTAGTTCGGACTGGGGAAAACACATGCTCGCTAGGATATCGCGTCCTATGCATACGTATCTTCTCGGACGAGAGAAGAATCAGAGCATTCGTAGCTCGGCTGACACGCACGCAAACAAACACAGGCAGAGGCAAACATGGAGCCCGAATGCCAATCACTGGACTTACATCAGCATCCGAACCAGAAAATACGCAAAGAGGCAAACGTGGAGCCTGAATGCCAATTACTGGGCTTACGTCAGCATCCGAACCAAAACACACACACACTGGAACCCAAATGCCACTCGATGGACCTACATCGGCTTCCAAGCACACAACAACACAACAGGTTGATAGGGAGTCGGGGACTCAGCCTATAGCTGTCAAACACACACAAACAGACAGACAGCAAATGCTAAGGAGTCACAGACTCGAGCCTAGCAAAGGTCAGACAACACACACAAAAGAAAGAAAAGGCGCCCGGAGAGATCAGCTCAATCTCCTGCCTACATACTTCATCTGGTATGAAGATCAGGGCGATGTAGTTCCCCTACAGAGGGATAAAGGACTAGCCTAACCAGATAACAGAGGGAGACACAACTAGGGAGACTACGACTCGAGCCTAGATGTTATCATGCAGATCATCCCTAAGTTAAGGTTTCTAGCTAAATGGCACAAGGGCCATCCTATCCTAAGCATGGCTCACACAGGAAGCAAGCCACACACACTTAACTTACACAGGAAGCAAGCCAAGCAAAACCTAACTTGCACAGGAAGCAAGTCCAAACTAATCCTAACTTGCACAGAAAGCAAGTCAAACAATCCTATCTTGCACAGGAAGCAAGTCAAACAATCCTATCTTGCACAGGAAGCAAGTCAAACAATCCTACAAGCACAGATAGCACACGCTATACACAAACAAGTGGCTCAAACAAGGGTTAGGTTTTAGTCAAGGGGTCATATCAACCTCAACAAACAAACCTCTGGAATGGGGTGAGTGTTGCTCTTAACCTTGCCATTGAGGGGCTAAGGTGAAGCAGATGAAAGGAGATGAGGGGTGTGCCTCATTGCTTCTATCCCTGACCTGGGAGAGCATTTGACAAGAATGTGTGGGTTCAGAAAGTGGGAACCCTTCTACACATTTAAAACTGACTCAACTGTACAATTGTACAAGATCTTGGGTTTGTATCTGCAATGCATCAACACAGTGGTGTGAGCAAAAGCAGATGACACACTGAATAGTGGGGGATAGATTGCATATCCCTACCTTCCACCAATTGCCTCTTCACTTAGGAGGACTTTGACTCTATGCAAGGACAAAAGTAAACAGTCACAAACATTGCCTCTTAAGGAGGACTTCAGACAGTTGCCTGGCCAAGTAACAGGCCAGGTCTTCCAGACTACATGAAGTAAAAGAGACATACCTCAATGCAAATTGCTTATACAAGCAAAGCAAAGCAAAAAGTTCACAAGGAACTAAGCAACTAAAGCACCTGAAACAGTCAAACAGATGTTAGTATGCAACTTCAAACAAAACAAACAGAAACAGACACCAACAGTCAATTAGAGGCACATGGACGTGCAAAGCACAAGGTTTAAGGCATGTGAGCCAAGGCACCTACAAAACACACAAGTTAGTCAATGATAATCAAGCAAGCTCAATCAAAAGAATTGGTCTCAATGGCCATTTGATGGTCAACCTGAAAACACAAGCTCAAAAGTGAGTAGCAGGACCACTAGGACAAGCCTGGGGTCAAAAATGAATGGAAAAGTCAAAACAGCAAGGGTATCCAATCAAAGTCAAGTATAAACATTCAAGAAACACAACCAATTGGGTTCACATCCATATCAATCACTGTCATCATTTCATGAGCAAATTAGGTCAAAGCATGGCATTTAGAAGCTCATAGAAGTCAACAGCAAGACTTGCATCAAAAGCAATCTAAACATTTTCCAAAAATCACCAAATAAATCATGATCAAACCTAACACATAGAATGATAAGCATGTCAAATTTCATCCCATTTGGGCAAGTGGAAGGCAGTCAATGAAAATCAGAAAGTCAAAGCCAATTTGAACATGCTCAAAGAAGTCAACCAAACATGCATCAACTTAGAAAAATCATAAGTCAAGAATGGTGTATGATAAATGAATGGGACCAAAGCCATGGCAAAGATGAGGATGTCTAGTTATCTCATGCAACATTTCATGTCCATCTAATAAAGTATGAGAATTTCACAAATGAAATGGGAGCAAGTGTCACACAAGGTCAACATTTGACTAGGCAGGGAAGAAAAATCTCAAACAAATGGAAAATAGTTCAATTAAATCCAAGAAAATTCACAAGTCAACTAGACATACAAGAGTAGGCTCATGCAAAATTTGGGATCAATTGGAGGTCAAGAAGCATGGTAATGAAAATCAAGAAAATGCACATCATTGGTGTGACACAAATTGTCACACCCTGGTTCAAAAATTCATATCTAGCAAACCACAAATGATAAATGCACAATCTTTATACCAAAATGAAGATGAGTGAGTCTAGTTTCACCACAAAAAATTTCAGGGCCAAAGGATGCATCATCATTATTTCACAAAAGAAATGGCAAAGGGTGTCAAATGTGCATACATGTCAAGAAGTCAATTATCAATTAAAATCCAGCCAATGAAAAATTAATTAAAAATCATGATTAAATAATAGACATCTTCATGAACATGATGGAAAAAGTTTCATATTTTTTGGAGTTGAAATGAATTAAATATGAATTGTGGAAGTTGAGATATAATTGGAACAAAACATGAACAAATGCATAGTCAAACAAAGGTCAGCGTGGCAATTTCGTAATTCAGGGTGTCACTTAACAAAACTCAGCGTTTTGGGGAGAGAACGAAATGTTCTCATTGGTCCAAACCCAATGGAACAGTGCAGCTGGCCAAACCAGTTCAAATTTTCTGGGTTCTTGAAACCCTAGGGTTTAAGCAACCATAGCATCGTGTAATCAACAGCAAAAAATGGATTTCCAACAAAACATCACATAAGCAGCAACATGTAACATGATGATCATGCAAAACCAAACAGCCACGACCAAACACAACAGACACACACCATGTGGATTTTCTGGACATGTTCAAAACAGCAGCAGGGCATGTTCATCATCATCAAAACATCATCACTCGATATTCAAACATCATGGTAAACAGCATAGCAATTGTTACAACCATGTTCATGCATATCTAGACAGCAATAAACCAATACACATTCATGCAAGATTCTGGCAAGTTCTAGGGTTTAAACAGCAGCATACCATTCACCATCATCATGTAACTCGAATTTTCAAAATGCCCAGCATGACCAAACAAGCACATCAATAAAATCAATATGCAACATACAACATGAATGTGCTATCCATTTTCATTAAATCAAACTAAACAAACCAAATCGATTGAAAATATATTCATACATACAAATGAAAATCCAGATTTCTTGGCCATGACACAACCATTTCCAGTAATTTATAGTTTGTTGGAATCAGCAAGATGTAAACTACCTAAAGCATGGCATCATTTTGAGAAAAGAGTTGGTCGAAAATCTTACCTGATTTGAAGAAAATGTGAAAACAGTGTTTGTTTGGTGCTGTTGTGCTGAAACAGATGCTCTTTAGGTCTTCAAGTGATGAGTGTTTGAAGTGCTTTGCTTATTGATGCTTGAAATGGAGGGATACGAGTGCTGTTATGGAAATTGCTTTGAGGAAAAAAAACCAATTGCTCCAAAGCTGCTTGCAGGTATGAGAAGGCAATTGTAATCAGTTCAAAATGATGCTTAGACTGTGTTTTAGGATGAGTATGAATCAATGAAATTGGTTTGTTCTGGCTGCAAGTAGTGACTGCTACTGGTTTCTCTCTTGACAGAAAATGATATTGAGGTTTGGCTATGTTGTTGGATGTTGCTGCTGTAACTGTTGTTGTTGTAACTTTGATGCTTTTTGACAGAAGACCAGAAGTGCAAAGCCAGGATCAGGTTTTAGAGGGTGTGACCAATGGCCTTTGGCTGCTGTTTGGCAATGATGAGAAATTGGGATGAACAAAATGTTATGGTTGGCAAGGCAAGATTGGTTTGTTATGTTTGGACAGAAAAATGGGGAAATGCCAAGAGCAAGGTGGATGTTTTTGGAGAAAGAATGATGTTGGTCTGCTGCTATCAGTATTTTCAATGACAGAAAATGTGTTTGATTCTTGACACAAGCAAGGCCAAGTTAGGTTACTTTGGAAATTGGACAGAAAAATTCAAATGCAAACAGCAGGGTCAGTTTTTAGGATGAATGAAGTTCACTGGTTTTGTGTTGGTTGGTCAGGTTCTGCTTTTCACTGTGGGAGTCTTGACTGCTTTTTGCCAAATGCCAAGCAGGGTCCATTCTTGAGGGAGTGGATTTTTTTGTAGGCTTGATGTGTTTGATGGATGTTGATTGTGTTTCAAAATGTGACAGAACAAAATGATCCAAAGCCCTGCTGTTTTGTGTTGCTAGTGGTTTTTGAACAGCACTTGCACTCTTTGACAAAATGCCAAACAAATCAATTTTTGCATCAGTTGAAATTGGTTGGTTTGCTGCTACTCCTACTGTCCTCAATATCAGAAAATGTGATGAGGAGATCTGTTGTTAAGCAAGGCAGGGTTGGTTTTTGACAGCAGAAAGAAATGCATCCAAGGAGTTTTTGGTATGAGTTCTGTCCTGTCCTTGAAATGCAACAGCAGGGAGCCATTATGAGAGAGTGTATTCAGTGTGTTTAATGGAGGTTAATTGTGTTTTAAAATGACAGAAGAAAAGACCAAAAGCCCTGCTGTTGGAGGTTGCCTAGTGGCAAAGCAGGTTGGTAACTTTGGAATTTTTTGGACTGTCCCTTTAAAAATGCACACAGGTTAAGTTTGAGGGAATGAATTGTATGCAGTGTGGTTAGGGGCTGCTGCTGGTTCATGACAGGAAAAGGGTGGAAATGTTGCCAAGCCAGGCTCAGGTTCTCTTCAAGCTCTTTGATAGAAAAAAGGAGAAATGTCAAGATGTGTTTTTGAGCATGAATGAAGGTGGTTTTTTGTCTGCTATTGGTTCAAAAGGATGCTTGGATTGTGTTCAGTTAATAGTTCAGTATGATGAAAAAAGGTGAAAAGCAACCAAGGCTTAAGCTCTTTGAGTTTTTGGGACAGACTTTGAAATGCACACCAAATGAAGCTTAAAAAAAAAGTGTGAAGTTAGTTGGACTGCTGGGTTATGTTGGCTTGTGACATGACAGCAAAATGATCCAAATTTGCTCTTTGATTGCTTAGTGGTAGGGCAGTGTTTGGGGCTTTTTGTGTTTTGGACAGCAAGTTTGAAATGCCAATGCAAAGTCAATGCAGTTTTGTGTGCAGTGTGTTAACCAATTTTCTGCTGTCACATGTGGCCACAATTAGTGCTTGGTTTTGACAGAAAAAGATGAGGAAGTAAGGTCAAGCCAGCTTAGTTCATTGGTTTGGGACAGAAGAAGTTGGAATGCAAATAGCAGGGCCCTCTTTCTGTAGGATGCCAGCCTGAATCAATTTCAATATATCAAAGTGAGTGAGTCTTTCTTGGAGAGTGAATTGTATGCTATGCTGCTGCTAATGCTCTTGTCCTTGACAGCAAAAATGGTGGATGAAAAATCTGCTGTGGACAGTACAAAATTATTGTTGGAAGTATGGTAGCATTTGTCCTTTTGCCTAATTTTTAGCAACTAAGCATGGCCTTCTATTGTTGTTGGTTTAGGCTGCAAGATGAGGCTCTAATGACAGAGAAAATGCTGCATAATTGCTGTCCTTTTGAGGTGCAAGGCAAGGCATGGTGGAAGCATGGACAAGTATGGTGAAATTGTACCTTTCTTACAATTCAAGCAACCAAACAATGGCCTCATGTACTGCATATTTTGACTTTGCAAACACATTCTAAATGACATTTATGAGCTGTTCCAATTGGCCAAATGTTGAAAAAATGTTTAAATCAAAAAAGTCAACTCTTGGTCAAACTTACATTTAAATGAGAAATGTCAAAATATGCCATTTTGATTGGTGAAGTTTTGGCTCATGAAATTTATATTTTTGGAAAGAGGGGATCAAATGTGACTTGTAGGAAAAAACCCCACCAAAATTGGCCAAACGGTTTGGGAGATATGGCCCTTTGAAGTTCAAGATTTTCTGAAATCGATTCGATCATAACTTGCCAACCACACATGGGAATTGAGAGTTCTAGGACTTTTTGGAAATGGGAGAACAAGATCTTCAACTTTCATGTTGGGCAAAAATTCATTTGAGGCTTGTATCAAGATGTAAGTTTGAGGATCAAGACTTTCCATTTATGGCAAGTTTCAGTTACAGGCCCAGTTTCCATTTTTGGAAATTCATGATCTGGCTTCAAATTCTTCCATGATGGTGTTTGGCATGATATATGATGACTATTTGGACATGAATGAACTCTCACAAACCAATTCCAATCATCCAATCACTGATTAAATGGACAGTTGACCAACAGTTGACTTTTAGGGTTTCTGACTGATTGTGCATTGACTGATGACTTCCAAACCCTAATTCCTTGAGAACTTGACTTCAAATGATGTCCCAAGTTGTATGAACTCTTGATCATTGACCATGGTGCCCAAATTCCACAAGAATGACCACCATCCACTGCTTTGACTGACAGTCGACTTTTTAGGGTTTTTGACTGTCTGTGTATGAACTGATGATCTCCAAGTCTTCAACCCTTGACCAAAATACTTCAAAAAGACCTCCAAGCCATGTGAACTTGTTGGACAAACCCCAAGGCCTTGATTCAATGAGAAATTCCTTTGCTTGCTTGGTTGACTGATCAGGAGATTAGTTTGACCTAATTCTTGATTGCTTGCACTTGAGGCAAAAGAGGCAATGCAATGCTATGCAATGGATCATGATATGCTATGACCTAATATGAAATGGTATGTATAATGATAGGTGCAAATTTGAGGTGCTACACCACCAGTCGAAGGAAGACCTCTAATCATGTATTTGACCGTGTTAGAAAATTCAATGGGGTGCGTATTGGGGCAACATGACGAGTCTGGTCGAAAAGAGCATGCCATATACTACCTGAGCAAAAAGTTTACCGACTGTGAAACAAGATACTCACTGCTCGAGAGAACTTGCTGTGCTTTGGCCTGGGCTGCTCGCCGACTAAGACAGTATATGTTGAATCATACCACTTTGTTGATTTCTAGGATGGATCCCATCAAATACATGTTCGAGAAGCCTGCCCTCTCCGGAAGAATAGCGAGATGGCAGATGATCTTAACAGAGTACGATATCCAGTACATTACCCAGAAAGCAATCAAAGGAAGCGTGCTGGCTGATCATTTGGCTCATCAAGCGGTGGATGATTACCAATCTATGAATTTTGAGTTCCCAGACAAGGATGTCATGTTTGTTGCCGATAATGAAAAACCTAAACCAGATGAAGGACCCGAATGGGGATCCCGATGGACTATGGTCTTTGATGGATCTTCTAATGCATTGGGCCATGGTGTTGGGGTTGTACTCATTTCTCCTGGAGGTTACCATACGCCTCTCACTGCTAGACTATGTTTTCATTGTACCAACAATATGGCTGAGTATGAAGCGTGTATTTTTGGACTCAAAGCTGCTATAGATTGGCGAATCAAGTTTTTGAGTGTGTACGGAGATTCGGCCTTGGTAATCAGTCAGATCAAAGGGGAATGGGAGACTAAACATCCAAATCTCATCCCTTATCGAGAGCGGATGATGACATTAATCCCATACTTTGAAGAGATTACATTTGAACATATTCCACGAGAGGAGAATCAGTTGGCAGACGCATTAGCTACCATGTCATCTATGTTCAGAGTCAGATGGGACGGTGAAGCTCCCATGATTACCATTGGACGATTAGATGAACCAGCACACTGTTATGAACTTGACACCGAGGAGGTACAGGAGAAACCTTGGTTCCACGACGTAAGAAGATATTTAGAAGCTCAGGAATACCCTGAAGGGGCATCCATTAAGGACAGGAAATTCCTGAGGAAGTTCTCCGCTAAATTCTTTCTGAGTAATGGAGTGTTATACAAACGTAATCATGACTCGACTCTGCTTCTCTGTGTGGATAGAAAGGAAGCAGAAAGGATTATGGAAGACATGCATGATGGTATTTTTGGGACTCATTCTAATGGACATACAATGGCCAAGAAGATTCTGAGATCAGGGTATTATTGGTCTACCATGGAAACTGATTGCCACCATCACTCCAGAACCTGTCACAAGTGCCAGATCTATGCGGATAAAGTACATATGCCCCCTGCTCCATTGAACGTGTTAACAGCTCCTTGGCCCTTTGCAATGTGGGGCATCGATATGATTGGAGAGATTAAACCCACGGCTTCTAATGGACATCGCTTCATTCTTGTCGCTATTGATTACTTTACGAAGTGGGTAGAGGCAGCCTCATTCGCTTCTGTCACCAAGAATGTGGTGGCACGGTTCGTCAAGAATAGCCTTATTTGTCGGTATGGCATCCCTGAAAGGATTATCACTGACAATGGTACTAATTTGAACAACAAGATGATTACTGAACTCTGCACGCAGTTCAAAATTAAACACCATAACTCCTCTCCGTACCGGCCAAAGATGAATGGCGCCATGGAGGCTGCTAATAAGAACATCAAGAGGATCATACAAAAGATGACAGTAACGTACAAAGACTGGCATGAGATGTTACCCTTTGCTCTCCATGGTTATCGCACTTCAGTACGCACTTCGACAGGGGCAACTCCTTTCTCTTTAGTCTACGGAGCGGAAGCTGTTTTACCGGTGGAAGTCCAGATTCCCTCTCTGAGAATCATGAAAGAGGCGGGCTTAGACGAAGATGAATGGATTCAGACTCGACTCGATCAAATAAACTTGATTGATGAGAAGAGACTTGCGGCTGTTTGTCACGGGCAGATATATCAGAAGCGCATGACCCAAGCATTTAACAAAAGGGTCAAGAGACAGGTGTATCAGGTAGGCGACTTGGTGATCAAGCGTATCATTCTACCACAAGGGGATCCCAGAGGCAAGTGGACTCCCACATACGAAGGGCCATTTGTGGTTAAGAAGGTATTCTCCGGTGGAGCCATGATACTTGCTACAATGGATGGCGAAGACCTCCCGCATCCTATGAACGCGGATATAGTTAAAAAATACTACGCATAACAGAGACCCGCTAGGTCGACGTACCTAGGCAAAAGTAAGGGCATCCCGGCGAACCAAAAGGGTTCGGACAAAAATTAGGGATAAATATATAAAGACGTATACCCGGCAAGTCGAAAACCTGAAAAGGCGGCTTGGGCAAAAAGGGGTATCCCGGTGGACTGAAAACCTGAAAAGGCGGTCCAGGCAAAAATTAGGGATTAAAGCGTATGACTATGTCCCGTTCTCTGTCAGCTTCAACCAAGTTCCAGGGACTGAACGAGCCAATCACTTCTATCCGACAGCAGGAGATGAGATGCTTGAAGACATAATGACAGTGGTGGAATTAAAATCAATAGGACTTTTTCTGCATAGCTTTCTCTTTGTTTTTGACAATTTCCTCTTACTAGGATTTCTGTCTCCTTGTACATAAATTGCCTGTTTATAGGCCCTCTTTCAAAATTAATACAATTTCATTTCCAAAAAGATGCTTTTGTTTTTACCTTTTCTGTTTTGTTTGCGTAAACGTCCATTGATTTAACTTGAATTGACTTATGCACTCGGATATGACCAATGTTTACAAAAATGCATGCCTAAAATAGCAATAGCAATTACTACACGACTTCAGGATCGAGGAGAAGGTCTAACCATGCTTTCCAAGGAGGCTGTTACTAATTCGATTCCCCGGCAACGCCAGTTATTCCCCAGAAGAGGTCGGCACCACCAGACAGACAGGTCATCTCTTCTATCCCCAGCCAGGCCCCGTTGGACAGAACTCAAATCCCCAGCTAAGGAAGGGCCATCAATACCAATGTCTCTGACCAGCAGACTGAGATCTATCTCCCCAGTAGTGTCCCCTGGAAGAATGTTTCAGACGCCTAATGCATTCATTACATCATTTCATACTACATACCTGCATACAACGCTCACATTTACTTCATTCCGCATCATACACTTTACATCATTTCATAACATATACAGGCATACCAGGTTCGCAAGCATAAAACATCTCATGCATCATGACATGGCATGAAGCTAACCTCATTTTTCAGGCTAATTATCCTCCTGACATAGTCAAAACAAAGGTCCATTCAGACGGACATCCTCATCAATTGCATACCAAAATTCAACTATATCCCTCAGATACTGCCTAGCATATGGTACATTCCGAGGTGTAGTCTAGCGTACGACTACTTTCTTCTTCAGATACATCTTCCAGATCTGCTCCATGTCAACATCCATTCTGACATCCTCCTAACGATGACATCTATAAGCCCATCCCAAATGTTCATTGCAAATACAGCATACACCAATATTATTAGATACAGCATATGACTCTTTCAACTCAGATACGGTCTAACGTACGATCCATTCTGACTCTCAACAACTCCAATATGGTCTAACGTACGACCCCTTTGGATACCCCTTTCTCAGGTGCTACCTTCGGACAGGTACATTCCTGAATGGTAGTCGAGTATACGGCTACTCCCTTTCTCAGGTGCTACCTTCGGACAGGTACATTCCTGAATGGTAGTCTAGTATACGGCTACTCCCTTTCTCAGGTGCTACCTTTGGACAGGTACATTCCTGAATGGTAGTCTAGTATACGGCTACTCCCTTTCTCAGGTGCTACCTTCGGACAGGTACATTCCTGAATGGTAGTCTAGTATACGGCTACTCCCTTTCTCAGGTGCTACCTTCGGACAGGTACATTCCTGAATGGTAGTCTAGTATACGGCTACTCCCTTTCTCAGGTGCTACCTTCGGACAGGTACATTCCTGAATGGTAGTCGAGTATACGGCTACTCCCTTTCTCAGGTGCTACCTTCGGACAGGTACATTCCTGAATGGTAGTCGAGTATACGGCTACTCCCTTTCTCAGGTGCTACCTTCGGACAGGTACATTCCTGAATGGTAGTCGAGTATACGGCTACTCCCTTTCTCAGGTGCTACCTTCGGACAGGTACATTCCTGAATGGTAGTCGAGTATACGGCTACTCCCTTTCTCAGGTGCTACCTTCGGACAGGTACATTCCTGAATGGTAGTCTAGTATACGACTACTCCCTTTTCAGCAGCTTCAGCCTAACGTACGGCTCATTCTGCAACTCAGATACGATCTAGCGTACGATCCATTCTGATCTTTCATCCCCAGCAAAGTCATCCGCCTAATGAACAGCTCACTCTGGTATTCAGACACGGTCTAACGTATGATCCATTCGGATCCCTTATCCCCAGCAGTATAGCATACTCTGACTCCCCAGCGAAGTCAACAGCATAATGGAGGGTTCACTATACGGTCTGATGTATGACCCGGTGTGACACCCATGTCTCTAGATATCGTCTAACGTACGACACAATCTGGAAATCTCCTCAGCAAGTTTCTTGGATGGCATCTTTAAGCCCATCTCCGTCAAGACAAATGGGCAAGTGCAAATTTTTGGGGCATTCTAAGTGTTCAATAATCTTTCACCTCCAGACCACGAACGGCACATGCCATTCTACTCTCTCGGTTCGAGAATATTGAACAGGGGCAGCTGTCATACCCCAAAATTTGCCCGTTGGCATTACCAAACATTTTCCAAGACCCTCTGACTTGTTCTGCAAGGCACTGGTATCAAATGGACAAAAGCCCACTCACAACAGGCCCAATCCACAGGCGGCCCAAAACAGCTGGCTCGCTAGGCGAGCAGCTCCTTCGCCTAGCGAACATTGCATCATGCCACTCGCCCAGCGAAGCGTTGGATCCAGGAAAAAGCCCAGACCTAGTTTGCTCGCTAGGCGAGCAATTCCTTCGCCTAGCGAAGTTTGCGAAAGTTTGAGATTTTTGGACCTCATTTTAAGCCCATTAGGTCACCATTACCACTACTATAAATACATGCTCCACTGCCACGAAAAAGAACACACAGAGACGGACTCACTCACCCGGAGACACTCACACAGAGATCCCGAGAAAACCCTAGCACCGAAACCCTGCTGGTCCAAAGAGTTCAGAAGGCGGAAACCCTGAAGGCCGCTTACCCGCTCCGAAGCTACCGTCGCCCAACTCAATCCGGCTCGCCAATTCAAGGTTGCAACTCGATTTGCAAACAGGTTTGCCTCACTATTATCGCTTTAGTTTCTTAATTGGCATATGATATCACTTTAGGGTCTTAATCTACACATGATTATCACTTTGTGTCCTTATTTTGCATGTGGTACCACTTTAGTGTCTTAATTTGCATATGATATCGTTTTGTACTCTCATTTGGCATATGGTATCACTTCATGTTCTTAATTTGTGGAGGATATTATAATTGAATTCATAAATATTTTGGAGTTTTGCATGAGAATTTAAATGTGCTTGAATATTGTGAAACTGAACCATATAATTATGTGTTGGATGCCATAAGCCATGCTGCAGGTTGAGGTCCTAATGTTCTCAAATTTCAAACCCGTGGCCGCTCGCTAGCTCCTCGCTAGGCGAGCCCGCAGCGAGCCTTCGCTGAGCCTTCGCTAGGCGAAGCAGAGGCGACCAGGCCAGGGGCTGCTTTGCCCTTTTGCTGCCCATTTCATGTTTACCTGATGATAATCCTGCATTATTTGGCTTAAATTCCTGGCTGTTATATTTATCTTATGGTGCAATTTCCAATTATATTTTATCTCGATGCTTCAATCCGTGTGTTCATGGTGTAAAGGCTAGCATGCTTCCGAAGAAATAGCCGGCTAGGTACTCCGCTTTATGCATGGGAAGCTTTCATGGAGATGGATTCTAAATTGTTTCACTTTAATGTGAAGATTCATATTGATTGCCTAATTAATTTTAACGTAGTGATCCTTAATGTGTTGATTTTAATGTATCGATTTAATGCGGTATCACCATAATTACCTAATGAACTTAAAACATGGACTTTAAATAAATGACATCGGACCTCTCTTTATTACCCCACGATTACAATATTACGGTCATGTCCCGCGAATATGGGGATATCCTTAGCAAAGACCCTTCGGTAAAATCATCATAGTCCCTCGGACGTTGCCTTCGAAAATACCATTTTTGTCCCTCGATGACCCTTCGGTATAGCCTACGGTTAAATGATGATAGTCCCTTCGAATGCTAAGGTATCCTCACAACTGTTGCCTTCAATGACCTATCGATGACCCTACGATGACCCTTCTACATCCCCAGGATAAAACTACTTACTTCTCAATAGTAAGGACAGTTTTACCCTCATAAGGATGGGAAATGCCCGGAAAGACCTCAGACAGGTGTAACCTTAATTGCTCATTCATAATAAAAAATACTTTTCCCACCTCACACCTTTCAAACATCTTTTTTTAGAAAATCACCACTTAGCATACATCCGTACTAGGATCCTTGCCGAGTTATATTTTTCTAAACTACTTTCAAAAAACTATACGAGATAACCACTTTGTATACATTCATGCAAGAATCATTACAAAGTTAAATTCTCATTTTCAAAACATTTTTCATACATTTCTCCACCACTTTTTTCAAACAAGGAAAACATAAATGATTGAGCAATTAAGAGCCCATGGATAACCATGGATACAAAGGGTGCTAATACCTTCCCTTTGTATAAAGTACCTCCCGAACCTAAGAATCTAAATTAAGGTCTTTCCTGTTCTTTTCCGCCTTTCCTTATGGGATAAAAGAAAAGTCGGTGGCGACTCTTGCTAACCGCGACATTGCGATTACAAATCCAATAAGGTCCAGTTCACCGTATGACATAACCCTCCAAATGTAAATTCACTTTAGCTTTTTCCTTCCAAAAAAACATATGCTCCTTATGCAAGGCCTCCTCAAGCTTGTTCATGCAATCCTTTTCCACGGTTCTAAGATTATCAGAATAGTCATTAGATTGAATTTTTTCCTTAACCATGTTCAACTCATGTTCGACATCATTGACTAAGTGATGCACATTACGAAAAGTTTCTTTGTTCCAAATCTTGTAAATATATTTTTAATTTCGATACATTTAAAAGTTAACGTGACATATGAGTTACCTTGAATGTTAATTTTATTTTATTTATGATTTGTTCGTTTCAACTTTTATAGTTTATATATTTTAAAAATAATTTCATAGTGTTATATATATTTCGGTGGATTTTATTATACGAATGTGTCGTGAAAAATTATCAAAAGTGTCATGTTATTAAGTTGACATTTTGGTAATCCTGACTATATATATATATATATATATATATATATATATATATATATATACTTTTTATTTACTCCAAATCATAGTTTTTTAATTAATTTTAATTGAATGACTAATTAAATAAAATATTAATTTAAATTATTAGATTAAATTCAATTTAAAGTCAGTTAAAAAAATTTATTTTTAAAATAAGTTGATCTTCACTCTTTTATTATTTTATATATATATAATCTTCCATGTTTATTTCAGTACATCAGTGATAGGGAAAATAAAGTTTTGTGGACCGATAACCACCCATACACGTTTCTGGTCCCCATGTAAGGGGAATAGATGAGGAAACATATATATTCTTAGTTTGTTAAACATAAACTATCACATTATTTAGTTTTCTTAATTATTTTAAAGTTTAATGGATGCATTTTTTATATAATTTTTTTTACAAAGCCGTCTAATAAAAAATTATTATTTTATTAAATTATTTAAATTATTTTAAATATCTATATAAATTGATGGAATATATGTCGTTCATTGAATGATAACGCAAAATTATTTTACACCTTTGTATTTTTATTTTCTTAACAAAAAAATATTAAAATATTATTCTAAGATGAGGAGTATAAAAATAAAAATAAAAAGTAAACGTGAAACTAAAGGGGTAATTTAAATAAAGGTATAAAGAAATTGTATTTTTTTTTATTCTAGAAGATATTCTTATTGTTGTATTGTTATTATTTATAGTGTGGAAAAAGTATGATCATATGATAATAAGTTAGTCGTTGGCCTTATGTTATGTGTGTTTTAATTTGTGTCTTTTCTAACAAGTGGTATCTGAGTTTTGGCTCACCACACATTTTAACTCATATTATTAACAATGGACGAGTCAATCTCAACAACATCAACAACAATGAATAAGTTAACCTCATTAAACTACTCCACTTGGAAGTCCAAAATGAAAGACATACTCTACAACCAAGATTTGTACGAACCTTTGTAAAACCTGTTGAAAAAATTCAACAATGGGTAGTTCAAAGTGTTTTTCATCATGTGGCACAAGAAACACTGGATACATATTATGGACGAAACTAGAAACCTTGTACGAGAGAAAGAAATCCAGAATAAATTCTCTATTATTTGGCGATTGATGAACCTCAATTATAGATAAATCTGAAGTGTTTCAAACACTTTAGCGATTTTCAAAGATTGGTAAATCAACTCACTAATATGAAGATAATGCTTGAAGATGAATTGTTAGCATTGTTACTACAAAATTCATTTCTAGACAATTGGGACACATTTGCGTTTATGTTGGATAACTCAACACCATAATGGGTTCTAACATTGGACGCATCAAGATATAGTATGTTAAATTAAGAAACAATAAAGAAGGAACAAAGAATGTCGTTAGAGTCTGAGGCGTTTGTCATAAAGTATCACGGAAGAAGCATCAACAAAAATTCAAATACTATAGACAAGTCATTGAGAAAGTCTAGAGATAAGTTTAGGAGAAGGTCATGGGCAAGAAAAGACATATAATGTTATTACTGTCACGAGAAAATGTTAGATTAAGATATATATTGATCCTATGTTCCTGATAACAAAAGAACAACAAGATCAATAAAACAAAATGTGGAAATAGAATTAGAGGTTTTACCTCCAGCCATTGTTGCAGTGTTGTGAGTGCACTGCCTTTATTCTTCTAAGCTCTTTTTCTCTCAATATAGATGGTGTATTTCTTTTGTGATGAGAGAAAGCTTTGGGGACCAAAGACTATTTATAGGTTTGATTCTACCATCAAGAATTTAAAGTCATTAAAACTCATTATCACCCAATTAAATGGTCATATCAATTTACATTAAAACCAAAATAAATCATACCCTTTTCAGAACCAAAATCCCAAAACTATGGACCATATTAAATTGGTTTTTTATTATTAATACTTATTATAATAAAAATAAGAAACCATTATATTCTCCCACTTGGTCCATAGAACTGATTATTGGCATAAATGAGTAATGGAAAACTTACTCAAGAAATAAATATGTGAATCATAGAGATAATCCCTCTTAAAGGGAGTAGTCTAATCTATGTATTACAACATGTCTATTTTCAAGTATATATATGTAATGCGGTAACTAACTTGATGAATAAACCAATGTTTACTCTTGGTCCAGATGTAACATATTTTCTCAAACTGATGTGCGCATGAAAATGAGAAAACATCACAATATAAGAGTTTTATTAATAAATTGTATGTATACAATCATAAGGAGGACCCAAGTACCATGTTCTCTACATGATCGTTAAATTTTATTGGTGGCATGCCCTTAGTCAAAGGATCAGCGATCATTAAATCAGTACTAATGTGATTAATAACTACTATTTTATCTTTAACTCTTTCTCTAATGACTAAATACTTTATGTCGATGTGCTTGCTTCGACTTCCACTTTTATTGTTCTTAGCCATAAAGATAGCTGCTGAATTATCACAAAAAATCTGCAGAGGTTTAGAAACAGAATCCATGATTCTAAGCCCAAAAATAAAACTCTTAAGCCATACACCATGAGAAGTAGCCTCAAAACAGGAGACAAACTCGGCTTCCATAGTAGAAGTAGCAACCAAGGCTTGCTTAGTACTTCTCCATGAAATAGCTCCATCAGCCATCATAAAAATATATCCTGATGTTGATTTGCGAGAATCAACACAACCAGCAAAGTTGGAGTCTGAATAGCCGATCACATCAAGATTGTCCGTTTGCCTATAGATTAACATGTAATCTTTTGTTCCTTTAAGATATCTCAACACCTTCTTTGCAGCTTTCCAGTGATCCATACCTGGATTACTCTGATATCTTCCTAAGATTCCAACAACAAATGCAATATCGGGCCTTGTGCATACTTGAGCATACATAAGACTTCCAACAACAAAAACATATGGAATGTTCTCCATTTTTTCCCGCTCAAAATCATTCTTAGGGAATTGATTCAAATTAAATCTATCTCCCTTGACAATGGGTGCAACACTTGGTGAACAATCTTTCATTCTAAATCTCTCTAAAACTTTATTGATGTGTGTTTCTTGTGATAGACCTAAAATTCCTCAAAGTCTATCTCTGTGGATCTTAATGCCAATGACATAAGATGCCTCACCCATATCCTTCATATCAAAGTTTTTAGAGAGGAATTGTTTCACCTCATGTAGAAAACATTTATCATTGGTTGCAAATAGTATGTCATCCACATACAAAATGAGAAAACAAATTTTACTTCCACTGACCTTCTGGTATATACATTGATCCATGGGGTTTTCAATAAACCCAAATGAAGATATCGTTTCATGGAATTTAAGATATCATTGACGAGAGACTTGTTTTAAACCATATATGGATCTCTTAAGCTTGCAAACCAAATGCTCACCACTATTAGAAGAGAAACCTTCAGATTGTTTCATATAAACCTCCTCCTCTAAATCACCATTAAGAAAGGCTGTTTTCACATCCATTTGATGAAACTCAAGGTCAAAATGTGCAACTAATGCCAAGATGACACGAAGAGAATCTTTCTTAGATACAGAAGAAAAAGTATCAGTGTAATCGATTCCCTCCTTTTGAGTAAATCCCTTAGCAACGAGTCTGGCCTTGTATCTCTCAATGTTGTCCAATGAATCTTTCTTGGTTTTAAAGACCCATTTACAACCAATGGCCTTTGCCCCATTAGGTAACTCTACAAGATCCCATACGTCATTATTTTTCATGGAATTCATTTCATCATTCATGGCATCATACCAAAAATTTGACTCTTTGCAACTCATGGCTTGTCTAAAGCTCTCAGGATCATTCTCAGCTCCAACATTATAGTCAGATCCTTGTAGATACATAATGTAATCATTAGGAATAACTGATTTTCTTGTCCTAGTAGATCTTCTTAATATTTGGTCAACATTTTCTTGTGGATCTTGTTGTTCAACTAATTGTTCATCATCTTGATGACCAACTTGATTTACTGGATCATCAATAGCTTGTGGAGTCTCGATGATTGGTTGATCAACATCCATTTGAACTTGAGGGATGTTTTAAATAGTAACCAATATATTACTTGAAGTGGAAGGTTCATACTCTATATGATCATGCACAGAAATTGAATTTTTGAATTGATCGCTCCCACTAGTCAAATGATTTTCAAGAAACTTTGCATTTCTTGACTCCACAATCCTAGTTGTATGAGATGGACAATAAAATCTATAACCTTTAGACCTTTCGGCATATCCATTGAAATACCCACTAATGGTCCTCGGATCTAGTTTCTTTTCTTGTGGGTTATAAATCCTCACCTCAGATGGACATCCCCAAACGCGCATATGTTGTAAACTCGACTTCCATCGTTTAAATAACTCAAATGGTGTCTTTGGGACAGCCTTGGATGGAACCCGGTTTAGAATATACACAACTGTCTTTAGGGCTTCATTCCACAATGATTTAGGAAGATTAGAGTTGCTAAGCATACTCCGCACCATGTTCAATAATGTTCGGTTTCTTCTTTCTGCAACACCATTTTGGTTCGGAGAACCGGGCATGGTGTATTGGGCAACAATCCCATGTTCTTGAAGAAACTTAGCAAATGGACTAGGTGATTGTCCAATCTCAGTGTATCTACCATAGTATTCACCACCCCGATCTGATCTCACTATCTTTATTTGTTTTCCACACTGGTTCTCAACTTCAGCCTTAAAGACTTTGAAGGCATCCAATGCTTCATATTTATTGTAAAGCAAATAAATATTCATATATCGTGAGTAATCATCTATGAAAGTGATGAAATATTTCTGACCATGTGCATCCATATCAGGACAACATATGTCTGTATGAATTATTTCTAATATACTTGAACTTCTATTGACACCTTTCTTAGACATGTTGGTCTGCTTTCTCTTAATGCAGTCAACACAAGTTTCAAAGTCAGCAAAATCTAGAGTATTAAGTACCCCATCTTTTACTAACCTTTTAATTCTCT
The DNA here is from genome assembly GCF_024323335.1 of Lathyrus oleraceus. Taxonomy (NCBI): domain Eukaryota; kingdom Viridiplantae; phylum Streptophyta; class Magnoliopsida; order Fabales; family Fabaceae; genus Lathyrus; species Lathyrus oleraceus. The sequence continues at coordinate 133,732,310 of NC_066584.1, forward strand.
CTATGGAGATATGTCCTAATCTCCGTGCCATAACATAGAAGAATTCTCATTAATATTACACCGCTTAGTGCCAGTTTGAACATGCATTGAACTATAAATGGATTCGATTTGTAAATTAATACAATAAAGACCATCAGACAATATACCATTCCCAACACATTCCGAATTATAAAATAATTCAAACAAGGTGTCTTTAAAATTAAAGGAATATCCGAAAGGTACAAGTCTAGAAACTGAAATTAAGTTTCGTGAGAAACTTGGTACATAAAAGGTCCTTTCTAATTTCAAAACAAAACCATCATTCAAAATTAAATTGCAAGTTCCAATAGCTTCCACATGTGAGCCCATCCTGCTTCCTGATAGGATAGTCTGCTCACTTCCCACTGGCTTCCTTAGGTTTTGCATACCCTATAAGGAATTCGTTATATGGATTATTGATTCAGAATCAATCCACCAAGTTTTAATATTAACATCGGTCATATTAGATTCATAACAAACAAATGAGAATAAATTACCTTTCTTCTCAAGTCATTCTTTGAATCTAGGGCATTCCTTCTTCATGTGTCCTCCCTTTTTACAGAAGTAACACTTTGCTTCTTTCTTGATATCACCTTGCGGTGGTATTTTGAATTTCCCTTTCTGATTGGCTTGTGACTTGTCAGTTTTAAAAGCTTTGTTCTTTCCGCGAGTACTTGTCAGCAATGCACTCTCACTATGTTCCATTACAAGCCTTTCTTCTTCCTGAACACACATGGTCATTAGTTCATTGATTGACCATTTGGCTTTATGTGTATTGTAGGATATCTTGAAAGGCTCATACTCAGACGGAAGAGAGTTCAGAATATAGTGCACCAGGAAGGAGTCAGACATATCAACCTCAAGTTTCTTAAGCTGAGCTGAAATGTCATGCATTTTCATTATGTGCTCACGCACACCTTTCACACTGGTGAGTCGGTAGGAGAAAAATTTCATAATTAATGTACTTGCCAAAGCCTTTTCAGAAGTGAAGAACTGATCGTCAATGACTTTCAGCAAATCACAAACATTCTCATGCTGATCGACAGAACCACGTATTCCACCTGTGACCTTAGTCTTAATGAACATCACACTGAGCCGGTTGGATCTCTCCCACCGCTCATATAGTGCGATTGCAGTTGAAGTACTTTCATCTGTAATTGCAGGTGGTTCGTTTTTCCTAATAGCATAATCTATGTCCATCCATCCTAGATGGAGGAGAATTCTTTCCTTCCACACCTTATAGTTATCTCCTCTGAGCTCAGGAATATCACATCGGATATCAGAAAAATTAGCAGGTTGAGAAGCTAAAAAGATAAACAAAATTGATGTCAAAATTTGAGGCATAAATATTATCCAAATTGTATGTATTATCAATATAAACATACCATAAAATAAATCTTGCAACATAAAAATTACCTGTGGGCTAAATTTTAATGTAATAAGATTTTAAAAAAAAATTGCGATAGATTTTTCAAACCTCACACTTTACGTGCATGATATAATTTTGTTTTTCTATCCAAAATCAATACTTTATGATAAAACTATCAAATTATGTACCAATTCATAATTCCTATGGGCAAGTTATGAAAATATTTTGACATTTTATCCCAATTAATCATACAAACATAATAAAAATTCCTGTAAGATAAAATTCATTATACCACGTATAATTAATTACAATTTTATGTCTAATAATTTATGTGATCTCAAAATTTTAAAAAAATAATCTCAATTAATTTAAGGATGCTGTGGCTAATCCAAATTAATCAAAATTATAACAATCACTAGACATAGTAACTCAATTATATGAGAGAACAAAAATAAATAAATAAGATCTCTTATGCAATTGCTTAACAAAATAATAACATTATAAATCAATTTTAATTTCTTTTTGCACAAATTTAATTCAAAGATTAAATAATAAGGCATAATAATCAGTAAAACTGAAATCATATGGATATGAATAGAATCAAAATACATGTTTAACAAAGCAGCTCAGCGGTAACATTCATGATTACCATGGATTAGGACCTGAGTTCAATATCGAGCCATAGTAATAATAGAAAAATAATTTTGTGAGTGCACTGCCTTTGATTCTTCCAAGCTCTTGCTCTCTCTCAATATAGATGATATAGATGGTGTATTTCTTTTGTGATGAGAGAAAACTTTAGGGACCAACGACTATTTATAGGCTTGATTTGATTCTACCATCAAGAATTTAAAGCCATTAAAACTCATTACCACCCAATTAAATGGTCACATCAATGTACATTAAAACCAAAATAAATCATACCCTTTTCAGAACCAAAAACCCAAAACTATGGACCACATTAAATTGGTTTTTTTATTATTAATACTTATTATAATATAAAAAAATGTGAGACATGTTTCTGACATGTGTCTCAATCTAATAGTCATATGACTACTAGGCGAAGAAGGCTATAATAGTGTATTTGGGGATAGGAAATGAAAGCTAACAAAAAGTTCCTTGGTAATAACTCGAGGCGGGAAAGTAAACACTCTTAATGTGATAAAATTCAAATCAATAACTGACGCGTTAATGCTCTTAGAGAAGACTCCTCGGTCGAGCTATGGTATCAACAACTCAAACATATGAATGAGAATGAACTTCAAATTATAGCCAACATAAAGTTCATATCTATTAAGATGTGTATACATTTCTTGGTTGGAAAGCAACATAACACTTTATTCCACTATAAGGCACCATATAGAAGACCTAGTGTTTTAAATTTGATGCATTTTAATGTTACTGTCTCAATGACTACTAGTACTCATGGGAGTGCAAGGTAGTTTGTTACCATTATTGATGATCATTACAAAAAAAAATTAGGTGTATACCCAAAAACAAAAGACCAGGTGTTTGTAGTATTCAAACAGTTTCACGCTAGTGTTGAGGGAGAAACTGACAAGAAGTTAAAATGTGTTTGAACTGATAATAAAGAAGAGTTTATAAGAGCTTTCAAACATTATTGTATGAGTAATGGAATTCGACATGAAAGACTTGTTTCAAAGACACCTCAACACAATAAAGTGACTGAAAGAATGAACATAATTATTATTGAAAGAATGAGAACAATGTTATCACATGCTAAGTAATCTAATAGTTTTTTAGGGCGAGGCTCTGATGATTGCAGTTGATTTTATCAACTTACCATCTTCATCCCCATTGAATAGGGATGTTTGAAATATTTTTTGCATAGGTAAAGATATACCATGCAACCATTTGAAGGTGTTCAGATGTAGAGCATTTGTTCATGTTCCAAGTTCCAAGATGAGAGATCAAAACTCAAATTAAAGTCAAAAGAATGCAACTCCTTAGTTATGGAAATGAAGAGTTCAAGTACAAATTTCAGGATCCTGTAAAGAAAAAGCTTATTATAAGCATAGATGTTACCTTCTTTGAAGACCAAAATATTGAAGAAATTCAAAAGGGAGGTACACTTGTTATTTCTAAATAATATTCAATCAACTTGGATCGAATTCCTCTTATAGAGCATTATAGAGGAGATGAAATAAAAAATATTAGAGACACAGATGAACTCAAATTGATAATAATCCAACTAAAGAAGTAAAATATGGTAATATAAGAAGTGGGGATGATATAGACATGGTTAAAGACTATGAGGATGAAGAACAAGAGTTCCAATTAAGAAGGTCAATAAGGATATCAAAAGGTAAAACAAAATTCAAAACAAATGTGTGTACAAGTTGAAACCTTAGGAGAGTAACTCACAACCCAGATATAAGGCAAGAATAGTTGTGAAAGGCTTAAGTAAAAAGAAATACATTTCCTTTGAAGATATTTTTTCATTTGTGATAAAGATGTCAACAATTCGGGAAGTTCTTAGTTTGACGAAAAGTTTGAATCTAGATGTGCAATATGTGAATACTACATTTCTTCATGGTGGTTTAGGAGAAGAATTTTACATGGAGCATCTAGAGGGATTTGAAGTCGAAGGCAAATAAGAGTTAGTAGTTTCAATTGAAAAAGAATTTATACGGACTTAAGAAGGCACCATATCATTGTGTATAAGAAGTTTGATTCCTTCATGATTGATCACATATATCGAAGGACTAATTCTAATCATTGTTTATTTCTGAAGATATTTATTGATGTGAGCTCATCATACTACTTTTATATGTTGATGATGTGTAAACTGTAGGGAAAATAGTGAGAAGATCAGCAAGTTGAAGAATGGAATGAATAAGTACTTCATATGAAAAACTTAGGACTGAAAAAACATATTCTTGGCATGTCCATTCGATGTGATTGGAAGGAACATAAGTTATGGCTATCACATGAAAAATATATCGAGAAGGTATTATAGTGGTTTCACATAGAAAAGGTTAAGCCAAATTCTACTACACCTGATATTCACTTTGTACTTAGCTCAAAGAAGAGTCATACACGTGAAATTGAAAAGGAGAAGATGCACAAGGTGTCATATGCCTTAATTGTTGGAAGCTTGCAACTGTATGCACACGAGAAGATATAAGACATGTGGTTGGTGTTACTAGAAAATTATTGGCTAATCCATGAAAAGAGCATTGAAATTTTGTGAAATTTATCTTAAAATATCTCAAAAGAAACTTTCAAAATGAGCTTAGTCTTTAGAAGTAGAAAACCTGATTTGATTGGATATATAAATTCTGATATAGTGGGAGATATTGATTCTAGAAAATCTACTTTTGGATTTCAAATTATATTTTCAGGGGAAACTATATCGTGGAAATTGAAGCTAAAAAAGTGTGTTGCTTTGTGTTGTACCCCAAAATTTGCCCTCCTTTTTTGATTTTCATCTAACCTATAACTTGAGATCCATCTATACTCATTAATGCCTCATTCATAAGAATCATTCATTCATGATTAATACATGCTAACAAACATCATAGATTCAAGGTTCGCAGCTAATGAAAATCTGGGTTTTGGCCTGAAGATTATGGTATGGCTCACCATATGGAGAAACCCTAATTTCTGGATTCTTTGGGACTGTGTTTCTTGAAGATTACACCATGGTATCCATATAGGCATCCAAACCCTGGTTCTTGATCTTGATTTCATTGGAATCTTATGCTTGACCTTCTGTCACTGACTTGACTTTCAAACCCTAATTGTGGGCCCATGGTTTGAGATGTTGCTTGTGGAGCCTTATGTTTGGTTCGAAACCCCAATTTTGATTAGGGAGTTTCATGAATCATATGTCTTGCTTTGATGCGTTGGAAACCCTAGTTAAGGCTCATGACTCAATTACACCACTTGAGTTGGCTTCTCACCTGGCTCGAGATTCTTGTTTGATACACATCTTTGAACTTTGACCTAGTAAACCCTAATTCATGGTGTTATATGATTGATTCAAGGCATGTTTGCATTCATGTTTCATTGACCTTATGGTCTCATGATCCATTTGATCCGAGTCTTATTTCATTCTCACTTCATCCATTACTTTCATGTCAAGATTCATTCATGATTTAATTTCTAGCCCCATTGATACAAATTCATTGTCTATTTGATTAAGTCATTCCATGACCCATTAATTCAATTTCATTCATTCATTCAAATAAAGCCAAGCCATTATGCCTCACACATGACCCAATGCTTCAAAACTAAGGAAAAAATCCATTTTGCATGATAGAAATCAATTACCATGCTTGGTAAATCGATTTACCCTACTTCAGTAGCCAAAAAATGCATTTCTGGACGATGGAAATCAATTTCCATGCTTGGTAAATCGATTTACCCTGGGACAGTAGCCAAGAAAAACAATTTTTCATGATGTAAATCAATTTACATGCTTGGTAAATCGATTTACCCTGGGACAATGGGTCAAAATACAACAGTTTTTAGCAATAATGCAGTTTCGTTTGCACTCAAAAATAGCTCCAATGCCTGCATCAATACACCTTGAAATCTCTACACAATTATGCAGCAACCAACCATAACATTCATGCATTAAACCAAGTATTCCCAACACTTCAAATCATCAAATTTAAGTTATTCTAACATCCCTTAACTGTCATAACAGTCCCAAACCAAACCATATCAAACTAATTCCAAACCATTTTAACTAATTCCAAGCCTCATTTAACCATTCCAAGCCTCGCAAAACTAACTCCAAACCTCCATTTGATCCAAACCTATAACCTATATAAACACATCACTCTCATTACACCAAAGCTCTCTCAGAATTTGATCATCACTCTCAAATTACTCATTGCAAATTCAACTTTTCTATTTCATCTTCTCCAATTCTTCACCCTACACCAAAGCTCAAACCACCATTGGAGCAAGCTTCACCTTGAAGTTTGTTATCAATTGAGCTAAACCTCTTGCATTCAACAATCATCCCTACATTCACATAATCAACATCAACAATAACAATTCAATTCAGAATTTTTCAGAGTTGATTCTTGAAGAGGAGGAGTTCATAGTAGAAGTATAAGATTAAAGGTTCAAAGTAGCATACCTCTGGTTTTCTCTTCTTCATCTTCATCACCTCCAAATTTCAACAAGTACCAAGACAATCCTCCATCTTGTAGGTCGGTGAATCTTCATCTTTGCTTGTTTGCTGAATTTCTGATACCATATTGTAGATTATGTAGTGGAGAATCAAAACCCCAAGGTTTGATGGTTTGATTCTCCTCCACCTCCATTTAATTTCAGATTTTGTGCTTATGGTTCTTGAATTTAATGACTCAATTTCCAGAATTAATTAATGTGTGGTTAGAATGGATGAGGGATTAGGATAGAAGAGGTTGAGAGGAGTAAGAAAATGGTGTTTTTTCTTGATTTCGGCCAACTCCTCCGCCTCCGGCGCGGTGGTGTCGGAGCTCCGGTGGTGGTTCATTTTTGACATGAGAATTGAATTTGGTGTGTCGAGATGATGAATTATGGTTGCTGAATTTTTCTCCTATTTCCTTTGCAAATTCTGTTAGGCTTAACCATTAAGCCCAATAGTTTGCTTTCCACACCCCTATTTTGCTTAGCAACATACTTGCTAAATCCAACTACATTTCTTAGTATTTGGGCTTATTCTGTTGGGCCCAAAGCCCCCTTTACTGAATTATGCACTCTTTATTCAGGGTCTGCACCCCCTTGGCCCAACATGTTAATTACCATTTCAATTACCTTTAATTCCATTTTATTTTGTGTTGATATTTTTGGTAATTGTTTTGTTAGCATTTTAATTAGGTTTAATTAGGCTTTAGATTTTAATTAGAATTTAGGAATTAATTGGAGTTTTGTATAATTTTCTAATTAGATTTTAATATAGTTTAGTTAGATTAAGAATTAGAAAATAGTGAGGTTTTAGCTAATTGTAGAATTTAGTAAATTCTTGAACATTAGGTTAAAATAGATCTTAGGATTTAATCAATTTGTAGGTTCTAATTAGAAATAAATTTGTGTTCATGATTGAATATTTTGTGAATAGACCATTTTACCTTTTAGTGGTAATTTTGGCATTTTATCCATATAATCACATGCTCCTTTAGGATTAGAATTTTGCATAGAACTTTAATCAATTCTTAACAATAACATGTTCCTTTAGGAATTAACATAGAATTTTTAATCAAGTTCGATTAACAATTACATGTTCCCTTAGGATTAGCTTGTGAATAATTCTAACCATTAAATTAGGTCTTACCTAGTTCCTTAAATCAAAACAAACTCATGATTAAATTGATCAAAAATAATTTTGATCAATTAAATCCTTTGAACTTGTATAATCCCACAGTCTAAATTGAGTGACCAAAAGACCCTTGGTCACTTAATAAGACTTTTTATTCTAAGCTATGGAACTCGAAGCCTCAAGTCAAGATCTTCAAATCAAGGCATCCTCAGTCACACCAAGCAGCGAATTATACAAGATAAATCAAAGGTCAACACTTGGTAAACACGATTCAAGTTGTACGAAACGAACCTTAAGTAGTAAGGAATGATGAGATAGAGTCTCTCCTATCCTTGTCTAGAGCGACTTTGCATATGAGGCGTATGCCCCAAATATTCAAAAATTTCGCCCTTATTCATAGACTTTAGTACAATACGAATCGATTAAACTACCAAGTCTTCTTCATACAAGATCAACATCGACATAAGGATCAACAATGAAGATTCTTCACCAGCAACTTGTCATTTAAGAGAAGTATCATGCGAAAATAGCCTTAAGTAATAGGGAATGACGAGACGGAGTCTCTCCTATCCTCGCCTAGAGCGACTTTGCGTATGGGGCGTATGCCCCAAATATTCAAAGCGTTCGCCCTTATTCATGAACTTTAGTGTGATTCTTATCAATCGACTGTCAAGTCTCTTATCACTTCACTCTCTTACTTCATTCATCATTCTATTCATTTCTATTCACTTCAATTCTAATCAATCATCATTATTTTTCCTTCAATCATATTGATTTCAGCCCTAGTGGTCTGAACTACGAAAGCTCTGACTTCCTTATTGCACTATAAGGATGCGTAGGCAGGAGAATCTAGATTCTTCACAAACTACCTTATCTATTGCTACCCTATTTATCAATCAATCATTCTCCATTCATTCAATCAATACCATCTTTTTGAGATCAATCATACTTCTCCTTGGAGTCCTTGTCTATCCTTTTAGGACGATCTAATGACAATCCACCTCATCAATCGAGAGTTGTTTGGCCCGTCACCCAAACATTTAATTCATTCTTTTTCAGCTAAGACGCCACTTTGCTCTTCGATTAAGAGTCTACCCCTTTCTTGGATCCAAGATAATATTCTTATTTGATCTCAAACTGTTTGTTCCCCATCCAGTGATATATTGTTCCTTGTACACGACAATACTTTCTCTTGGGCCCCACTTTTACCCTTTGAGACGTTGTAACACCAGTTCATCTTGTGAATCAAGAGTTGTTTGGCTCGTACCCAGATATTTAATTCATTCCTTTGGTTGAGAGGCATGTTTACTCTTTGATTCCAAGTTCCCTCCAGTTGTGGGTTCCCTCGATACCATCCTGTTGGTACCAGTTATACTTTTCATCACTGTATGTCTCCCTCTATATTCTTGTGGTTCCAAACTACGATTGTTCTGACTTTCTCATTGCACGATGAGAATACGTAGCCACGAGGATACGAATCCTTGGCGGGCATACTTATAATTATTCCTCCTCCGCCTTAGGGCATCACTCATATCTTTCACCATCCAGTACCTACATTCGATCATAAATCGTTCACCCAGGAACATATTATTCCTTTGACATCGAAATACACTTTCTTTGGAATTCCATATACATCCTTTTAGGACGCCTAACGTAAAGTCCACATTTCTATCTAGAGTTGATTAGCCCGTCACCCAGACATCCCTATGGTATAAATCCCATTTCTCTTATGGATTCCAATACACTTTCACCTTTCGGTTTCGAACAATACTTCTTCAGCCACTTATTATCAAATATTCATTTGTGTGACTTCGGTCACTTCACTCTGTTCATCTCTATGATACATCCATATTCTACCTTCATTCACTTCATGTGGTTTACCTATTCTTTGAACCAAATACATTATACCTTTGTGCTCCATCTTGTACCTCCTTGTGAACCAAGAGTTGTTTGGTCCATAACCCGAACACCTAATTCCTCTCTTTTTTCGGTTGTTCCAATACAGTGATAATGTGCTGTAGGCCCTCACTTGTTGGTTCATATCAGTTTACTCTTGGGTTCGCGTTTTCACCCTTGTTGGAGTTCAAAACACTATTCTTTGGTTCATACCATGCTTTGATCACACTTCTTTTCACCTTCCGCCTCTAGTTCCTTGAACTACGAAGCTCTGAATTCCTCATTGCACTATGAGGATACGTAGGCATGAGGGTCCCAATCCTCACCGATCACTTTATCTATTTCTTTCCTTTTCCCATTCTTTTGTGAGTAATATTTAGTTATCACACATATTCGAGCAAGAACAATCAAAACGGTTTCCATGGAGTACCATGGATGTTTGGGGTGCTAATACCTTCCCCTTGCATAACTGACTTCCTTACCCAGCATATCTCTTTCCCCCGAGTTTTATCGATGTTTTCTCTTCCCTCTAGGGATAAATAAAGTTCGATGACGACCCTATTGTATGTTCGAGCGTGCGATACGTTCGAGTATATTTCCGCTAGCCTCACTTTGTCTATCACAAAAGCATAGTTCATTACAACAATAAAAACTAGCAAAGAAATATTATGGATAAAATGGTTCTTGCATGAATTCAAGTAAGAACAACATAAGTACGTTATGCATTATAATAGTTAGAGCATAATTTACTTGAGCAAGAATTTGATTTTTTTTTACTCAAGGTCAAAAGACATTGATTTGAGATATTATTGGATATGTAATATGTTGGACTCTAAGCCCGTACAATTTGAGAAAATTCATACTAATGATAATTGTTCATATGTGATAACAAAGTCCTTACCTAAGGAAATATTTGAATTCTGCAGAAGCATTATTGGACTACTGAAGTCCTTCACCTAAATTAGAAGAGATAGATCGAATAATTTTTTTCTCTTTAAGAGGTGAGAAAATAAGAATAGATAAACAATAAAATAATTAAAATTAAAATAAGTATGAGAGGATTTTTAGTAAATAGATGAAAAGAAAAAGAGAAAAACTCTCTTTAAATCACTATCATCTATTTGTTACATTCTTTGAGTATGATTGTCGTATCAAACATTTCGAGGATTTTTGGTGAATTTCCAACATCTGGTATCAAAGCACTGACTGCGATTCGTGGAAGCAAAACAGGATGGTGATGAATCATCCGAACAAGCATTTTTCGACGAATCTCCCAATTCTGAAGAATCAGAATTATGAGAATTAATGCAAGCAGACAAGTGTTGTATTTTTCTATCAAGATCTTTGGGATCTTGTGAAGGAGGGAGTGTCACCACTTGCAGCAAACACGACGAATGAAGAAAAAACTGCACACAAAGAATTGAAGAAGAAAGATTATAAAGCTCTCTTTATAATTCATCAATGTGTTGATGCAGACAAATTCGAAAAGGTTAGTGATGTTGAATCAACGAAAGAAGCATGAGAAATTCTCGAAAAATCATTTGGAGGCGCATAAAAGATGAAAGAAGTGAGATTACAAACTCACAAAAGAACATATGAATTGCTTAAGATGGAAGACAATGAAAGCATAACTGATTTTTTCAATAGGGTTACAAAACTAGTGAATCAAATCAAGGTATGTGGATAAGTGTTGACATCAAGGTCAGTTGTTTCAAAGATCTTGAGGTCATTTACTCCAAAGTTTAACCACATGGTAGTAGTCATATAAGAGACAAAATACTTTTCAACATTCATAAAGGAAGAGCTTCAAAGGACATTTGGATCTCATGAGCAAATAATGGTTGAAGGGCTGCAGGAAAGTCGAAGAGTGATATGGCTTTGTAGACACAATTAGCAAGAGAAAAGAAAGGTAAATTGAAGTGGTTTGACAACAAAGGTAGATGAGGCTACAATTATTTGACTGATCGAAAACAACAAGAAGAAGGCAGGCCAAATAAGAGAAAACCTTCATACCAAAGCAACCAAAGTGGTGGTGCTGCAGGTACAGGAAGAGGTGATGGGTAAAAACCTGATAAAATTCATATTCAGTGTTTCAACTGTCATAAGTATGGTTACTACTCTAGTGATTGTCTTGAAAATCAAAATAATCCAGATAATGATGCAAAGTTTGCATATCATGAAGAAGAAGATATGTTGTTGATGGTTACAATAAGAGATGAAGAAAGATTCCAGGATCAATGGTAATTGCGCTTAGGATGCTTATCACACATGATTGGTAGGAAAGACTGGTTTGTCAACATGAAAACCTCAATGAAGAACATGGTAAAATTTTCGAATGATAATACTCTAGCAGATGAAGGTATTGGTCATGTTCTGATTATGAGGAAAAATGGAAAGAGGTCAGTAATTTCCAATGTACTGTATATACCAGATACGAAAAGTAATTTGCTTAGCATATGGCAGTTGGTCGAAAAGAACTACAAAGTGTCGATTGAAGATAAGATGATGAGAGTTCTTTACTGAGGTGGCACATTAATCTTGAAAGCACCCATGTCTCAGAATATAACCTTCAAGATTAAACTTAATGTGATAGAGCATAAGTTCCTTACAACTGCAGCTAGAAAGGATGAAGGGATATGGCATTATAGACTTGGTCATCTCAACTTTAAAGATATCAGAGATCTGAAGAGAAGAAATATGGTTTCAGGGTTACCAGAAGTTGACATTCCAAATGAAATATGTGAGGAATGTTTGCAGGCTAAGCAACACAAGAATAACTTCAACAAGAATGCAGGAAGCAAGTCGAAGGCAACCCTTGAAGTCATATACTCTGATGTGTGTGGTCCTATCCAAGTGGATTAAATTGGAGGTAACAGATACTTTGTCACATTCATAGATGATTTCAATCAAAAACTGTGGACTTACCTGATTAAGAAAAAAAGTGAAGTGATCGACGTATTTGCCAAGTTTAAATCTATGGTCGAAAGACAAAATAGTCAAAAGCTCAAGATTATAAAGATTGATGGTGTTGGAGAATATATGTTGAAATATTTTAATATGTTATGTGAGAAAGAATGGATTGTGCATGAGGTAGTGCCACCATACACTCCACAACAGAATGGATCCGCAGAAAGGAAAAATAGAACTATCATGAATATGGTGAGAAGTATGTTGAAAGGCAAGCATCTACCCAAATAATTATGGGGAGAATCTGTATCGACTGCAACATTAATTTTGAATAGATGTCCGAAGAAGAAGATAAATGGAATCACACCAGAAGAATGTTGGTCTGGTGTCAAGCCTAACTTGAGTCATCTTAAAGTATGTGGATTTATAACACATAAACATGTGCCAAATAAGTTACGAAGAAAACTTGATGACGACTTGATTTAGGTGATCCTAATAGGATATCATTCGACTGGAGGTTACAAGTTGTTAGACCTAGTGAACAAGCAAGTAGTGATCAACATGGACGTGATCATAGATGAGCTTAAGGAATCAGATTGGGCTGAAAATGTCAAGAAGGATTCAGTGAGAATCTTATGTGAAGAACCAGCAAGTGAAATGTGAATTCCTGAATGGCCCTTTAGATGAAGAAGTGTATGTTGCACAACCAGTTGAGTTTGTGGAACGTGGCGAAGAAAGCAAGGTATACAGTGAGAATCTAATAGTTTTTTAGGGCGAGGCTCTGATGATTGCAGTTGATTTTATCAACTTACCATCTTCATCCCCATTGAATAGGGATGTTTGAAATATTTTTTGCATAGGTAAAGATATACCATGCAACCATTTGAAGGTGTTCAGATGTAGAGCATTTGTTCATGTTCCAAGTTCCAAGATGAGAGATCAAAACTCAAATTAAAGTCAAAAGAATGCAACTCCTTAGTTATGGAAATGAAGAGTTCAAGTACAAACTTCAGGATCCTATAAAGAAAAAGCTTATTATAAAGAGGTTAGTGATGTTGAATCAACGAAAGAAGCATGAGAAATTCTCGAAAAATCATTTGGAGGCGCATAAAAGATGAAAGAAGTGAGATTACAAACTCACAAAAGAAATATGAATTGCTTAAGATGGAAGACAATGAAAGCATAACTGATTTTTTCAATAGGGTTACAAAACTAGTTAATCAAATAAAGGTATGTGGATAAGTGTTGACATCAAGGTCAGTTGTTTCAAAGATCTTGAGGTCATTGACTCCAAAGTTTAACCACATGGTAGTAGTCATATAAGAGACAAAATACTTTTCAACATTCATAAAGGAAGAGCTTCAAGGGACATTTGGATCTCATGAGCAAATAATGGTTGAAAGAGCTGCAGGAAAGTCGAAGAGTGATATGGCTTTGTAGACACAATTAGCAAGAGAAAAGAAAGGTAAATTGAAGTTGTTTGACAACAAAGGTAGATGAGGCTACAATTATTTGTCTGATCGAAAACAACAAGAAGAAGGCTGGTCAAATAAGAGAAAACCTTCATACCAAAGCAACCAAAGCGGTGGTGCTGCAGGTAGAGGAAGAGGTGATGGGTAAAAACCTTATAAAATTCATATTCAGTGTTTCAACTGTCATAAGTATGGTTACTACTCTAGTGATTGTCTTGAAAATCAAAATAATCCAGATAATGATGCAAAGTTTGCATATCATGAAGAAGAAGAGATGTTGTTGATGGTTACAATAAGAGATGAAGAAAGATTCCAGGATCAATGGTAATTGCGCTTAGGATGCTTATCACACATGATTGGTAGGAAAGACTGGTTTGTCAACATGAAAACCTCAATGAAGAACATGGTAAAATTTTCGAATGATAATACTCTAGCAGATGAAGGTATTGGTCATGTTCTGATTATGAGGAAAAATGGAAAGAGGTCAGTAATTTCCAATGTACTGTATATACCAGATACGAAAAGTAATTTGCTTAGCATATGGCAGTTGGTCGAAAAGAACTACAAAGTGTCGATTGAAGATAAGATGATGAGAGTTCTTTACTGAGGTGGCACATTAATCTTGAAAGCACCCATGTCTCAGAATATAACCTTCAAGATTAAACTTAATGTGATAGAGCATAAGTTCCTTACAACTGCAGCTAGAAAGGATGAAGGGATATGGCATTATAGACTTGGTCATCTCAACTTTAAAGATATCAGAGATCTGAAGAGAAGAAATATGGTTTCAGGGTTACCAGAAGTTGACATTCCAAATGAAATATGTGAGGAATGTTTGCAGGCTAAGCAACACAAGAATAACTTCAACAAGAATGCAGGAAGCAAGTCGAAGGCAACCCTTGAAGTCATATACTCTGATGTGTGTGGTCCTATCCAGGTGGATTAAATTGGAGGTAACAGATACTTTGTCACATTCATAGATGATTTCAATCAAAAACTATGGACTTACCTGATTAAGAAAAAAAGTGAAGTGATCGACGTATTTGCCAAGTTTAAATCTATGGTCAAAAGACAAAATAGTCGAAAGCTCAAGATTATAAAGATTGATGGTGTTGGAGAATATATGTTGAAATATTTTAATATGTTATGTGAGAAAGAATGGATTGTGCATGAGGTAGTGCCACCATACACTCCACAACAGAATGGATCCGCAGAAAGGAAAAATAGAACCATCATGAATATGGTGAGAAGTATGTTGAAAGGCAAGCATCTACCCAAATAATTATGGGGAGAATCTGTATCGACTGCAACATTAATTTTGAATAGATGTCCGACGAAGAAGATAGATGGAATCACACCAGAAGAATGTTGGTCTGGTGTCAAGCCTAACTTGAGTCATCTTAAAGTATGTGGATTTATAACACATAAACATGTGCCAAATAAGTTAAGAAGAAAACTTGATGATGACTTGATTTAGGTGATCCTAATAGGATATCATTCGAATGGAGGTTACAAGTTGTTAGACCTAGTGAACAAGCAAGTAGTGATCAACATGGACGTGATCATAGATGAGCTTAAGGAATCAGATTGGGCTGAAAATGTCAAGAAGGATTCAGTGAGAATCTTATGTGAAGAACCAGCAAGTGAAATGTGAATTCCTGAATGGCCCTTTAGATGAAGAAGTGTATGTTGCACAACCAGTTGAGTTTGTGGAACATGGCGAAGAAAGCAAGGTATACAGGCTGCATAAAGCCCTGTATGGACTTAAGCAAGCTCCAAGATCTTGGAATAAGAAGATAGACAATTTCCTAAGGGGGAAGGAATTTGTGAAGTGCATAACTGAACATGGTGTATATGCAAGAAGAAGCAATAGTGAGTTACTTATACTATGTCTTTATGTTAATGACCTGTTGATAACAGGAAGTTGCAAGAAGGAGATCAAAGATTTCAATCAAGACCTAAGTGAGGAGTTTGAAATGTAAGACTTGGGAAGTATCTCATATTTCCTTGGCATAGAATTCTACAAGAGTAGTAGGGGATTCATGATGCACCAAAGAAGATATGCATGCGAAATACTCAAGAGATTTAAGATGCAAGGTTGCAACCTAACTTTGACTCCAGCTAATCCCAGATTGCAGTTGTCGAAAGACACAAATGAAGATGATGTCGATCCAATGCAGTATAAAAGACTCATTAGATCACTTCGATACCTTTGTCGCACAAGGTCTAATTTAGCATACAATGTAGGTACGGTGAGTAAATTCATGTAGAAGCCAAAGGTATCACACCTACAAAGAGGATACTAAGGTATTTGAAAGGAACTCTTGACTATGGAATTTTGTTTCCTGCAATTGGTGAAGGAAAATAATGCAAGCTAGTGGCATACAACGGCTCAAGTTGGTGTAGTGATGCCGAGGATAGAAAAACTACAGTTGGTTATGTGTTTATATTAGGTGGTGCACTAGTTGTTTGGAGTTCAAGAAAGGAACCAGTAATGACACTATCATCATGTGAAGTAGAGTACATAACTACTTCTTTTTGTGCATGTCAAGCAACTTGGATGGCAAATTTGGTTGAAGAGATTACAGGGAAGAATCATGGAGCGATTACCATGAAGATCGATGACATGTCTACTATCAATCTGGAAAAGAATCCGATTACGCATGGACAAAGTAATCATATAGAAATGATGTTCCATTATCTTCAAGAGCAAGTAGCAGAAGCGAACCTGAACTTAGAACACTGCAGAATTGAGAATCATATTGCATACATCATGGCAAAAGGAGTGCAGTTCTAAGTATTCAAGAAGTTAAGACTTGTCGATAGCTTAGACACAATAGATTTGGTGGTGTCTTGAGAATGTAATTCATGGTGTCGAAGCATGTTGCTGTCAAAACGCCTAGATTTCGAAGTGTCTAGGTGTCGAAGTGTTGAGGAGCTAGCCTCAACATGGATTTTTACTTAGGCTCAATTTTATAGTGTTAGTAGAATTAGGCATTCTTGGATTTGCTTGAGGAGCAAGTGTCATACCCTTAAATTTCCCCTACCAATATCATCTTCTTAAGCCCAAGGCATGGGATTTCCCATACATATCATCTCATATACATTTGTACTTAGTGACCACAATAATCCAGAAGCCTAGGGCATGTGATTCATCTGCAAAGCCCTAAGCTCCTATGATTATGTTAAGGTATGCCCAATCCACCTTAACCCTAATATCATCCTCAAGCATCCCACAATGCTTGGAGGATCACTCAAGACATCTCACTCACTCCCCAAGCCCAATTAGGGTGGTGAGTCCCCTTTGAAGAAGCTTCAAGACTCATCTAGTCACCCAAGGACCAAATCCTAGTTTTTGACCCTCCCTTGGCTTGTACAAGTCATGATTCACCATGGATCTTTACCATGCCATTGAGGACCTCTCAAATCTAAAGTTTGTCTATGCCCCATGCCCTTTAAACATCTCAATTTGATCCTTACATCTCAAACCCTAATCCATATGACTTTGGTTCTTGACAAAACTTATGCCTCAAGAAACTCTAATTTGGGGATCCTTCAACCACTGAAATTGATCATTTTGACCATCCAATCACCCTAACATTAATTCAACATCATTTTATGTCCATTAAAATCAAAATCCACCATTTAATCATCCATTCAATCCATGTTACAAGTAGTTGGTTGGTTCATGATTTTTTAACTTTCAATGACTTGATCCATCCACCAATTTGACCTAAACTCATTCCACAAAGGGCCATACCTCACTTAACATAATGGTATGATCATATGAACTCAAAACATCCATCATTGTGCCTTGGAAATCAAAAATTCGCAAAATCCCCAAATTAGGTCATGATGGTTGGTCACATTTTGGCAAGAATGGCCTATTGGAAGTTCCAAAGACCATAAATTTATCATTTTTCAAGATTTTTAAATTCCCCTTCGAGCCAAATGTCATAAATAACTTCCTATAAAACTTTGTTTCAAGGTTTAAGACCTAATTCACTAAGGAAGGGGGTTCATTTTTGCTATTGGCCAAGCTGGTGCAACATGCACACCATGCCCTAAAATCATGTCATGACCACTAATTTGGCACATTGCCATTTTCAAACAACAAAACCTTTTAACCTGGTTCTTTTTTAATTTAATCAAGATCATGGTAAGGAACAAATGGCCCAAAATTGAGACAAAGTTCACGAGCCAATTTTATTTGGCCTTAGTTCAAATATGGAGGTTCATTGTGATGTGCAAGGCAGACCACATCTGTCAGAATTTGCAAATGGATGCACCAAGTCCTCAAACCCTTTCAATATGATCCCAATGCTCCCCAAACACATTTCATATGATATTATGGTGTGATTTAAGGTCAACTTGCAAGCCAAAACCTCATAAATCAGAAAACTCGACCCCATGTGAAAATTTTGATTTTTTGCCCAAAATGGCAAAAAGCAAAATCTGCAGCAGACCATTTCAATGCCCTTGGTTGTTCCAAATCAATGTAAGGGACCAAAAATAACTTGTTTGTGGTGCAAACAAGCTTAGAACTCAGCCTCCCTTGTTCCCCATGATCCAACCTTGAGCTTGCTTCGAGCCACTCCCCATTTCTGACCAAACCACTTCATTCTCCCTCCAAAGCTATCCACACACCTTCCCAATAAATAGGTGAAGGTGCTCCATCAGAAAACCAAGCTTCAAAACCCCTAAAACCTCTTCTAAACTTTTCACCTCAAGCTTCAAAAATAGAACATCGTGTTTTTTGTTTCAGAGAGTTTCAATCCAAAATCACCACCCAAAAACAGTCACTAACCTTCACTCAAACTTTCCAAACACCTAAGTCCCCTTCCCCAAGCTTCATCTAAGTTGATCCATACCATCGGAAATCCTCCCTGATTTGTTTCTGATCAAGTGGTTTTCTTCACCCCCATCATCCAAATAACTTACCACCTCCTTCAAAATGATCTTCTGATCATTTCACCTAAGTTTGCAGCTTTGATTACTCATTGTGTAGCATTTAATTTTTAATCTAGGCCAAGTTCATCTTTCTGGTTCGTGAGAGAAAACTCCACACTCAGAGCCAATCAATGGCTCATGAGTGTGGAGGATGATTTGTTTATGTTTATGCAATGAGATTCCACACAAAAAAATTGATTGAAGTTGCTTATTTCCAAGTTTTGATTTTCAAAACTCTCGAGGTTGAAGACGACACCGAGGTCGTTTCTTCACGTGAGATTTGAATTCAAATAGAAACTGTATCCCACTGTGATTGGTTGGCTAGCGCGCAAGTTCATTTTTAAACTTTGTTTTAATATTTTATTGTTTCGGTTCGTTTCATATCACCATTGAGCTTGTGGCCCAGTGGGAAAAGGGGTTGATCCCCCCATGACCCCTAGGTCAGGGGTTTAACCCCCAGCGTGTGCATTCTGTCTATTTCTTTTTCATTTCACTTTCATTTTTTTTATCCCATTTTATTACCAACTTTGATTTATTTTTTATACTCATTTATTTTATTATTCTTAAAATATTTTGAACATAGACTCATGTTATTTTTGTCTCTAGTATTTGATTTGATTTTATTTCAAGTCATTTGAATTAATTTTGATGTGCTTGTGAAGTCTTGAACTTATGGACTAATGAAATCTACTTAGGTCATGACTTGTTTGGTTACCGGTTGATTAAAACCTTCCATACTTCAAACATACCATTGGATGATCAGGTGTTCATCCATGGTACTTTGAAGCATGGGTAGGTTGCCCCTACTTCAAAAAACTTAGGTCATTTGATTTGTGGGTGAAGTCTTACTTGTGTACTTGTTAACTTGTGATTTCATCTAATACATTGTTGTTTCACTTGGTTTATACTAACCCACTAACACCTTACTAACTTGTTATCATAATTGTTATATTTCATTGTTATTAACTTTTATGTCATTTACATTTAAGTATTCATTATCATCATCATTGTATAAACTTCATCATGCATGTTTATTATCTTGTCTTACCTTATTTTTATCATACACTTAAAAATAACAAAAGCATGATAAAATTATAAGACCAAAAATAATCCTTTACTTAATCAAATTGGACTTAGAGGATCTCATCCTAGGACCTTTGCTTGGAGGCCTTTTCCATTTTTCCTTTGTGACACTTTGTGAACTTTGGGTTTCATCTGTACTTACATACCTGTTGTAAGAATGGCATCATGGCACCACCTTAGAGGGACATGTTTGTAAGACCATTATCTTTTGTTTAGCTTAGCACACTTTGCACCCACAAGGCTTTCTCTTGGATAACCTTACAATGAAACCCTTTAATTTCCTGTTCGTTACTTTGAATTCATGTTGCATAAGCCAAATTTCTCAATCAAATAAGTAAACCCTTGATCCAATGTCAAAAGGGATTTTCTTAATCAAGTTTAAAACACTTAATAGCTACGACTAGTATTGTGCGCCACGAGCCTTAAATGGTGAAGAATGAGTGAGAATGGAGCATTCATACCCTTACTATGATTATTTTAGACGCAAGAAGCTTGGCTTATTGTCTAGAATATTCACCTCCGCACCTAGACTTTAGTGCAATCTAATCACAAACATTCTTTTCATAAACCCTTGTTTAAGGTAAAATCAACACAGCTCATCAAACCTAATTTTTGTGCCTTAGGGCATCATCCCAAAAACCCTTTTCTCAAAGGTAAAATCAATCAAACACATAAACATTTTCTACTCCAAACAACGGAGCTCTGATTCCTCATATCTGATGAGTGATACGTAGGCACAAGGGCCACAATCCTTGGTAAGCACCATAATATAAAAAAACCAAAACCCCTATCTTTCACACATATTCTTTTGAAAATAAAACAATAACGAGATAAATCCACGTGTATGAAAACAACCCAAATGGTTCCCATGGAGTACCATGGACGTGAGGGGTGCTAATACCTTCCCTTTGTGTAATTAACTTCCGAACCCTAATCTCGGTTGCGAGACCGATTCCTTATCCCTTCTTTTTAGCACTTCCCGTGCGCGTATATTTTTTTAGGGTTTTGTCGACTATTTCCCCTCGCCTCTCCGATAGGGGCACACAAATAAAATTCGGTGGCGACTCTTCTTATTTTTCCTTTCCCTTTAGGAATTTCTATTTAGATAGTCCCGATTTTGTTATCCGACTGAAAAGTCTGGTGGCGACAGCTGGCGACTCTGCTGGGGACTCAGTTTTCACTAAGCAAGTATAGCCTAGTTTGAGTTGTTTTTCTTTTTACGTACGTGGGGATTTATTCGTTATTAATTTTTTATGTATATATTGCTTTTGTCACTAACTAGTGTACCTATTTTATTTGTTTTTCTGTTGGTCCAAATCTTTGACTCCGTGACAAAGAAAATTTGGAGGTGTAGCGGGGTATTCGTTATCATTAGAGATATTGACTAAATCTAAGGTAAACCATACAAGTCGAGTCGCCACCGCACTTCTATTTATCCAAAGGAATGGTTAGAAAGCGAACAAAAACCTAAAAGTTTTATCGAATCAAAAACTAGTAAAAATGTCAGAGATCGGGGTAAGGGGGTTGGTTATGCAATGGGAAGGTTTTAAGCACCCAAAACATCCTAGGTACTCCTAGGGAGCCCTTTTCACATTTTATTGTAAGGTTGGTATTTTGTGAAAATTTATTTGTGCAAACATGATTGAAGAGATGAGAAGAGAATATACAAGTTATTTACATTTTTGTGTTTGGATGGATAAACCCATTGCCTACATACCATCTTAAAAAAGATTAGGATCAAAACCTCGTAGTTCGGGGTAAAAATCTCAAAACAAATTGGTGAATTGATTGGTCCAAAAGCCTTAAGGTCTTTTGTTATCCAAGGGAGAAAACTCAACCTAAAAAACCACAAATCCACCATGTGAGGATAGCTTCAACATGCTAGTGAGGGGTTAACCCTATAATAAGCATGGAAGACTCATTGTCCATCACTAAGGATATAGGTGAGTATTACGTCTACCTCAAGGATAACTCAAACCTAATAGCTAAAGGTTATGAAAAATTTGATTAAGGAAGTGGTCATTGAAACCACAAAAAGGTATTTGAATGAGTGGTATTTACCAATGAAAAGTATTTACAAAAATATGGTCAAAGTGGATTTAAAAGTTCAATTCAAAATAAGTGTTATGAAAGGAAGTTTTTGAAAATCAAAAGCATAAGGCTTAGGTTTCTAATATTTTAAAACAAGTGTTAAATGTTTGGACAAAAGTTTTGGCTTGGGTTAGAGTTGAGGGAAGAAGAAGAATGGCTAAAGTCATAATCATACAAGAGATAAGGGATAAGAAACAAGACCACAAATGGAGTTCCTCTCTTGAGATCATATTGATGATCCAAGTAGCTCCCATCCTTTGGAATACGCAAGCAAAATAATAGTAAGCTCAAGCAATCAACATAATCAAACAAGCTTCTTAGAAGATCCCCAATGCCTCTTGTATCTTTCACTTTGGATGAACATGGCAATGATTCTTCAATTTGATCTCTCTTAGGATCCCCTAACACAAAAGCACACACACATCAAAGAGTCTTATGAAGAAAATCAAGAATGGACAAGAGTGAGTTTAGAGGTTTGGTCCTTCTAATCCATCTTCGCCATTTAAAGTCCTTTTACTCCAATTTTCATAGGGAAAGTCCTAGAAACTAAGTCCATTTGTCCATTTCTTTGCATTTGGTCCATAACAATCAAAACAAAACACAAGCACAATAATATATACACAATTATGTGCTCAAGTGAGCAAAAGGCAAATTGCATTAACATAAACATGTGCTCAAATGAGCAAAGGGGAAAAGCAAATGAATAATATGTACAAGAATAGTAAATTGCATAAATGTAAAGAGCAAGAATTAAATGTTAATGGTCAATGGTTAGTGTTAGTAGTTAGTGTACCATAAGGCAAATTTAGCGCTATGTTAAGCAATCGTAATTGGACTTATGTAGAAGTCACAACTATCTGAGGCCGGTCAATAATAATGTAGGCAACAACACAAGTTAGAGGTCTTTATTAGTGAATCAAACTCTAACTTGCCATGCCAAAAAGAAGATGAGAAATGATCTTGTATTGGTTTAAGTCATTTGCATGATTTAGAAAGCAATCTATCCTTAATGCAAAGCCATTTACTTGATCATTTGATCAAGATGAATTAGATTTGAATCAAGGAAGATTAAACCTCCCTAATCAATGCTAACCATCAACCTCTAACTCATTGATCAAAAAAAGAAAAGAAAAGAAGAAGAAGAAGAATTAGAAATGAAGAATTAAAGTGCATTAAATGAAATGGAATGTACCAATCAACAAATGTTGACCAAAGGTAGGGAAGATCAATGTCAAACAATAGAAAACAGAAGCAAAATGAAGATTGGAAGTCAAGAAATAAACAAAATATTTTTGGCATTTTTAATATTTAAAATAAAACTTGAATTAAAATATTAAAGAAAGGTCAAACTTCAAACTCACTTCAAATCAACTTTGAAAAGTCCAAGTGAATTATCCCAAGTTCAACAAGGTCAAACAAAGTTTGACAAAAAATTTCAGCATTTTTAAAAGTCAGAAACTATTTTTAATCAATTAAAAATGAATAAAAATAACCTAATTGAACTAAAATCTCAAATAAATCTCAAATCAATTAATAAATTGATGAGAATATTTTTCATAGATCTATCATCATTCAAAGAGGTTGAGAAAATATTTTTGTATTTTTTGAATATCAAAAACTATTTAAAAATGAATTAAAAATAACCAGAAAAGAGAAAATTACTAAAAAATAGCAAATGATAAAATAAAATAAAATAAAAAATCATATTTAGAAACTAGAAAATAAAAGAGAAATAATGCAATTGGTCCCATAATTTTTGGACCAATAATAAAAGAGATATGAATTTTAGAAAATGAAATGGAATTAAAAAATCAAATAGAAATTAAAATCAGAAATGGAAAATATGAAAAATCCACACGCGTTGGATTATATCTCATTAAATGACGTGGAGGATCCAATGGCATTGGCATGCGCGCGCACCATGAACCTCAGTCAATGAGAAGTACAAATAATGAAAGAAAGTCATAACAATGGACTGCCTAGATCTAATCTGAAAATGGAAAGGGACGGTCCAGATTTGATCTGGAGACCAGACGGTGGCCAGCGCCACCGTCTTCTTCGGCAAGCTCCGATGAAGATCAAAAATCACAGAGATTCAAATGTGCATCAAAATGCACGATCCAGGCATCATTCGAAAGGTGAAGTGATGTACATCACTCCTATGCCACTCAATTCCACTCTAGATTCCTATTAAGAGAGAAATCAGAGATGGAACTTTGGTGGTGTTCAGCTGAACTTACTCGATTTCAACAATTAAGAACACAATAATGATGCCTCTATACAGTGGACTTCAGACAACACAAGATCAAGGCAAATGGAGCAATGTATGATGAGATTCGAAGAAAAATTCAGTTGAGCAAAACCTTTGGATTGTGAAGAATTTAGTCACTCTCTTTGATTCCTTTTGCAAACAGAAGCTTCAATGGATCAAGGTGAAGAGGTCTAGGAACTTTAGATCTTAAAAATCAATCAATGCAATTGAATTTCAGATCTAAAATTTTTAGAGAAAAATGAAGTTTGTTCCTTTGGTATGGGTGGGGATTCAATTCAGTAGGGATTTAGGCACCATTAGGTTGAAGAATTGAAGAGCAAAGCACTTGTATTTATAGCCAAAACCATCTGAAATGCAATGAACAAAGTGTGCATGGGAGAAGAGGGCCTCCATGCATGGGCCTGTACAGGCGCATGGAGGGACCAATTCTGATTGGAATGGATTGCTATACATCACCAAATGAGAAATGGACGTGCAGATTAAATGTTAACAACTCATGCAATGTGTTTGAAATGAATTTCACAAAATGCACTTAATTCTTCATGTCTTCGAAAATGATGCTTCCAAACTCCAAATGCAACCTTATGAGTAATGGTTAGAAAGCTTGTTGCATAAGGAACAAATTCTATGTTGATCAAAACTCCAATTGGGCCTTGGAAATTGATGAAATTGGAGCTTGAAGTGTAGGGTGCAAAACATGCATTTGTGAAGTTTCCAAATTTGGCCAATGTTCAAGCCCTTCTGTTTCAATGATGAAAGGTCCAAATTATAAAACCTTCAACATGAAAGTTGTATATCATTTCAAGAAAATCAATTTGGACTTAAATTTTGCATCATTTGGAGTTTTAATGAAGAAGTTATGGGCACTTGAAGTTGGACTTTTTTACATTTCAATGCATTTAGCCCAAAGTGACCTATAATGTTTTGCATTATCACATGTATTTCTTTTGAGATTTTGAAATTTTTCTCAACATAAAATTTTAAGTAGACACAATAATATTTCCAATTCATTAAGTCTCACCTCTAAATCATGAAAAATGAATGATTTATTTTCTTGGGAAGTTGACCCAAAATTAGGGTTTCAATCAAAATGACCTATAATGTCTTGGAATGGATGATGACCTTCCAAGCTTCAAATCAAATTTTGATGAACATGAAATTTGTTTATATTGTCCTTAAGAACACTGTTTCTCTTGGGGTCATCTCCATTTGACCAACACATAAAAAGTTAGGTCCCAGTGTATTTCAAAATAGTCAGATGAATTGACTGATTAACTTCTCAAGTCCACAACTCATATCTTGATGAATTGATGATTGAGGACACTCAAATAAGTTCAAATATACATGAGATGATGAATTAAATAACTTACCTTGATTGTATTTGACCATGGGTTGAGGTTGCTTCATGAGCAAGGCATAGTTGATGACCAGATGAATTAGGGTTTCCTTGGGAAACAAACCTCAAACCCCTTGACTTGCTTTGATCAAAATGATGAATTGAGATACTTGGGAGGAATATTTGATGGATGAGAGCTTTGGGAACCATTACCATTCTTGCTTTCATCTTAAATTGACCATATCAATGCACAAAGGATCTCCTAGAAGCTTTGGATCTTGTGATTGCTCAAGCTACAAACAAGAAATGTTAGTGACATATTTTTGTGCTTTTGGTTAGTAAATAAAAATGAGAAAAGCAATAATATACAATTCAAGCATGCTTGGTGATCTCAAACCACTCACAAGGGATCCCACCCAAAGGCAAAGGGAACCAAGATGCTTATGATCCTTGAGGCTATGCAAATGCAATGTTATGATGCCATGAGGGATCTTAGGGCCAAAATTAGGGTCTTACAGGAGGAAATAATGATTGAAAAGAAAAACTTGTGTGAAAGACTCTCCACTCGAGTCCGAGAGCTTGCTTGAGATAGGAGAGGTTGAGTAGTATTGGTCCCTGAGGTGCCTTCCTCGTAAGGGTTGTACGAGAACCTCACTTAGTGGTAGATTCTCTTAAGGGGATTGATGACCGTCGTGCTTTTGGCGTAAGCATTCTTACCTTTATTAAAGTCTGTGACCATAAGACCCCTTTCTAGAACATTTAATTGTGGCCAGCCTAGACCGTGGTTGCGTAGTATAGGTCCTCGAGGTGCCTTCCTCGTAGGGGGTCGATGCGAAGATCTCACTTAAAGTAGATGACCTTGATGGAGCAGTCAGGATCAGTCACCATTTATGCTATGTACTTTGTCCTTATTCGGAGAGAATTCAGGTAACTTGTACTACTTTGTTTTAATTAATGTTTTGTTGAGTCTATTTCCTTCACCGATAGCTTATTTTAGTGTTTCATCATTATTAGTGTCATTTCTATTTTTGTCGCATTTTACACTTTGGGTGTGTACATTTTCCGCGTTTCAAGTTCAAGTAGGTAATCAAGCAGGGTCGAATGTAAAAACTAAGGAGAAGCGAACAAAATCAAAAAGAGGATTTCACGGTCTAGTAGGCCTGCTATGGCCACCCGTAGCACCTGCTACTGGACGTAGCAAGAATCCATGAAGACACATAAAACACAATCCAAACAATGACCTACTACGGCCACCCGTAGCACCGGCTACGGGCCGTAGTATGGGGGGTCTGGCACAGAAGAGAACTTTCAAAAAAATAATGGCCTGCTACGGCCACCCGCAACACCTGCTACAAGCCATAACAGGGAACTTGGACCAAGACCACTCAAACAGTGGCCTACTACGGCCACCCGTAGCACCAGCTGCAGGTCGTAGCAGGCATGCGTGAAAAAAGTCCAATATTGACTTTTCTGTTGTCATTCCTAAGTGAGGGGCATTTTGGTCAATTGTGAGGCGGATGAGATGGACTTTTGTGAATCTGTTTGAAGGAAGAAAATACTTTTCTATAAGAGGGCAAGTTTTCAGACAAAAGGGGGACGCTTGGAGAGATAGAAGATTTATACGATTCAGAATTAGAGAAATCAAGGTTTTGGGAGAAACACGATCTTTCATGAGCGGAAGCAATTGAAGATCAAAGTTCATCTGAATACTTGTAATGTTTCCGTTTTATATTTTGATTTGCTTGAATATTATGAGTAGCGAAATCCCCCAATGCTAGGGGGGTCCATGATTTGAATCTGTAATGACCTTGAGTTTATATTTGCAATGACAATATTGTTTTTCATAATTACTTTAATCTTGTGATGTGCTTAATGCTTTCTCTTTCGAAACAATTGAGTTTTTATATGATTATCAATTAGATTGGACCGCTATTGATAATGCTTTTGTAAGATTATTCTACAATAGATATTACCTATGAATAGGGATACCTTGTAGGAACCAAATTGTTCTCGATATAATAAGGCTTAATTTCACCGGTAATTTTCTATGGACATAGGAATTAGGGCTGAATGATTAAAGGTTTTCTCACCAAGGCCTTGGGAGAAAACACCCTTGAGAAATGGTAGTAATTAATGGATATTTGTTGATGCAATAGTGACTTAGAGTTTCTACAGGGACAAACCACACACCTTCCATAGCATATTACTCTATCTTGATAACCCTTTTCAGCATTATTTATTTTATTTGCAATTATTTTTACACATTTGAATCTAAAACCCCAATACAATTTTTTGTTTAATTGAACAACAATTAAAACTCAATATTTACGAGCAGTCCTTGAGATCGATATTCGGGGAACTTTCCTCATTATTACTATAAAGACAAAATAGTACACTTTCTATTTTTACGATCAAAGTTTTGGCATCATTGTTGGGGACTGCCAAAATATAGAGTTTAAATTTAGTTCAATTGAAATTTTGTTGCTCTGCAACTAAAATTTTATTTCTGTCGTTTAATTTAATTCGACATTTATCAACTAATTTGTCTCTGATATTTTATGCGTGGTAAGACCTCAACTGAATTTCCTTTTAACGCAGAAATCAAAAGAACTTTGTGTGCAAGACTCAAACAAGCTAGATTAGCAAAGTTGGAATCGGACAAAGAGCAACCAACTGTTCATTCATAGTCAGATTCAGAGTCGGAAAAAGAGACAGAAAGAGAGGTCGAAACGATGGGTGAAAATCCACCACCACCAGAAATATTATTAGGCGACCATGGGATGACAAATGCACTGGGCGGTAGGCTAACTATAGTTAACCAACCGGTGAATGTGCCAAACTTTAAGCTGCATCCCAACAATATTAATCAACTTGAGACGAAACCTTTTTCGGGAAAAATAAACGAATGCACTTCTACCTTTAGATTCAATAGTACTGACAACAACTCATTGAAGGTCCTCTGCCCAAAAGTAACAGCCCTCAAGGACAACAAATTTAGAGTCAATTTTGGGAACATCATAGATCTTCTAACCGAGAAAGTTGACTATGGTGCTATCATTACATTGGCCCAATACTACGACGTCCCTCTAAGATGTTTCACTTCCCCCGATTTCCAAATCTCTCCAACCTTGGAAGAACTTGAGAGACTTCTCAACCGATCAATAAAGGAATATAACTCTTTTCCCAATTTGGAAGAAGGTTTCTGCTTAACCAAACTCTCAATCGTCTTGGGTATCAACGCCAACAAGCTAGTGGCTAATTGGGGCACTAAAGGTTCAATCAAGGGTTTGACTCAAAAGTTCCTCGAAGCCCATGATTGGGAGATGTTAAAGGAAGAAAGGCCCAACTTCTGTAGTGCAACCTTAGCACTTTTGATTCATGGAATTATTCTATTTCCAAATGTAGACAAGTTCGTGGATCACTTGGCAGTTGAAGTATTTCTAACAAAGAACTCGGTGCCATTTCTACTTTACGACTTCTATCATACCTTCCATATAAGGCTTGAGAAGAAAGGGGGTGCCTTTCTCTGTTGTACTACCCTGTTGCACCTGTGGATGAGGGCTCACATGCGTCAACATGGACCTCTTGCTCAAAGCAATTTGACATGGCCTCAAAACTTTGCATCTCTCTCTGCCAATTCAATTATGTATTATAAGAGAGAATGGGATACAAAAGAAGTAATTGTTGTTAGACGGTGTGGCTAGTGATCGAGAGGCGGGGTGAATAGATCACCTTTTTAAAATTTAACGGATTTAAAAGTTTTATCAGAGTTTTTAAAGTTGGCGGAAAATATCAGTCCCGAATCGACTTCCGTCTATTCTGAACCACTACTAGAAAACCGGACACACGAGTTTAATGCTGGATTTGAATAAGAATGACAAAAACTATCAACACCAGAATTTTAGCTAATTGAATGCACTTATCATTAAAGTCTATTTCCAATGAATAAAACCTAGCTAACAATTTTGTCAAACAGTTGGTGTGTGTGTGATCAATGGTGAACAACAGTAGAGTTTAATTAAAAAGGTTTTCTTGCCACTGCTGTCTTGCAAAAGGAACAATCACAACACACTAACTGAAATTGCGAAAACTGTATTAAACGTAAAGAGGAGTAAGGTAAGAATACGATACGCAGAGATTTGGTAAGGAAGTTCCCCACGTCGTCCTCGCGTGTGGGTACGTCTCCCTCTCAATTTCAAACGAAATTGAGAACTTTGATAATTATTGTCGAATTCGTTGATACAAAGACAGAATTCTAAATTCCAAGAACTTCTTCTTGTATGAACCTTCACTTGATCTGAGCACGATCAAGAATTTCCTGCACGAAATTGCAAACAATTCACCGGTTCCACGACCTGCTTGCGAAATCCCCCGATCTCCAAACGCAACGCTGCGGCTGAATCTGTTCTGCAAACGTGACTCACAAACCTTCAAGAACACTCCAGTTCTTGAAGGATAAACCAGTAGGTTTTTCCTCGAAACCCCCTTCAATCTTCAACTCAGCTAGATCCTCGATCGTTCCACTGAAAACCACAGCTAGATCCTTGATCGTACCACTGAACGTTATCTCGATAAATCTTTAATTCAGAGAACAAGAATGGTTATGTGTTGATGTTCTTGAAGAAAAGTGATTGAGAAGATGAAGTCTCTTTCAGGTTTCTATGTGCTCTCCAACAATTGCTACAACACTGCTTTTTGATCTTGTGTTCAATTGTTTTTCCCTCAAAGAATTCGTGTCATTCACTGCTGTCATAACATGTCTTATATATGCAGCAAAACAGAAACTGTTAGAGCACAAAATAGCTTTATGCATTGATACATGAGAGTATGCATCGATGCATACTGTAAGATAAGTGAGTTTTTGGTGAAATGAATTAATCATGTATCGATGCATAATTCGTATGTATTGATGCATATGACCTTTCTACTAACATGTATCGATGCCTAATGCGTATGCATTGATACACAGGCTGTTTCAATTGATCATGTATCGATGCAGGGATCGTATGGATCGATCCATAGAGCCTTTTGCCTTTCATGTGTTGATGCATGACTCGTATGCATCGATGCATACTGAACAAAAAGAGTTTTGTGATATACCACATGCTGTATGTATCGATGCATAGGCTTATGTGTTGATGCATACTGACACAAAATGGATTTTATGTGTTATTTTAAGAGATGTGTCAATGTAGGTCTTTATGTACAGTTATGCAACAATAGAATGGGATAAAATCACAATAAAAACACAAATGTCTCATGTAATGTAATGCACAGCTAACATTTGGATGATGATCACACAATTTGCTATCATTCAAAATTAATTCAAAGTAAAGAATTTTCTCACAAACTCCCCCTTTTTGATGATGGCAAATTCTTGGCAAGATGTGTGATACTCCCCCTGAGTTTGTGCATATCTGCATTTTCTCCCCCTTTGTCAACATCAAAAAGAGGAAGAAACAGGTTTATCAAGGTAGCATGTTGTAGCAGGGCATGGCAAAAATATTGATAAAAAGACTATCATTCACAAAGTAAAGAATCATTCACAAAGAATGACGAATAAGGGCAATAACCGTAGAGATAAACAGAAATTGAAAAGCGTTTAAGGATTCGAACGAGTTTAAGAATTACATAAGCTAAACCATATATTGTGCAACAGAAATAAAAACTTGAGCAATATGAGATGAAATGCAGTGAGATGAAATGATGGTGGGTTAATTGGGATTGTGTCCACCACAGGACTCTTCATCATCTCTGGCAGGATCTCTGTAGCTTGGTGGAGGCGGAGGAGGAGGCATTGTGTCTGGATTTTGGCCCATGAAGGAGTATTGCCTAAATCGGTTATGAACTTCAATGCTTCTAAAGTTGTCCATAATACCAGGATTTTCGCGGCAGTCGTCCATAAAGCCAGACATTTCGTTGTAGAAAACTTGGTGCCATTTAACCAAGTCTTGGTGCCAAGCGTGTTAATTCTGATACATCCGTGTATGCTCATCATGCCAGTCACGATGCTCCTTGTGCCACTCAGAGTGTTGTACATTCCAATACCGTGCTTCTTCATGGCGTTCTTTGTTGGCAATTTCCATCTGTTGAAGCATATGAGTGATGTCCGCAGTAGGTATTGAGGATGAAGTACCACCTGAGAATGGAGGGGCTGTAGGTTCAGGTACGTAGTTGGTAGGAGACCACCTTCGTGGCACCCAATCACCCCAACTGGCATTGGCCTCAGCTTGAGGCACATCTGTTTCAGGCGCATCCTGCATTTCTTCATCAGGCTATTCTTCAGCAACATGGATTCGTTCCGAAGGCACGTCAAAGTTGTAGATTCTGGTTTTGGATTTTCTTTCAAAGAAGTAGAAACATTTGCGGTCCTTGTCCCACCGATATCCCATATGCGATAGAGTGGAAGAGTCAAACTCTTGAGCAGCAGATGGAGATAGGAGAGGAACAATAGGTATTGCAACTTTCCAAAACTTAAGAATTTTCATAATTTGAGAAGCATACCCTAGAGCCACATTCTTGGAGCTGTCTCGCATGATAAATAGACGTTTTACAAAGTAGTTTGCCCAATTTAAGAGAACCTTATTTTGCAGAATGTAGAGAAGATGTATGCTTGGCCTATCCAACCGAGAATGTCCACTGTTTGTTGGACGCAGAATGTGTGTGATAATCCAGTGAAGAATACGCGGAGTTTGCTTGATCATACCAGACGTGACGTGTTCATCCTCACTCAGCGGTCTGTCTATCTTTAGGATAGATGGAGTAAAGTCCTTCATGTCAAATTCAGTATCAAAATGCAGGTCATGCCAGGACTTGACATTCATTGACGGATGCGGAATTTGAAACACCGTTTCCCAATCAGAGGCTTCAAAGGTATATGTTCTGACACCGATAGAACACCGGAACATATAGCCTCTACCAGTTTGTAAGCCAGCATAAAAGGCCCAGATGAAATCCTCATGGTAGTCATCCTTTGTAGACAGAAATGACTCGAGTCTTTGTGCATGTAGGAGTTCAACCACCTCATTTAGGTGCAGGTGAATAGCATCTGTTTTATCAAAGACATGGGGTTTCATGACTAACCTTGTCTTGAAGGATTCCTCAAATTCAGCAGCAATAGCAGGATGAAGTAAGTCTAAGGCATTTGAAGGAACATCTGGTGGTTGCTGAGAAGTACCGGCTGTTTCCTTTCCTTTTCCTTTTCCTTTTCCTTTTGCTCTGGCTGGAATAGTGTGTGGAGGCATGGTGATGTGAGATTTAGGGTTTTAGAGAGAGTGAAGATGAGGAAGATTAGGGTTAGCCACTGGTTTTGGGGTTTTGAGGACAGATGATATGAAGTCTTGAGATAGGAAGTGATAGGGTTGGCTGATGTGTCGATGCATGAGAGAGAAAAAAATGTATTTAAAGCAAATAGCATCAGTATGTGTCGATGCAAGTGGCCATGGATCGATGCCTATCATTCACATTTGTTTATAACAGGCCTGTGTATCGATACATGCGATGAATGCATCGATGCATCCTGAACCAGTTTGATAAAAGAAATTGAAATCCAGAAAATAGGTATCGATGCATACATGTTTTGTGTCGATGCATACTGATGCTAAACCAGATTTTAATGAATTTTGATGCAGTATGGATATGCATTATGCACTATGTCATGATGGTTATGCCCAAGAAAGATTCATAAGTCAGATTTTTAATGTGCAAGCAATATAGGCAAACAATATATGCAATCAAATTTATATCAACATCTGTTCTAACATACACAATCACTTAGCAGTAAGAGAATTGTAGAAAGGATTGATATTACCTCTGTTGGCGTAATCTTGTGATGGATAAGTGTCATCTAAAACGAATCTTATTAACCAAGGTGAGGCATAATATAATTAAGAGGCAACATGCTTAAGACATCAAATGAGAAAGATCTAAGATCCCTAATTCACGACGAATGTTGAAGAAAGGTTCCATTGCCAAAGGTTTAGTGAAAATATCAGCAAGCTGATTTTTGGAGTCAACGTGCTCAAATACAACGTCTTCTTTTTCAACATGGTCGCGAAGAAAGTGATGTCTAATCTCTATGTGTTTAATGCGTGAGTGTAAAACAGGGTTTTTAGTAAGGTTTATGGCACTAGTGTTGTCACATTTTATAGGAATACATTTGAGTTGAATGTTGAAGTCTTGTAGTTGCTGCTTCAGCCATAAAATCTGAGCGCAATAACTACCGACTGCAACGTATTCTGCCTCTGCAGTTGACAAAGCCACAAAAACCTGCTTTTTGCTATGCCAACTTACCAAGGAATTTGAAAACAGGTGACATGTACCACTTGTGCTTTTCCTATCTGATTTGCAGCCAGCAAAATCAGAATCGGAGTACCCTACTAAACTACAATCACTTCCTTTGGAATACCAAAGCCCATATTTAGGTGTTCCGTGAAGATATCTAAATATGCGTTTCACCGTTTTTAGGTGCGATTCCTTAGGATTTGATTGATAGCGTGCACACATACAAACACTAAACATGATGTCAGGTCTAGAAGCAGAAAGATACAAGAGAGATCCAATCATACCTCTGAACTTTTTGACATCTACACACTTACCATGCTCATCCTTATCTAGATTTACGTTAGTAGGCATTGGGGTGTCAATTGATTTTGAGTCATTCATTCCAAAGCGCTTGAGTAGTTCTCTGCAGTATTTTGTTTGACATACTGCTGTACCCTCATCAAGTTGCTTTATTTGCAGTCCTAGGAAGTAGTTCAGCTCCCCCATTAGACTCATCTCAAATTCACCCTGCATAACCTTAGAAAATTCTTCGACCAAGTGTATGTTAGTTGAACCAAATATTATATCGTCGACATAAACTTGAACTAAAAGAATGTGCTTCCCTTTGTGTTTAATAAAGAGAGTATTGTCCACCTTACCTCTTGAATATCCATGATCAATTAGGAATTTGCTAAGCCTTTCATACCAAACCCGAGGGGCTTGTTTAAGACCATACAAAGCTCGTTTTAATTTGTAAACATGATCTGGATTTTCAGCATTTTCAAAACCAGGAGGTTGTGAAACATATACTTCTTCATTTATGACACCATTAAGAAAAGCACTCTTTACGTCCATTTGGTAAAGCTTAAAATCCTTAGAACACGCATAGGCAAGCAAAAGACGTATAGCTTCAAGGCGAGCAACTGGAGCATAAGTTTCCTCATAGTCTATGCCCTCCTCTTGGTTATACCCTTGTGCTACTAAACGTGCCTTGTTCCTAGTAATCACTCCGTTTTCATCAAGCTTATTTCTAAAAACCCACTTAGTGCCTATGATATGATGATCTCGCGGACGAGGGACAAGTTCCCAAACGTCATTTCTTTTAAATTGATTAAGCTCTTCTTGCATGGCCATTAGCCAAATTCATCAATCAAGGCCTCTTTGGCATTTTTAGGTTCTACTTGTGAAACAAACGCGAAGTGAGAACAAAAATTACTTATCTTAGAACGGGTCATTACTCCCTTTGAAATGTCTCCCAAGATGTTGTCAATGCGATGGTCTTTTGAGGATTTCCAAGCAGTTGGAAGATCCTTCACTTCAGCTGTCTTTTCTTCCTCATTTTCTTCATGACTAGTATCTTCCTCCTTCTCATGGGCAGCTGTTTTGGACTGATCAGTTTCCTCAACAGCTTCCTTGAGTATGTCTTCTGTAGATACACCTGCGTCATCAAAAGAAATACCTTTTCCGACATTTTTCGGATAAGACTCATCAAAAGAAACATGAACAGATTCTTCAACAGTAAGTAAACGCTTATTATACACTCTATATGCTTTACTTGACAGTGAGTAACCAAGAAAGATACCTTCATCCGCTTTTGCATCAAACTTCCCAATATTTTCCTTACCGTTATTCAAAACAAAACACTTACAACCGAATACGTGAAGATGTGACAAGTTTGGTTTTCTTCCTTTCAAAAGTTCATAAGGAGTTTTATTTAAAATAGGGCGAATTAAAATTCTGTTTAAAACATAACAGGTTGTGCTGACAGCATCAGCCCAAAAGTATTTTGGTAATCCACCCTCATTAAGCATTGTTCTTGCCAACTCCTCTAAAACACGATTTTTACGCTCCACAACGCCATTTTGTTGTGGAGTTCGAGGAGCTGAAAAATTATGCTCAATACCATACTTGTCACAGAACTTCTCAAAGTGATAATTTTGAAACTCACCACCATGATCGCTACGAATTGTAACTATTTTGGAATTCATTTTGTTTTGGGACAGATTTGAAAAATTCTTAAACGCAGAAAAAGTTTCATCTTTGCTATGAAGGAATATAGTCCAAGTAAATCTAGAGTAGTCATCAACTATTACAAAGCCATAGTAATTTCCACCTAGGCTCTTTGTTCTAGAAGGTCTAAAGAGATCCATATGGAGAAGCTCAAGGGGTCGTGAAGTTGAAATTACGTTTTTAGATTTAAAAGAGACCCTCGTTTGCTTTCCCATTTGGCACGCGTCACATAGGTGGTCTTTTGAAAATTTTATTTTTGGTAGACCGACTACTAGATCCTTAGATACAACCTTATTAAGCAAATCGAAATTAACATGCGCTAAACGTCTATGCCAAAGCCAAGAATCATCATTCAAGGTGACTAGACATTTAGTACTTGTCAAAGGTACATCAAACAGGTCAAGCATATAGATATTGTTTACTCTTACACCCTTAAACACAATGTTCTGTTCAGCATGTTCAATTATGCAGCAAGTTTTTGTGAACAAAACTTTATAGCCCATGTCGCATAGTTGACTTATGCTTAACAAATTATGTTTAAGTCCCTCTACTAGATGGACATTTGAAATGGTAGTGGTGGAGGGATTACCTACACTACCTTTGCCGAGTATAGCTCCTTTGTTATTGTCTCCATAAGTAACATATCCCTTCTTCTTTGCCTTGAAGTCTATAAAAAGCGATATGTCACCGGACATGTGCCTCGAGCAGCCGCTGTCAAGAAACCACCTTCTATCTGCGGAGGCAAGGCACTCATCCTACAATATCAAAAGAGAGAAGTTGGTACCCAATTTTCATTGGGTCCAAGTGGGTAAGTGCTAACATGGTTGCCTTTTGGCTTCCATTGATAAATACCTTTAGGGACAAGAAATCTCGTAAACTTGCATTTCTCAATGGTATGGCCAGCATGACAACAATAATGACATAAACCATGATGATGTGTTTGTTGTTTCTTGTTCATTGAATCCTTTAGAATAAAAGAGTATTTTGCATATGGAGGATTTAATGACTTCTTAAACAACCTAGAGTCAACGGCATAAGTAACTTTAGGTTGTAGCGCCTTCTTTAATTTGACCTTAAGAGTGTTTACCTCTTTTTGCCAAATATAACAAGCGTCACAATACCTAACTCTACTACATCCATCAATGTCAATATTTTTTGAATTTTCTGCAATACTAGCTTTCAACGCTTCTAAATCAATTTCAGCTTTGTTTACTTTACCTTCCAAAAATGAAAAAATATGTTTGTCGGAAGATAGTCTTTTAAAAGCATCTACAGCTTCGTTATGCAGTTTTCCAAAAGCTATTTTTAGTTCCGAAAACGACATGGAAGAGAAATTATTGTAATAGGCTTGTTTTACCTTTTTGTCATTGTTTTTCTTCTTGTGGTAGGACAGATTTTTTGAGTGAGCCATAAGGCACAGATTTGCGGCTTCATCACCATCACTTGAGCTTTGTGTGCTTGATGAATCACTATCACTTTCCCATGCAATGTACGCTCTTCTTTGTTTGCTGTACCCTTTTGGTGAATCTTTTCTTTGATCCTTATACTTCATAGGGCAATCCGTTTTATAATGTCCAGATTTACCACAATTAAAACAGGATCCTCTTCCTCTACTCTTCTTGTTCTCTTCTTGTTTCGAATTTGTAGATTGTCTTCGAAACTTCATGAGATTTTTGTCGGAATGCTTGACTCCATTCTTTCGAATGAATCTATTATATCTCCTTACAAACAGTCCCATTTCCTCATCATCCGAGTCTTTGTCACTACTTGAGTCATTGTCGCTTTGCTCTTTTCGTGAGGACTTAGAGCTAGAGGCCACAAGAGCTATTGGCTTCTTCTCTCCCTCTTTGTCTCTTTTCTTCTCCTTTTCCTTCTTACTTTTATTCTCATATTTTTCAAGACTTTCC
The DNA here is from genome assembly GCF_024323335.1 of Lathyrus oleraceus. Classification (NCBI taxonomy): domain Eukaryota; kingdom Viridiplantae; phylum Streptophyta; class Magnoliopsida; order Fabales; family Fabaceae; genus Lathyrus; species Lathyrus oleraceus. The sequence goes on from NC_066584.1 coordinate 133,770,163, forward strand.
AATGCTTGCTGATGTTCTTCCAGCTTTCCAAACAGAGTTGTAATCGTAAGTCTTGTTAGATCGTTGGCTTCCTTAATTGTTGTTACTTTAGGTTGCCACTCCCTGCTAAGACACCTGAGAATTTTATTAGTAGCAATTTCATTGGAAATAGGTTTTCCAAGCGCATTCAATCGGTTAGTTAGATGAGTGAATCTCTTTTGCATGTCTGAGATAGATTCTCCTTGTTTCATGCGAAAGAGCTCAAACTCTTGATTGAGTGTGTTTATGCGGGACTGTTTTACTTCAGTAGTACCCTCATGGGCAACTTCTAAAGCATCCCACATTTCTTTAGCTGTCGTGCAATGGGATACTCGATAATACTCATCAACACCAAGTGCTGAAATTAGCATGTTTCGAGCTTTCCAATCACACGACCACTTTTTCTCATCTTTCTCATTCCAATCATCTTCTGGTTTAGGTACTATGGCGCCAGCCGCATTTGTCATAGTTATTTGAAACGGACCATTTTCAATGGCAGCCCATACTAACCTATCCACAAAATTTATATGAACTCGCATGCAGTCTTTCCAGTAGCCGTAATTTTCACCGTTGAAAATAGGCGCTCTATTATACGCCCCCTTTGGTTCAGAATCCATACTGTTACAGGCAGCCACAGAGCACAAGCGAACCGGCGCTCTGATACCACTTGTTAGACGGTGTGGCTAGTGATCGAGAGGGAGGTGAATAGATCACCTTTTTAAAATTTAACGGATTTAAAAGTTTTATCAGAGTTTTTAAAGTTGGCGGAAAATATCAGTCCCGAATCGACTTCCGTCTATTCTGAACCACTACTAGAAAACCGGACACACGAGTTTAATGCTGGATTTGAATAAGAATGACAAAAACTATCAACACCAGAATTTTAGCTAATTGAATGCACTTATCATTAAAGTCTATTTCCAATGAATAAAACCTAGCTAACAATTTTGTCAAACAGTTGGTGTGTGTGTGATCAATGGTGAACAGCAGTAGAGTTTAATTAAAAAGGTTTTCTTGCCACTGCTGTCTTGCAAAAGGAACAATCACAACACACTAACTGAAATTGCGAAAACTATATTAAACGTAAAGAGGAGTAAGGTAAGAATACGATACGCAGAGATTTGGTAAGGAAGTTCCCCACGTCGTCCTCGCGTGTGGGTACGTCTCCCTCTCAATTTCAAACGAAATTGAGAACTTTGATTATCAATTATTGCCGAATTCGTTGATACAAGGTTATGATACAAAGACAGAATTCTAAATTCCAAGAACTTCTTCTTGTATGAACCTTCACTTGATCTGAGCACGATCAAGAATTTCCTGCACGAAATTGCAAACAATTCACCGGTTCCACGACCTGCTTGCGAAATCCCCCGATCTCCAAACGCAACGCTGCGGCTGAATCTGTTCTGCAAACGTGACTCACAAACCTTCAAGAACACTCCAGTTCTTGAAGGATAAACCAGTAGGTTTTTCCTCGAAACCCCCTTCAATCTTCAACTCAGCTAGATCCTCGATCGTTCCACTGAAAACCACAGCTAGATCCTTGATCGTACCACTGAACGTTATCTCGATAAATCTTTAATTCAGAGAACAAGAATGGTTATGTGTTGATGTTCTTGAAGAAAAGTGATTGAGAAGATGAAGTCTCTTTCAGGTTTCTATGTGCTCTCCAACAATTGCTACAACACTGCTTTTTGATCTTGTGTTCAATTGTTTTTCCCTCAAAGAATTCGTGTCATTCACTGCTGTCATAACATGTCTTATATATGCAGCAAAATAGAAACTGTTAGAGCACAAAACAGCTTTATGCATTGATACATGAGAGTATGCATCGATGCATACTGTAAGATAAGTGAGTTTTTGGTGAAATGAATTAATCATGTATCGATGCATAATTCGTATGTATTGATGCATATGACCTTTCTACTAACATGTATCGATGCCTAATGCGTATGCATTGATACACAGGCTGTTTCAATTGATCATGTATCGATGCAGGGATCGTATGGATCGATCCATAGAGCCTTTTGCCTTTCATGTGTTGATGCATGACTCGTATGCATCGATGCATACTGAACAAAAAGAGTTTTGTGATATACCACATGTTGTATGTATCGATGCATAGGCTTATGTGTTGATGCATACTGACACAAAATGGATTTTATGTGTTATTTTAAGAGATGTGTCAATGTAGGTCTTTATGTACAGTTATGCAACAATAGAATGGGATAAAACCACAATAAAAACACAAATGTCTCATGTAATGTAATGCACAGCTAACATTTGGATGATGATCACACAATTTGCTATCATTCAAAATTAATTCAAAGTAAAGAATTTTCTCACAATTGCAAGATGTGGAGGGTTCCCAAATGTACTCTTAATAGGAATGCAAAGTTGTATCAACTACAACCCCGCTTTACTCAAGAGAAAATTGGGGTACGCCATGTTGAGTCCTCCTGAGGAAAGAGATTTCATTCCTTTTATTGTCAATACCGTAGATCCTCTCAATTCAAATGTGAAGAGAGTATGAAGAGCATGGACAAACATAGTCCGTATTGACCAAGAATGGGGTAAGAAGAACATCCTATCCAAGGAACCTTACTTTGTGAGCGTAAAAGAGAGAGATAGGGTTGTTAAGGTGTCGCTTCTGTTTGATCCTTCTTCATTCCCGTTGATAGATGAGCCCGAGCCTATCCTACAAGAGGACATGGATAAGCTTACCAATCAAATCAAAGAGCTTGAGTTGGAGAACACTCAGTTACGAGTCCAACTCAACCGTACCAAGGAACGTAACCACGTCTTGGAGGACAAGGGTAAGCAAGTCAGTGAGAAGTTAGAGGATAGAAAGAAGAGACTCTGAGTAGCCGAGGGCCAGAGAGTTTGCGTTGGTGGAGCTCTACAAGGAGCTAATTCTGAGCTAGACTTTTGCAATGACAAGTTGGATTAAGCGTACCGAGTCATTAAGGACCTTGAGAAGACCGTTGAGAGGTATAATATTATGAAGAAAGAAGCGAGGGAGGATTGTAAAGCCAAAATCCTCGAGCTTATGACCACTCTATAGGAGTGTAAGGACCTCTTGGCTAAGGAACAACTAGAGAGAGAGAGAGAGAGAGAGAGAGAGAGAGAGAGAGAGAGAGAGAGAGAGAGAGAGAAGATTCACCAAAGCTTCTTACGCGAGTAGTTCAACCTTGGACGAGCTTGCGAACAAATCAAAAATATGAAGATGGGAATCTATGACCAAGCACACATAAAGTTGCAAAGCCAACGCAGATATTGGGAGGAGAAATGCCATGTAGCCGAAACTTCTATTGCTAAAAGGGATGAAATCATCCACAATCTCCAAACCCTATACAACGAGTAGAGGGACAAATACGCTAACATGGCGGTGCTAACAAATTACGCTCTCTAAGACTTTCCCGACAAGTTAGAGGACGATAATTTAATCATGTGCACAGACAATACCCCTGAGGAGGTCTACCACTTCGTCTAATTCTGCAAGAAGACGATGGCCGAACTCATCACCGACATTGAGGCTCTCCGCAAGTCTCAAGGGGTCACTTTTAGGGTTCACATTCAGTTTCCTTATTTGTCTCAACTATTTGTACTTTGAAATATCTATGTATTTGCAACATGTATGATTTCCCTTAAAAGGATGAATAGAACTTTCGTGATTCACTCTAATGTATTTTCCTTTATCTTTGATTGCAAACGTAAATCATTAAGTATTTCTCGCAATGAAACAAACATGACTAACTAAAGAGATTTTCTTTAACTTAAAAAGAAACAAAAAAATAAACATCCATGCATCATTTGTATTTTTTAAAACAAAACAAAAAAACTCATCCATCCACCCTTTTCTGATCAGACCAACACTTCGAAGCTGACTTTCCGGTAAAAATGTGAAGACACCAACAAGTTGTCATGGAACAACTTCAGCAAAACCAGATAACACTCCAAGAGGAAGTATCCCAAGTGAAGTCCCAAATGGGACAACTAATGGAGACGATCCAAGCGTTCTCTAGGGGCCAAGAGATTATGGTAAAGATACAAGAAGACATGAACCACCATGCTCACGCTATGAATCCTCATATATCCTCTAGTAGTGGAGACCCTAGTTCCTCCTCAAGTTGACCCTCCAGTCTATATAGGCGCACCCAACGATGTCCCTCCAGTCAATCTCCATCCCCTTGTCGTCGAGGTAGATAATCAACACGATGCTTTCTTCAACTCTATGGCTGCCTCCCAATATGATGCAATTGGTCCAACGACTAATTAAATGGAGAAGAAGGTAATGGCTATTAAGGAAAAACTAAAAGAAATGGAGAGCACTGATGCCTTAGGTCTTGATGCAACTGAATTGTGCTTGGTTCCCGGCGTGTTTATCCCGACCAAATTCAAAGTCCCCGACTTTGAGAAGTATAAGGGAACCAGCAACCCTAGAACCCACATCAAAGCCTACTATCGGAAAATGGATGCCTATTCCAACGATGTCCAACTCTTGATGCACTTCTTCCAAGATTCACTAAGTGGGGCGTCCCTAGATTGGTACATGCAATTGGAGGGTACTCGTGTTAGTACTTGGAGAGAGATGGCTGAGGCATTCTTCAGACACTATCAGTACAATTCTACTATGGCGCCAAATTGCACGTAGTTGCAAAATCTGATACAGAAGTCTGAGAAATTTTTTAAAGAGTACGCCCAGAGGTGGAGGGAGCTAGCAGCCAGGGTACAACCTCTGTTGTTAGAGAGAGTTAATAGACATATTCATGGGCAACTTACAAGGCCCATACCTTGATAGAATGGTGGGAAGTACGTATTCCAGTTTCTCTGATTTGGTCTTGGCCGGTGAAAGAATCGAGAACATGATCAAAATGGGCAAAATTCAGAACTCTGCAAGTACGTCTGGCGTAGTAAAGAAACTGTTCGTCCCATATGGAAAGAAAAGAGAAGTCGAGACCAACGCAACAATAGTCATCCGAACAAGGACTCTAACATATCAAGTTCCATTTCAACAAGTGGCCACTATGGCCCCCGCCTAACAAATTCAATAACAATCGTTTAAAATTCCTGTTCAATCTCAACACCACCAACAATAACCCTATGAATAACAACAACAACATCAACATCAACAACCACAATATCAGCAACAACAACAAAGATTAAGAAGGCTTGAAATAAGGTTTGACCCAATTCCTATGTCGTACATCCATATTCTACCATGCTTATTAAGAGGATCACTTGTACAACTAAGGGAGTTGGGACCCCCACTGGCGATTCTTCCTCCCAGTTATGATGCAAATGCCCATTGAGAATTCCATTCTGGAGCTCTCGGATATTCCATTGAGAATTGCAAAGCTTTGAATTACAAATTACAATATCTAATTGATTCAAAGGCAATTGCGTTTGCGCCCAACGACTCGAATGTAAACAACAATCCTATGCCTCTGCACAATAAAACAAATGTGAATATGGTTGAATTGGACGATGGAAGGAAATTGGTAACCTTTGTCAATGAATTAAAGACTCTGCTCATTGAAATCAAGAATGTGCTAATGAGAAGTGACGCATTCTCAGTTTGTGCCCAGACTTGCGAACATTGTTTAATGGACCCACAATAGTGTGAAATATTGAAGACTTTCATTCAGACCCTGATGAATCAAGGAATTCTTTTGATAGACCAACCCTTTACACTCAAATACGTGTACATACTTGAGATACCATACGATGAAGTTCCCCCTCTGGAAATTCCATATAATCTCTATCAGTTAACTCTCTCTGAAACTCCCGTTACTCCTCTGGTAATAAAAGTCCCAATGTTGTCTCCCTTCCCGACACCGTATGTCAAAATGGTTGGTACTGTGGAGGAAGTAAAAACTTATAAATTTCCAATGGCCTCCCTAAAATACGCTCAAGCCCTCATCAAGAATGGACACCCCTAAGGATGGGGAAGAATGCTTGAGCTGTCTAGCAACAAGAACCACACAGGTTTGGGATACAACTCCCAAAAATTGAAGAAGACGCCGACAATAGCTAAGGAGGGACAAATGCTCCCGTTGTCAGAGTATTTCTCAAGTGTCGGCCACCTTGTTGACGTTCATATATGTGTCTTGGAGGAAGATGAGGAAGAAGATGCCAAACTGATCTTCGTGAAGACCATAGGGAGGGGTGCGACCAAATGGACCGTGCTGGAAGTACCTGAAGTGACAATGATTAAGATGTAATTTTCCTGGTTGTTTTCCCTTTTTAATCAAAAGAACCCATGTCATGCCTAAGGCATGGTGGAATCATTTGTAGGGCCTAAATAAATTTCCCTTTTTTATCATCATTAATGAAAAAATCCATGTTTTGTATTCAATTTTGTGATCCTTGTCTTTCATTTATTTATTTCACTTTTCAAAACAAATGGAAATATTATTTTCCTTAAAAATTCTTTTTCATATCAATAAAAGCATGAACCTTAAATCGTGCAGATCACCCTCGACAACCACCAATGACAATTTTGCTATAGTCTCATATGACTTTGACAACCCGATTAATCACGTCGACAAGGATTGTGGTGAAGATTACGAGCTCCCCAAAGAATTGGCAAGATTACTCAAGCAAGAGTCAAAGGTCATCCAACTGCATGAAGAATCAGTTGAATTGGCCAACCTTAGATCGAAGGAGGAAGCCAAGGAAGTCAGAGTAGGCTCGGCCTTACAAGAAGAAGTCAAGGCAAAGTTGATCAAGCTCTTGAAGGATTACATGGATGTGTTCGCATGGTCATACCAAGACATGCCCGACCTTGATACCGATATATTGGTCCATCGTCTACCTCTTGGAGAAGAATTCCCTCTCATGAAGCAAAAGCTACGAAGGACTCGTCTTGACATGGCTATGAAGATCAAAGAGGAAGTACGAAAACAGCTCAACACCGACTTTCTAGTGGTCTCCAACTACCCCCAATGGATTACCAACATTGTGCCCGTGCCCAAGAAGGACAACAAAGTAAGGATGTGCGTAGATTATAGAGATATAAATATAGAAAGTCCCAAAGACAACTTCATACTGCCTCACATTGATGTGTTAGTGGACAACACCACTCAGTTCTCTGTTTTCTCCTTTATGGATGGTTTCTCTGGTTACAACCAGATCCGATTGGCTCAAGAAGATATGGAGAAAACCACTTTCATAACCCCATGAGGCACTTTCTGCTATAAGGTGATGCCTTTCGGATTAAAGAACGCCGGTGCAACATACCAACAAGCCATGGTCACACTCATTCATTATGATTCATAAAGAGATTGAGGTCTACGTTGATGACATGGTCGCTAAGTCTCAAACCGAAGAGGAGCATCTTGTTAATCTAGAAAAGTTGTTTGAAAGGATAAAGAAGTTCAAATTAATGCTTAATCCCAACAAATGTACGTTTGGGGTAAGATCTGGCAAATTGCTAGGTTTTATCGTCAGCCAACGTGGCATTGAAGTAGATTCTGAAAAAGTGAAGGCCATATAAGTTATGCCTGCACCCAAAATCGAGAAGGAAGTCCAAGGATTCCTAGGTAGATTGAACTACATCTCTAGATTCATATTTCACTTTACGGCCACTTGTGAGTCGATCTTCAAGCTACTTCGAAAGGATCAAGCTGTCATTTGGGACGACGATTGCCAAAAAGCTTTTGAAAAGATCAAGGAGTACTTGCAATAACCTCCTATTTTAATGCCTCATGTGCCTGACATACCGTTAATAATGTACCTTACCGTCCTTGAAGGATCCATGGGATGCGTCTTAGACCAACATGACGAGACTGGTAGAAAAGAACATGCAATATTCTACTTAAGCAAGAAGTTCACCGATTGCGAAAGTAGGTATTTGATGCTTGAAAAAACGTGTTGTGCACTAGCTTGGGCTGCTAAATGCTTAAGGCAGTACATGCTCACCCATACAACATTGTTAATCTCCAAGATGGACCCTGTCAAATACATCTTTGAGAAGCCTGATCTAACCCGTAGAGTAGCCCATTGGCAAATGGCTTTAACTGAGCAAGACATCCAACATGTCACTCAAAAGGCTATCAAAGGAAGTGTATTGTCTAACTATTTGGCACATTAACCCTTGGAAAACTACTAGTCTATGTGTTTCGAATTTCCCGACGAGGACATCATGCTAATCATAGACTAAAACATCCCTGGCCCCAAGGAAGGACCATAGCCTAGATCCCCGATGGACCTTGGTATTTTATGGAGCTTTTAACGCTCATGGCAATGGAAATGTGGCAGTCATCACCTCCCTAACTGGTTTCCACCTCCCATTCACCGCAAGGTTGTATTACGAATGTACAAACAATATGGCGGAGTATGAGGCCTGTATCTTCGATATTGAAGCTGCAATTGATCTTAGGATCAAAATTCTTGAAGTATACAGATATTTAGCCTTAGTTATTAGCCAAGTAAAAGGAGATTGGGACACTAGAGATCACAAGCTCATTCCTTATAAGGAGCATGTCCTGAAATTAATCCCACACTTTGATGAAATCACATTCCTCGAGAAGATAATCAATTGGTGAACGCCTTAGCAACCTTGGCATCCATGTTTAAGGTCAAGTGGAAAAATGAAGCACCATCCTTTCACCTCAACTACTTGGACGAGCCTGCTTATTATTTTGTGGCTGAAGATAAAGCCGTCAGTTATCCTTGGTTCTATGACATCATGAGATTCTTAGAGAGCCAAGAATATCCTAAGGGTGAATCCATCACCGACAAGAAGTATCTTCAGAAACTTTCATCCAAGTTCTTCTTAAGTGGAGGGTACTGTACAAGAGAAATTATGATTTGGTTTTGCTAAGATGTGTGAGCAAGCAAGAAGCAAACCAAATTATAATGGAAATCCATGAGAGATCTTTTGGGACGCACTCCAATGGACACACCATGGTAAAGAAGATCTTGAGGGCTGGTTACTATTGGATGACTATGGAGGTTGACTATTACCGCCACGTCCAAACATGCCATAAATTCCAGATCTACACCGATAAGATCCATGTACCTCCAATGCCACTCAATATCCTAATATCACCTTGGCCTTTTGCCATGTGGGGCATTGACGTAATCGGACACATAGAGCTAACGGCCTCAAATGGACATCACTTTATCATTGTATCCATTGACTATTTCAAAAAATGGATGGAAGCGGTCTCATACGCCAACATTACCAGACAAGTGGTGGCTCGGTTCATAAGGAAAGAAATCATTTGCCATTATGGGGTTCCCAACAAGATCATTACTGATAATGAATCTAACCTCAATAACAAAATGATGAAAGAACTGTGTTGAAGCTTTAAAATAGACCACCAAAACTCATCACCTTATAGGCCCAAGATGAATGGTGCTATTGAGGCAGCTAACAAGAACATTAAGAAGATCGTGCGGAAATGGTGGAAACCTATAAAGATTGGCACGAAATGCTCCTGTTCGCATTACATGGCTATCGTACCTCAGTACATACTTCCATAAGAGAAACTCCCTTCTCTCTTGTGAATGACATGTATGTGGTCCTACCTGTTAAAGTAGAGATTCCTTCTCTAAGGATTTTGACCGATGTCAAACTTGATGAAGCCGAATGGGTGCAAGTCCGGTTTGACCAGCTGAACCTCATTGTTGAAAAGCGCTTGGCAGCCATCTGTCACAGCCAGCTTTACCAAAAGTTCATAAAGAGGGCCCATGACAAGAAGGTCTTTCCCTGCAGCCTCAAGGCCGAAAACCTTGTATTGAAAAAGATTCTGCCCATTCACATCGACCCAGTGGGCAAATGGGCACCGAATTATGAAGGCACATACGTTGTAAGAAAGGTCTTCTCTGGAGGAGTCTTGATCCTTGCAACTATGGATGGTGAATATCTTCCATCCCCCGTTAATACGGATGTAGCCAAAAAAATACTACGCTTGAAAAAAAAAGCCCGATAAGTCAAAAACCCGAAAGGGCGACTTATGCAAAAATGGGTATCTCGGTAGACTGAAAACCCGAAACGGAGGTTTAGGTAAACATTAGGGATTTAACAAAAGCAAGAGACTACATCCCGCAAAGAATCTTTCATCCCTCCTCAACGAGTCAATCCAATGGCTTCCCCAACAAGTCAATCCAGTCACTATCCTTCTGAAAGCAAGATCAAAGGGCGGCCAAAGGCATAAAGACTATAGCAAAGTTGGAATTTGGTGGGAATTTGAGATATTTCATTGCCATTATAGTTTTTCAATTTCTTTTTGTAATTACCTCTTTTAGGAATTTCTTTCCTTTGTACAAAATCCCCATTTTTGGGGCCATTTGTCAATAAAATCAGTTCCCCTATATGTGGTTAACATTTTACTTTTCATGCTTTGTTTACGAAACATGACCTTTTCTAAAATGGTATCACATCAAAAATTTCTTGATAAAAACAACTTTTTTTAAAACAAACTTTAAAGGGAAAGAAAACATCAAATTACATCTCTTTCAAAAGAATCTAAAGGTAACCAAAAAACATGTTTGGTATCTCCTGTCTGAAAACGTCATACAGTCCCATGGAATTAATCAATCAAATTCTTCCCCGACAAAAATCCTCAACCATTACACCTAGTGCTTGCTTGGATACCAAAATTTCCAATTTTTAGGTACCGGAAAGTCAGTACACTTTCCCCAATCTTCTTTTCAAGCCCAATCACCATTGGCACCCCTCAGATATATTCCTACACAAAGCCTAATCATACTTGGCACAACTTATAAATCTTGCATTTGCATAATTCCCCAGTGGCAGCCCAAGTATGCATCCGCATCTTGCATACATAACATCGTATCATAAGTATCTTCTGAAACTGTATACCCGATTAATTCATCGAAATTCGGAATTTCCCAATTGTTGTTAGGGATTTTCTCCAATAGAGTCAACATTCGATCTCAAAATATTTCCTCAAGCAGAGTCAGGTATTTCTAGACGTTACTAGGAATCGTCACTGAACTATTATGTTTCAAGTTTCCCTAGAAGAGTTAGGTATTCTTAGCCGTTGTTTATAATCATCATTGTACTTCTTCTATCCTCAGAGAGTCATCACCATATTTTCATTCCTCCCCGCAAAGTCAGGTATTTTTAGTTGTTGCTAAGAATCGTCACTGAACTTTCCCCTTTTATTAGACACGAGGTATTTTGGGCTCATCCCCCAAGCCGAGTCAAACATTCATAGCTATAGCTAGAAATCATATTTGAGTTTCCTCCCTGTCAGGATTCATGTATTTAAATCTAAGAAGTCTTCACTGATATGCTCTTCTCCCCATCCAAGTCAGGTATTTCTAGCCATTGCTAGGAATTAACACTAAACTAGTGTTTTCTTTCCTTAATAGATGTCAGGTAGTCCAGCCGTTGCTGAGAATCATCACTGAACTTCTATACTTTCCTCAACAGATTCATGTATTCTAACCGTCGCTCGAAATCGCCATTGTACCTTATTGAGAAATTTATCCCCAGTCGAGTCAGGTATTCCAGCCGTCGCTGAGAATCATCACTACACGACTTCTTTTCCCCATAAAGTCGGATATTCTAGTCGTTGCTAAGAATCGTCACCGTAATTTGTTTTTTCTCTCCAACTGAGTTAGGTATTCCAGCTGTCACTAAGAATCATCATTGAACCCAACTTTTATCCCCCACTGAGTCGGGTATTCTAGTCTTCGCTAAGAATCGTCGTTGAATTCATTTGGTCGATCTCCAGTAGGTGTCAGGTATTCCATTCATTGCTAGGAATCGTCACTAAATCTATCTTTTCCCCATCAGATTTAGGTGTTCCGGACGTTGCTAGGAATTACCTTCCTTTTCTCCCCAACCATTTCTAGGGGCAGTCACCCTTTTCTCTCTTATCGAGATTTTCATTCCCCAACATAGTTTCTTCCCTCCGACTTCTTAAGATTTTAACATCAAAGATACTTATGTTGCATACCCATCATTGCATGCATAATCATCATAACCATGCATAATTCTCAATAAATAAACTCATATCACCATTATCTCCACCAGGGAAAATTTATGGTTACACTTAATAGTAGTTAATTCCCTTTTACTATGAATGTATTGGAAGTCGAGGCTATCCATACCTTCAGGTCCGAGAAGATTAAATATGGGCAACTGTTATACCCTCAAATTTTCCCTACCCCATATCATCTTCTTAAGCCCTAAACCCTAATCATGCATCCCATACATATTGTCATACCCCGATTTTGGTCCTGAATTTTTTATTTTTATTTGGCACTTGACCTGAAATTCATTTGCATACATTCATTCCCAAATCTATTTCTCTTGATAAACATTGGTCATTATCTGGTTTTTTGATCAGGGTGTTTCTTTGATTATAAAATGGATTCAAACTATTTGACTTTTTAATTTTCAATTCGATTTTAATTTCAAAGTAAATCTAATTCCAAATTTCAAGTTAATTTTAATTGTATTTTTACTAATGATTCAAATTCTAATTGATTTTTAATATCCAAATAAATGTTATAATTTGACATCAAAGTAATTTTAGCAAATTATAGATTAATTTGATTTTTATTGGTTTATTTGGTTTCTTTGATTTTTTTTTTTAATTGATATGCTGAAGTTTCGAATATTCAAGATGTATATAAATGTCTCTTTGAAGATATGGAAAGTAAATATAGATTCATTATTGAAGACTTGCATCTCAAGTATGGTTTCATGCAAGAAATATATGAAGTAATATTGAAAGATACTGTTGATAGTGTTCAAGCTTCTAATGGATTGAAAATAGAAGAAGCAAATATCAAGTCAGTTATGATGCAAGGGCTTTTGGATATTAATCAAGTTATATTCAAAGAAGCTTTGGTAGGTGCGGATGAAGCATTAAAGCACAAAGCTTCTGAGGACAAAACTAATATATGTAATACATACGTTGAAATCAAAAGTGGAAGAAAAGGAGAATTTAATAAAAGGGGCGGCGGATGCTACAATTCGACAGCCAAGAGAGTGACAATTCTCTTTCCAACAATTAACTCAAGCTAACTTTCATTTCTCCTAGTAACACCTGTAGTGGCTCTGTTTCACTAGATGAGAGCATGTCAACCAGTAATTCTTTGATGACTCCGGAATTCAAATATACTGGCAATGGCGACGTTGCGTCGATCAAATCAATTGAAAATAGGACAAGCAACATTCTCAATATTTCAGACTCTTCCAAAATGGCAGATGTTGACACCATACTGAAGTCAAGAGCAAATAAAATTGTTGACCTTGACTGCAATTTCAAAGACCCGCGGTTTTGTGCATCCATTGCCAATGAAATCTACGAAAATTTGCGTGTATCTGAGAAAATTAAAAGGCCATCTATAGACTTCATGGAGAAGATACAGACAGACATCAATGCCGGCATGCGGGCAATGTTTATTGATTGGCTTGTGAAGGTTGCTGAAGAGTACAGACTTCTACCTGATACACTATTCTTGGCAGTTAACTACCTTGATCGCTATCTCTCAGGCAAAGCAATGAACAGACAGCGGTTACAACTACTTGGTGTTTCCTGCATGATGATTGCCGCAACCTACCAGAAGGAGAAAAAGGAAGCCTTCAGCCGGATAACAGAACTGATACCGTTCCAAAAAAAACCTTCACAGTACACTTCAAAACCACACTTTCAATCATAACCCAACTATCCAACTTCTAACCGAAAGCTAACCGAATTCCAATTTTCGCCAATTGTCATCAACCGCCAGCTGAATTAAAAGCCTCATTATGTGACAGGTTCTTGCCAAATGGAGTACTCCACAACCACCTCCAAACCCTGGATATTTCCAACTTAACTTGACATTACCTATATCACGTGAGAAAAATCAAATCACAGTTGGAACTAGTTGTGCACAACATATATTGATGTAACATGACCATCATAAGAACCAGCAGTTGACAAATCCCTTGACCCTGCAGCAATACCAGATTAATACCATGGTTTAACCTTGCCAACAAAACCAATGCAAGGCATAACATAAACCAAGGCAATGCCTTCTGCAGCATCACTAGCAACCATGTCCTACAACATACAAAAACATCCCAAGCAACAGTACAGTCCAGACCTACCGCTCATGTGCATCCTAAGCCATCCAATATTTCAAAACCTGCAAGAAAAAAAAACCGAAACAGCAAGTTAAACCTGATTATAACTCTCAATTTTACTTATCAACTTCTGAAAGAGTAGCCTTGCCATATCAGAATCTTTTTTGCCTGCTGCGGCTGTGGAGAGTAATAAAAGCCTATGCTCTTCTCGGTTATCAGCAGGTATTTCAGAGCGTCCTGTTGATATTCCTTTGCAGTTTCCTGTGATGATAAATGAAGCAAGTGGTCAGCATAATTACCAAGAACTTGAGGAGTTCCGACCCTCTGTGAGAGAAGCTATTCAAAATGTTATGTGCAATCACATGAAGAAAAGTGGAGGGCACCAACCTCAGAGTAGCAACCTGCCCCTTAACTTTTGCAGAGGAGCACACTGTTGAATTGAACCTTGGTGCTGACAAGGTTTCCCTTCACTTGGGGACGAAAAACTCTTGTAGCCAAATCTGACTCTACAAGCAGTAGATCTTCCGTTGTCGAAAATCAAGTAACTCAGCTGGAATTTTTAAGCTTTAGCAATACAAAGCTAAGTTCAGAAGAAAAGATTATCGATGATGTCTGTACAAGTATAACCAACCCTCGATCAAAAGCCACAAATTGACAACCATTCAAGCACGGCTAACAATCCAAACTGTCCCCAAACTTCCAAATTAAACCTGCATAATACACACAAAAATAGCTCAGATATGCAGTGTATGGGAACTGGTTATGTAAAGCCCAAAGTAGAGAGATTTGGACCTAGTGCCAACTACAACAAGGTTACTGCAAGATAATCATGTGAAAACCAGAGCTCTCCGAATTCACTGCAGTAAAACACGGTTAATTATTCCAGGCTGTTAAAAATCCAAAAATTCCCAAATTGGAATTGAGACAAAAACGTAGAAGAAAGCAAAACCCAGTTTACCTGATCCAACCCAAGCATCGATTAGGGCGACCGAACCCTGACCACCCAGAAGGGGGTTTTGCAGGATACTCTTTTGAGCTCCATATGCCATCCTGAAAACCCTAATTCGTAGAGGATAAATAGTGAAGGGATTAGTGAGGAGAGGGGGAGGCTACAATTCGAAAAAATCGGAGGCGGCATTAAAAGATACCAAACAGAAAAAACCCTAAACCGGAGAATCAAAGATAAACCTGGTTTGAAGAGTTGAAAGAGTTTGAAGCTTCATCATTGTCGTCTTTACCGCCGGAGGTGAGCGCTTTTTTTGCTTCAGCCATTGATTTCTTTTATGATTCGGAAGCGATTAAGAGAAACGCACGTTTGAGAGAGGGTTATGATGTGAGAGACGTGAGTTGGAGAGAACGATTTTGTGAGTAAGGTTGAGAGTGATTGTGAGACGGAGGCGAGAAGATTGAGAATGCGCTTGGAAGAGAAGTGTAAGGTTGAGTTTGGGAAAGAGAGATTCGTGAGATGGAGAGGACGAAGAGAAAGGCCTCTGTTACTATCCCATCTTTTTATTTCTTTTCTTTGATTTATTTATTTTAACAGAATAAGTTTTAAAAGTTTAAATTTCCTAGGATATTAGGTAATAATTGTTTTTTTTTCTATTTCCAACTTATTCCCCATTGATAACCCAACAGCCAAGCGGCTGGGTTTAATTAGGTTAGTCCAACAGTTTCTTTTTTTTCTTAGTTTTGTTTTTATTTTTTAATTCTTTTTTTATTTATCTTGGTTTATATATTTAAGTTAGTATTGAAATAACAACTAGTTGGTAAGTGGCCTGGTGGAGAGGAGTGGTTTCTAGGTCTTTAGTGTAGTGGGTTCGATACCCCTATGTGTAGCATTTTTATTTCTTTTAACATTTTCTTTTATGTTTATGCTTTATTACTCATAGTTTTTTTATTATTGTTTGATAATGCAAATTTGATTTCTTTAATTTCATCATTCATTCGAAACCATTTTAAAACTATAAAAATCATTTTTTCTCGATTCAATGTCGAGCCCATTTTCATACCCTTGTAAGTCGATTGCTTTTAAGCATCGCCATCAACCTCACATGGCTTACTCTTGGGCCTTCTTACAATGAGCTCGTAAGCAACATCAACTAAACTTTCAATAATTTCAAACCTCGGTACTTTAATTGTTTTAATTTAATATTCAAATTGTTTTCCAAATAAAACGTGAAGAAAAAGATTACCTGGATGGAATGTCCAGTCGTAATCCTGAATATTAGGCTCAAGCTGTAAGAGCTTGTAAGCCGTTAATATTCGTCTTCTCTTTAATATTCAAATCGTTTTCCAAATAAAACGTGAAGAAAAAGATTACCTGGATGGAATGTCCAGTCATAATCCCGAATATTAGGCTCAAGCTGTAAGAGCTTGCAAGCCGTTAATATTCGTCTTCTCTTTCATACTCCAATATTCAAAATCATTTTCTAAATAAAAGTTGGAAGAAAAAGGTTACCTGGATGGAATGTCCAGTCGTAATCCCGAATATTAGGCTCAAGCTGTAAGAGCTTGCAAGTCGTTAATATTCGTCTTCTCTTTAACACTTTAATATTCAAAAATCATCTTCTTAATAAAGTTGGAAGAAAAAGATTACCTGGAGGGAATATCCAGTTGTAATCCCGAATATTAGGCTCAAGCTGTAAGAGCTTGCAAGCCATAAATATTCGTCTTCCCTCCAAAACATTCATAAATATTCGAATCATTTTCTTAGCAATATTGGAAAGAAACAGACTGCCTGGGTGGAATGTCCAGACGTAGTCCCGAGTACTAGACCCAAGCTGTAAGAGCTTGCAAGTCACAAGTCAAGGATTCGAGATGTATATCTCGCTCATCCAAGTTTTCAAACTCCAAAACACTTAATTCCTATCTTAACCTCTTTCAATAAGGATGGAAATGGAACATGGTGTATACCGTGCACTCCTGAGGCTAGGATTCGAGATGTATATCTCGCTCATCCAAGTTTTCGCCATCACTCAGAATACATCCAACCAGTCAAACTCTTTCTCGCCTCCGTGCGACTAATCAAAGAATCTATTACATAAATGAAAGATATATTGTCTTAAGTGATACAAAACAATGTTTCGGCCACGATTGTTGAGTCGAGATAAGTGACGCTTTTCCGAATGTAGATTTATAAATCCGTTCGATGTGTGGTATGCGTCCACTCCTCATCTGTTTTGGGTAAAACAATGTTCTCGTCGATTAATACAATATAGCTTTCGCTAAAATCGACCAACCAACAAACATTTTTCTACCCAGAACTACGTAAGCCTTGATTTCTCTTTTGAGATACGTAGGAGCAGGATTTGTAAATCTTGTCAGGCCCACTAATAAAAAACTTAGGTTTAGTCCTTCGTCAAAAATCCAAAAATATTCTCTTCTCATCCTTTCTTTCTTTCCCACCTAATAATTCGAAAAGCCTAATATTTCAACTAACACTAACGCACACAACTAACCTAATGGTTCCCGTTGAGTACAACGGACATGAGGGGTGCTAATACCTTCCCCTTGCGTAATCGACTCCCGAACCCTAATATTGGTTGCGATGACCATATCTTATCCTTTCTTTTGTCTCGGGTTTTATCGATATTTCCCCTTTCCTTTTTAGGAATAAATAAAGTTCGGTGGCGACTCTGTTCAGTCCATCATTGCGAGCGTGCGATCGCGCTTCGCTTTGAAAGTCGTATCCCCATTTTTTCGAGGTGCGACAGATGGAGACTCTGCTGGGGAAAGGAACATCCCTATGTGAGTCAAGCCTAGTTAGGTCGTTTGTGTGCCTTTGTTTGTTTACTTATGTGGCTTTTCTTTATTGTTTTTTACTATCTCTATTGTCATATTGATATAAATCTGTTGTATTGGTTCGATTACGGTTTGGTACTTGGATATTCTGATTGCAAACCTTGTGGGAAAGACTTTTCACCCGAGTCTTGAGTAAAAACATAAGATAGGACGAGGTTGAGTAGTGCGGGTCCGCGAGATGTATTTCTCGTTGGGTCGGTACGAGAACCTCACTTAGAGTAGATTCTTGAGAGGATGTTGTCGCTCGGCAAGTAAGTTGCCGTAAGCTTCGATGTTTTCTTTAGGATCCATGACTCTGAGAACCATTTGTAGAACCTTAGTTCTTTACCCCACTAGGAAAGATGGTTGCGTAGTGTGGGTCTGCGAGAAGTATTTCTCGTTAGATCAATGCGAGAACCTCACTTAGAGTAGATTCTTTAGATGGAGTTGATGCCCGGCAAGTAAGTTGCCGCAGGTAGCAAACAGTCTAATGGATCCATGACTCTAGGAACTTTTTCAAGAAAAAACCTTAGACCATACCTGGTGAGAACCATTGTTCTATACAAAGCAATCAGACTTATCCATGCTTTAAGCTTATTGAACCTATACAAAAAAAATGCATTACATTCATACATTGCATCAACATCATAAAAAGCAAACTCTTAGTTACCTCTTATTTGTTTCAGGAATTGAGAACTTGAAAATGACAACTTCAATAAGACACACTTTCACGCTTAAGTACAAGGAACCTAAGTTGGACAGTCTGAAGGGTTTGATCTCTGATTTGTCTCTCAGCAGACGTGATGAGTTTGGAAAAAGCTATGGGAAAATTTTGAGCCTTCTAAATAAGAAAGTTGACTATGGAATTATCGGCTCTCTGGCACAATATTATGATCCACCTCTACGCTGTTTCACATTCGCTGATTTCCAGCTAGCTCCTACTTTGGAAGAAGTCGAGAGGATCGTGGGTCTCAAGTTGAAAGATTTTAATCCGTTTCCAAAGCTCGAAGAAGATACGGGCCCAAAGAAGATAGCTTCGGCCCTAAGTATCAATGTCCCGACTGTTCGAGACAATTGGGCTGAAAAAGGGGGTTGCAAAGGTTTTGCCGCGATGTTTTTGGAAGATTTAGCTCTAAAGTTCAAGAAAAGTGGAAATTGGAATGCATTCTATGCTATATTGGCTTTATTGATCCATTGGATTGTGCTTTTCCCAAATGTTGAAAAATTTGTGGATCAAGTGGCCATAGAAGTCTTTCTCTCTGGCAATCCAGTACCATTTCTCTTAGCTGACGTTTACTATGCCCTTCACGCTCAACATGAAAAGAGGGGTGGAGTGTTGTTATGTTGTGCTCCGTTGCTTTACACTTGGTTCATGCAACACATGCCCGAAGAAGGTCCTTTTGTGGCAAAAGAACTTAAGTCTCCCCAGAAACTAGCTTCTCTCACCGCGAGTTCCATCAGATGGTATATCCGAGAGTGGGAAACCCCAGACATTATAGTCAGCTGTGGGGAATTTCCTAATGTACCGTTGTTGGGCACCAAGGGTTGCATCAACTATAACCCTATGTTATCTCGATTACAACACGGTTACCCCATGGATGGTCCTCCTGACGCAAAGGACTTACAGCCATTTGTGCTCTCTGACATCCAAGCAAGCAATCCTGATGTAAGAGCAGTACGAAAGGCTTGGTTAAAGATTGTAAGAAAGGGTAAAGAGTTTGGAAAGAGAAACATTCTTGCCAAAGAACCTTACACGCAATGGGTGAAAGAAAGAGTTGAGAAAATCCAGTTGCCATATATCTTAAAGGCTCCAGCTTTTCCTAAAACTCCTGAGCCCGAGCCCATACTCCCTGAGGACATGGAGAAACTCGTTACTAAGGTTAAGGAGCTCGAAGTGGAGAATGCCGATTTATGAATTCAGATGAACCGAGTTATCTTGGAAAATCAGAATTTGAAAGAGGAACGTAAGGGAAAAGCCCAAGAACTTGAGGATAGCAACAAGAGAGCTAGGCTATTGGAAGACCAGAAAGATGATCTTGATCATATCCTATTGGGTTCCACATCAGTGATCCGAACCAGGAAGGAAGAGCTCAAGAAAGCTGAGTATAGGATTTGTGAGTTAGGGAGGTTGTTGGATAAATCTCTTATGGATAAAAAAGAAATTAAGCTTGACTTTGAGGCACAAATCCGTGACTTGAGGGAAGCTCTGAAGAAATGCGAGGAAAAGTCGTCTCGCGAGATCCTCCAAAAGGAAGAAGCTGAAAGGAACTGTCACCATCTCAGGTACCAGTTGGAAGAAGCTACTAGGAGGTTTGCAGTTTTGGAGAGCCAAGAAGGTGATGCAGCCTACTTACTCCTAAAAAATGATTGTGTGTACTGGAAGAGGTTGTATAGAGAGGCTAGAGCAACCCTAGATGAAGATCAAAAGGTCATCAAGGAACTCTAAGAGCTATATGTTGAATGGAATGGCAAGTTCCGCAACTTGGCTAGGTTTGTTAACCTCAACATGTTGGAACTTCCAGAAAAACTCCAGGAAGCGGATTGGTGTATGTGTCCAGAAAACACGCCTCCTCAAGTTTTCAACTTCGTCAAGTTTATCAAGAAGATGATGAATGAGCTCACCACAGATCTGGCTACGATCTTAAGAGCTGAGACAGAACTTAAGTTTACTTGTACTTGAATTTGAATTATTGGTGTTTAAATTTTTTTTGTATTCGAATCATGTGTACTTGAAGCTAAACCCTTTTGTATTCGAATTTGATTTTAATTAATGAAAGTTGTCATTTTGGGTCTCAGTTATTACATGATTGTTCTTATATTCTAACATTGCTGGAATAAATAATAAAGATAACTAAGAGTTTTGCAAACAAGATGCATCCATACAAGCATTCATACATTTTCAAAAAAAAAGGAGCCTCATTTTGTCCTTTCTTCCTCCAGTTTCACGCTGAATTTTCAACACCAGTATAATACTCGTGCCAGAGCTCGTCAAAGAATGGCAGATCAAGAGCATGAATTGGAGCGAGTAAGCTCAGAGCTCGAAGACCTGCGTGGCAACATGGGTCAGGTCATGGAGATATTACAGGTCATCCGGGCAAAATTAGACACCCAAACAACGGTTGTTTCAGAAATCGTCGGTCCAACGATTGAACCCCAACCTGCAAGGACGGTACCAACAACCTGGCCAACCTATGGTTTACCTCCCGGTTTCACGCCTACAGTTGAAGGTGCACCTGGTTTTGCACCATCCGCTCAGCAAACGGCCCCTCTACCGACCATCAATGAAAATCATCCTGTGGTCCACACGTTCGTACCTCCTCTCGTTCGTGCGCATGTGCAACCTTACTTTGAGGATCAACAACATGCTCTAGACTTTTCAGATGAAGATGAGGAAAGGCAGGAAGACCTAAGAGGGATGAAGGAGAATTACCAGCTGCTTGAGAAGAGATTGAGGGCTATGGAAGGCGACCAAGTTTTTGGTGCTACCGCTAAGGAGATGTGCTTAGTGTCCGGTCTTGTGATTCCTGCGAAGTTCAAGACCCCAGATTTCGATAAGTATGAGGGCCACTCGTGTCCTAAGAGTCACCTTATTATGTACTATCGAAAAATGGATGCACATGTAGAGGATGACAAGCTTATGATACATTGCTTCCAGGACAGCTTGAGGGGTGCTCCCTCCAAGTGGTACTTAAGCCTTGATCAAAGTAGGATCCGTTGTTTCCAAGACTTATCTGATGCCTTCATCCAACATTACAAGTATAACATGGATATGGCCCCAGATAGGAGGCAACTGCTCAACATGTCCCAGAAAGACAAGGAGTCTTTTAAGGAATACGCGCAAAGATGGAGGGAAGTGGCCTCGCAAGTCGAACCACCTCTAGCTGAGAAGGAATTAGCAGATTGGTTCATGGATACAGTCAAACCTGTGTTTTATGAAAGAATGGTGAGTAGTGTGTCGGCAAGTTTCTCTGATCTGGTCGCCGTGGGCATAAAGGTCGAGTTGGGACTGAAGAATGGAAAGATGACGACTACCTCTGAAACATCTGGTAGTAATGCCAAAAAGTTTCCTGGAGGGTTTCAAAGAAAGAAGGAGGGTGATACGAATGCAGTGTCAACCAGTCAAAGGAGGAGTCATTCGTGGAAGAAACAACACCAATTTACTCAACAACACCAATTTTCTCAACAACAACCAGCTTATCCAGTACAATATGTTCAACAACCATATGTGGCAGCTGTCACACCAAATTTTAACCAACCACAAGCTCATGTTTATCCACCCGCTCAACAAGCGCCAATATACCAGCAGGCACCAGTGTAACACCCTTCTAAAATACCCCAAATATTTAATTTACAACAACAAATATATAAATCAGAGTAATTATTGCAGTTAAGGGTGTCACACAACACTTCACACATTTCACCATAAAAATCAGTCATGCTCATTATTTAATTCAACATAAACACTTCTTGCAAAATACGCAGCGGATAGAGATCATTCAACATATGTAATACATTACACATAAAATTATTCAACAAGTTAAAACATCCCGTCCCGATGTTACATCTATCAGAGCATGACCCACTAAGGAGACCACACTAGACTCCAAGCACTAGCTTCTACTCACTCACTGCTCGTTACCTGAAAAATAGTTGTAAGGGTGAGTTCCTCAATCGATATAATAAGCATTATAAATCATCATGTAATGCTAAGTAAATTTACACGTTAATCACCCTAATCATATCATGCATTCAGTAACGGCACATCAACTCAAATATCATACTCAATAACAACGTAAAATGCAACTCAATAACAACATAAAATGCAACTCAATGAGACTCGACTCGTCATGCATGTGGTACCAATCGGAGTAAAACTCCCAACTTAAAATCATTGCCATTTTATTGGGCATCAAGGCATAAGCCTTCAACTTTCAACTTAAAATTTGCCAATCCAGGCCAACGTGGTGTGAGCAGAGCTCCATCAAGGCGTAAGCCTTCAACTTTCAACTTAAAATTTGCCAATCCAGGCCAACGTGGTGTGAGCAAAGCTCCGACTTAATGCATATGAATGTACATGGCATACACGACTTTACAATTTCGACAACATAATAATAATAGCAACACAACAAGGTTTTCAACATAATCAACTTATAATCAACTTTGGCTCATCAAGCCTACAACTCAGTATTTTTAACAACTTTCCGTACACGGAACAACTTAACAACTCAGTCATACTTGCATCGACACTTTATAACACAAACCCAACAAATTTTACTCATCAAAATTGACTACAATATTACTTCATAACATAACTCAATCCCTACTATGTCACACACCAACCTAGGCAAATCACCAATTATGCTCACAACATTAAAATATCAATTTTTCACTTTTCCAACAGTGTTAACCGGTTAACGCCCTGGGTTAACCGGTTAACGCAGGACAAAACACACTTTCTGGCAAAACGCAACAGTGTTAACCGGTTAACGCCCTGGGTTAACCGGTTAACGCAGGCAAAACAGCACATTTTCACAAATTATAACAGTGTTAACCGGTTAATGCCCTGGGTTAACCGGTTAACGCAGACAAAACAGCAGTTCCTGCGCTAACACAAGGCAGAATGCAGAATTCTCCGCATTTTCCGCCGTTGGAGGACTTCCGGACCTCCGATTCCAATTCCGTAAAAAGCTCTACGTTCGGAAAATCACAACACACTCGAATACAAATTCAATTACAGCTTTAACACAACTTATTCATCACAATATTTCAGCATTCAACATCCCAATTAGGGTCACTTCAACGGTTTATCACTACCCATGACATGTTAATCTATAATACCCATTAAACGACGATAAACCCCCCCTTACCTGAGATAATCCGGCAATCTCTAAGCTTCAAGCTTTTCCGTTCTTCAACCTTTGCTCTCTAGCTCTTCCTCTTTGCCCTTTCTCCACTTTCCACTTTTCAGCCGCTTCTCTGTTTCACGTGAAAACTCTTTACCAACAAATGAAACCCTTTTTCCTTATTCCAACTTATATATTTTCAAATAATTATTATTCCAAATAATAATAATAATAATAATAATCCAATAATTCAATTTATTTAATTAAATTATTAAATATATTATTAACTTAATTTAAATAATCCTCTTATTTAATTCGGGGTGTTACAACTCTCCCCTACTAAAAGAGTTTTCGTCCTCGAAAACATACCTCAAGCAAATAACTCTGGATAAGACTCTTTCATCTGACTCTCCAGTTCCCAAGTCACATTGCCACCTGCCGGTCCTCCCCAAGCTACTTTCACTAAGGCAATCTCTTTACCCCGCAACTGCTTCAACTCTCGATCCTCAATCCTCATAGGCGATATTTCAACAGTCAGGTTATCTCTCACCTGTACATCATCTACTTGGATCACATGCGACGGATCATGAATGTACCTCCTCAACTGAGACACATGAAAAACCTCATGCAAATTCGCAAGTGACGGCGGTAAAGCGATACGATAGGCTACCTCTCCTATCCTCTCCAAAATCTGATAAGGACCAATAAATCGAGGTGTCAACTTCTTTGACTTCAAAGCTCGACCAACCCCAGTTATCGGAGTAACACGAAGAAACACGTGATCTCCCTCTCGGAACTCAAGTGATTTCCTCCTCCTATCATGATAACTCTTCTGACGACTCTGAGCAATTCTCATCTTCTCCTGAATCATCTTAATCTTTTCTGTAGTTTGTTGAACAATTTCTGGTCCAACCACAGCACTCTCACCGGACTCATACCAACATAACGGTGTCCGACATCTCCTACCATACAAAGCTTCAAACGGCGCCATACCAATGCTCGAATGAAAACTATTGTTGTAGGTAAACTCAATCAAAGGTAAATAACAATCCCAAGCACCTCCCTTTTCCAAAACACAAGCTCTCAAAAGATCCTCTAATGACTGAATCGTCCTCTCAGTCTGACCATCAGTCTGCGGATGATATGCAGAACTCAACCTCAGCTTAGTTCCCAAAGCCCTCTGCAAACCTTCCCAGAACTTCGATGTAAATCTAGGATCTCTGTCCGAAACAATACTCGACGGAATACCATGCAAACTTACAATCTTCTCAATATACAACTCAGCTAATCTCTCTAACGGATAATCCATTCTAATCGGAATGAAATGAGCCGACTTTGTCAATCTGTCAACAATCACCCAAATAGCTTCAAAATTCTTAATTGTCCTCGGTAAACCAGAAACAAAATCCATACTGATACTATCCCACTTCCACTCTGGAATAGCCAACGGTTGCATTAGCCCAGACGGCTTCTGATGCTCAATCTTTGACTTCTGACAAGTCAAACAGGAATAAACAAAACTCGCAATTTCTCTTTTCATTCCCGGCCACCAAAATAATTTTTTCAAATCATGATACATCTTCGTAGCTCCAGAATGAATACTCAGGCCACTACGATGTCCTTCTTCAAGAATACTCTTCTTAAGTTCGATAACATCCGGAATACACACCCGATTACCAAATTTCAAAACATCATTCTCATCAACTCTGAATTCGCCACCTTGACCTTGATTCACTAGAGTCAACTTATCAACCAAAAGCACATCGGATTTCTGACCCTCTCTGATCTCATCCAGAATACCACTTGTTAACTTCAACATCCCCAATTTAACACTATTGTGAGTACTCTCACACACCAAACTCAAGTCTCTAAACTGCTCAATTAAATCCAATTCCTTAACCATTAGCATAGACATATGTAATGATTTCCGACTCAATGCATCAGCCACTACGTTTGCTTTACCCGGATGGTAATTCAAACCAAAATCATAATCCTTCAGAAACTCTAACCATCTTCTCTGTCTCATATTCAGCTCTTTCTGATCAAACAAATACTTTAAACTTTTATGGTCACTGAAAACCTCAAATCTTGACCCGTACAAGTAATGCCTCCATAACTTCAGAACAAACACCACAGCCGCCAACTCTAAATCGTGCGTCGGATAGTTCCTCTCATGAACCCTCAGCTGTCTTGAAGCATAAGCTATAACTTGCTTATTCTGCATCAACACGCCACCCAAACCCAACAATGAAGCATCACAGTAAACTTCAAATGATTCCGACGAACTCGGTAATATCAGAATAGGAGCAGTAGTTAACCTTCTCTTTAACTCTTGGAAACCTTCTTCACATTTTGAGTCCCAAACAAATGCTTGCCCCTTTCTAGTCAACATCGTCAACGGTAACGCCAACTTAGAAAATCCCTCAATGAACTTCCTATAATAACCAGCCAAACCAAGGAAACTTCGAATCTCAGCAACAGACTTCGGAGCTTCCCACTTAGATACCGCTTCTATCTTAGAAGGATCAACAGCAACACCACCTCTTGAAATCACATGACCCAGAAAACTTACCTCTCCTAACCAAAATTCACACTTGGACAATTTAGCAAATAACTTCTTTTCTCGTAGAACTCCCAAAACCACTCTCAAATGTTCAGCATGCTCTTCTTCAGATTTCGAATACACCAAAATATCATCAATAAACACCACAACAAACTTGTCTAGGTACGGATGGAAAATCCTATTCATGTACTCCATAAATACTCCAGGCGCATTAGTCACACCAAAAGGCATTACAGAATACTCATAATGTCCATACCTTGTTCTGAAAGCAGTCTTCTGAATATCCTCGGTTTTCACACGGATCTGATGATACCCAGATCTCAAATCTATTTTGCTGAACACACTTGCACCAACCAACTGATCCATCAAATCATCTATCCTCGGCAAAGGATACCGATTCTTGATCGTCACTTTATTCAGTTGCCTGTAGTCCACACACAACCTCATAGTACCTTCTTTCTTCTTAACCAATAGCACTGGTGCACCCCACGGTGACACACTCGGACGAATAAATTTCTTATCCAACAGATCTTCCAACTGACTCTTCAATTCAGTTAACTCAACAGCAGACATACGGTACGGAGCCATCGATATCGGCCTAGTACCAGGTACCAAATCAATCGAGAACTCCACTTCCCGCTCTGGCGGTAATTCATTCACCTCTTCCGGAAACACATCAGGAAAATCACACACCACGGCTAGATCGCCAATCACCAGTTTATCTTTAGCCTCCAAAGTCGCTAACAGCATAAACAACTCTGCCCCATCAGCTACTTCCTCATTCACTTGCCTTGCTGATAGAAACAAACTCTTTCCTTCCTCAGTCTCAGGAAAGACCACAGTCTTATCAAAACAATTGATAGAAACTCGGTTAAACACCAACCAGTTCATACCCAGAATAACATCAATCTGCACTAGTGGAAGACACACTAGGTCCATCCCAAAGTCTCTACCAAAAATACTCAAAGGACAATTTAAACAAACCGAAGTAGTAGTCACTGAACCCTTCGCAGGAGTATCAATTACCATACTACCAAACATCTCAGATATCTCTAACTTAAGTTTCACAGCACAATCCAAAGATATAAAGGAATGAGTCGCACCTGTGTCAATAATAGCTACAAGAGGAAAGCCATTAATATAACACGTACCTCGGATAAGTCTGTCCTCACTGGAGGTTTGAGTTCCGGTCAATGCGAACACCTTCCCAGTTTGAGATTTCTTTGGCTTCTGACACTGACTTCCAATATGCCCTTCTTCGCCACAATTAAAACAAATCATTTCCTTGTGCTTGCAATCAGCTATTGCATGACCAGTCTTACCACAACGAAAACATCTCTTTACTTCAGCAGTGCATACATTACTCTTATGACCAGCCTGACCACATTTGAAGCAAACTATACCAACAGGAGCACCTCCCCTACTAGTCCTCTGAGCCGGAGCAGCTCCTTGTCTCCCTTTTCCCACTGGAGCATCATACGGCTTGCCACGGTTTTGATGTTGCTTACCCCTGCGGTCACTGACAATCTTGTAATGAGCATTATTGTCTTCTTCAAATATCCTGCAGCTATCAACCAATTCATTAAAAATGCGTATCTTCTGATACCCAACAGCCTTCTTAATTTCAGAGCGCAGTCCGTTTTCAAACTTGATGCACTTTGAAAATTCAGCACCAGCACCAGTGTAATGAGGATAAAATTTGGACAGCTCCACAAATTTCGCAGCATAATCAGTGACGGACATGTTTCCTTGCTTCAGCTCAAGGAACTCAATTTCCTTCTTACCACGGACATCTTCCGGATAATACTTTCTCATGAATTCCCTACGGAATACATCCCAAGTAACAACTTCACCTGCCACGGTCAACCTCTCGTGAGTCTCTAGCCACCAGTCATCAGCTTCGACTGCTAGCATGTGAGTACCATACCGAACCTTCTGAGCTGGAGTGCAATCCATCACACGGAAGATTCTCTCGATCTCCTTCAACCATCCTAAGGCTGCATCTGGATCATGCTTCCCTTTAAACACCGGCGGATTCTCTCTTTGACAAGTCGCCAAGCTACGTGATCCAGCATCACCACCAGCATTTGGCAAGTTCTGCACAGCTTGTGCCATCGCTTGCATTGCGGCAGCCATTGCAGCGTCATTCCTTCCAGCCATTTCAACTTATCAATACAACACAACTTAAAAGTTAGATTAGTAACAATACACAATTGTTAGACAGTAACGACACGACAACTGGCCGGACGGACCGACCTGCTCAGATGAAGATGAGGAAAGGCAGGAAGACCTAAGAGGGATGAAGGAGAATTACCAGCTGCTTGAGAAGAGATTGAGGGCTATGGAAGGCGACCAAGTTTTTGGTGCTACCGCTAAGGAGATGTGCTTAGTGTCCGGTCTTGTGATTCCTGCGAAGTTCAAGACCCCAGATTTCGATAAGTATGAGGGCCACTCGTGTCCTAAGAGTCACCTTATTATGTACTATCGAAAAATGGATGCACATGTAGAGGATGACAAGCTTATGATACATTGCTTCCAGGACAGCTTGAGGGGTGCTCCCTCCAAGTGGTACTTAAGCCTTGATCAAAGTAGGATCCGTTGTTTCCAAGACTTATCTGATGCCTTCATCCAACATTACAAGTATAACATGGATATGGCCCCAGATAGGAGGCAACTGCTCAACATGTCCCAGAAAGACAAGGAGTCTTTTAAGGAATACGCGCAAAGATGGAGGGAAGTGGCCTCGCAAGTCGAACCACCTCTAGCTGAGAAGGAATTAGCAGATTGGTTCATGGATACAGTCAAACCTGTGTTTTATGAAAGAATGGTGAGTAGTGTGTCGGCAAGTTTCTCTGATCTGGTCGCCGTGGGCATAAAGGTCGAGTTGGGACTGAAGAATGGAAAGATGACGACTACCTCTGAAACATCTGGTAGTAATGCCAAAAAGTTTCCTGGAGGGTTTCAAAGAAAGAAGGAGGGTGATACGAATGCAGTGTCAACCAGTCAAAGGAGGAGTCATTCGTGGAAGAAACAACACCAATTTACTCAACAACACCAATTTTCTCAACAACAACCAGCTTATCCAGTACAATATGTTCAACAACCATATGTGGCAGCTGTCACACCAAATTTTAACCAACCACAAGCTCATGTTTATCCACCCGCTCAACAAGCGCCAATATACCAGCAGGCACCAGTGTAACACCCTTCTAAAATACCCCAAATATTTAATTTACAACAACAAATATATAAATCAGAGTAATTATTGCAGTTAAGGGTGTCACACAACACTTCACACATTTCACCATAAAAATCAGTCATGCTCATTATTTAATTCAACATAAACACTTCTTGCAAAATACGCAGCGGATAGAGATCATTCAACATATGTAATACATTACACATAAAATTATTCAACAAGTTAAAACATCCCGTCCCGATGTTACATCTATCAGAGCATGACCCACTAAGGAGACCACACTAGACTCCAAGCACTAGCTTCTACTCACTCACTGCTCGTTACCTGAAAAATAGTTGTAAGGGTGAGTTCCTCAATCGATATAATAAGCATTATAAATCATCATGTAATGCTAAGTAAATTTACACGTTAATCACCCTAATCATATCATGCATTCAGTAACGGCACATCAACTCAAATATCATACTCAATAACAACGTAAAATGCAACTCAATAACAACATAAAATGCAACTCAGTGAGACTCGACTCGTCATGCATGTGGTACCAATCGGAGTAAAACTCCCAACTTAAAATCATTGCCATTTTATTGGGCATCAAGGCATAAGCCTTCAACTTTCAACTTAAAATTTGCCAATCCAGGCCAACGTGGTGTGAGCAGAGCTCCATCAAGGCGTAAGCCTTCAACTTTCAACTTAAAATTTGCCAATCCAGGCCAACGTGGTGTGAGCAAAGCTCCGACTTAATGCATATGAATGTACATGGCATACACGACTTTACAATTCCGACAACATAATAATAATAGCAACACAACAAGGTTTTCAACATAATCAACTTATAATCAACTTTGGCTCATCAAGCCTACAACTCAGTATTTTTAACAACTTTCCGTACACGGAACAACTTAACAACTCAGTCATACTTGCATCGACACTTTATAACACAAACCCAACAAATTTTACTCATCAAAATTGACTACAATATTACTTCATAACATAACTCAATCCCTACTATGTCACACACCAACCTAGGCAAATCACCAATTATGCTCACAACATTAAAATATCAATTTTTCACTTTTCCAACAGTGTTAACCGGTTAACGCCCTGGGTTAACCGGTTAACGCAGGACAAAACACACTTTCTGGCAAAACGCAACAGTGTTAACCGGTTAACGCAGGCAAAACAGCACATTTTCACAAATTATAATAGTGTTAACCGGTTAACGCCCTGGGTTAACCGGTTAACGCAGACAAAACAGCAGTTCCTGCGCTAACACAAGGCAGAATGCAGAATTCTCCGCATTTTCCGCCGTTGGAGGACTTCCGGACCTCCGATTCCAATTCCGTAAAAAGCTCTACGTTCGGAAAATCACAACACACTCGAATACAAATTCAATTACAGCTTTAACACAACTTATTCATCACAATATTTCAGCATTCAACATCCCAATTAGGGTCACTTCAACGGTTTATCACTACCCATGACATGTTAATCTATAATACCCATTAAACGACGATAAACCCCCCCTTACCTGAGATAATCCGGCAATCTCTAAGCTTCAAGCTTTTCCGTTCTTCAACCTTTGCTCTCTAGCTCTTCCTCTTTGCCCTTTCTCCACTTTCCACTTTTCAGCCGCTTCTCTATTTCACGTGAAAACTCTTTACCAACAAATGAAACCCTTTTTCCTTATTCCAACTTATATATTTTCCAAATAATTATTATTCCAAATAATAATAATAATAATAATAATCCAATAATTCAATTTATTTAATTAAATTATTAAATATATTATTAACTTAATTTAAATAATCCTCTTATTTAATTCGGGGTGTTACAACCAGCGCCACCTGCTTATCAACAGCCCAGGGCACAGGCTCTCCGTCCACAAAATCCTCAAAATCAAAATAGAGTACAAAGAAGTAGACTTCCGTTTGCTTCAATCCCTATGACATACACTGAATTGTACCCATCATTGCTACAGAAAGGGTTAGTGACTCCCAGATCTTTGGGTCCTCCACCAAATCCTTTGCCTCCGTGGTACAATCCAGATGCCCATTTTCCTTTCCATGGGGATGCCCCTGGACATGATTTAGAAGGATGTTATGCTTTAAAGCATATTGTACGAGACCTGGTTGAGAAGAAGATTCTTTCATTTCGAGACGTCGGACCCAATGTCAAGAACAACCCTTTGCCAGCACATGGTGATGTTAATGCCGTCGAAGATGCTTCTGATGTGTGTGTAATCAAAAACGTGGAAGATGTTAAAACTCCATTGCTAGCGCTTCATGCAGGATTGGTGAGGGCTAGATTTATTGACGCATGTCACGATAGTTGTGAGGAATGTGCCATTCAGCCAAAAGGATGTAAAGTGGTACGAAATGACATTCAGAATTTGATGAATCAAGGTGTTTTACAAATTTCTGGTCCAGTAATAAATGAGGAAGTTTCGGTCATTGAACCTGTTTTTAACATACCAGAACCGTTTGAGGTGACTTATCACAGGAGAGACGTTGTTCATCCGTCACCCGTGGTAGTTTGCATGCCTACCCCATTTCCTTTTGAGAGCACCAAGGCGGTACCCTGGAAGTATGACATAACAGTGGTGGATGGAGTGGTAGATGGAAAGCCCAAAATTGCTGAAAGTAAGGAAGTTTTGGAGAATGTTGACACCGACATCACCAACATCGTGGGAACAAGCAGGATGACCCGCAGTGGTCGGATTTATACTCCCAATTTTGATGTGAACCCTCAAGAGCCAACAAGGGGAGCTGCAAATGTAAATCCTACCCCAGAACATGGAGGGGCACAGCCGGCCATGCAAACAGATGAAGCAAGTGAGTTCCTAAGGATAATAAAGAAATCTGACTACAAGATAGTTGATCAGTTACACCAAACACCATCAAAAATATCTATCTTGTCCTTGCTTCTGAATTCCGAAGCTCATAGGGAGGCTCTACTGAAAGTGCTTGCCCAGGCTCATGTTACCCAAGATATAACGGTTGGCCAATTCGATGGAGTGGTCGCCAATATCACAACCTGCAACACTCTAAGCTTCAGTAATGAAGAGCTGCCCAAAGAGGGGAAGAATCACAACCGCGCTCTGCATGTATCCATAAAGTGCCAAGAAGATGCTCTGGCTAGAGTTTTAGTTGACACTGGATCGTCCCTCAATGTTCTACCAAAGAGGGCACTTTCTAAATTATCTTATCAAGGTTCAGAGTTGAAACCTAGTGCACTTGTGGTGAAAGCATTTGATGGTTCACGAAGGACAGTAGTTGGGGAGGTAGAGTTACCGATACAGATTGGACCGCATGTATTCCCCATCAATTTCCAAGTCATGGATATAAATCCAGCTTATAGCTGCCTTTTGGGACGCCCATGGATACATGCTGCTGGGGCAGTAACTTCCACTCTGCATCAAAAGATGAAGTTCGTTGTCGATAACAAACTCGTTATTGTCTCAGGTGAAGGGGACTTTATCATCAGTCAACTCTCCTCTTTCCGTTATATTGAGGCTGATGAGGATGCCTTAGAAACCTCCTTTCAAGCCCTAGAAATATCCAATGCCGCACTTGAAGAGGTTAAGGATCCTGTTGAGAAAGCTAGTTTGTCATTCGCTTCTTTGAAGAGTGCAAAATCAGCAGTTGAAAGTGGAGGCCCTGCAGGTTGGGGGCAAGTTATCAACGTCAATGAGAAAAATGACCGTTTTGGTTTGGGGTACAAGCCTTCTGCTAATGGAGGAGCCCTGGTCCCTGCAAAGAACCGTGTGCGGAACATTCAAGAAGTTTTCCTGAGCAAAGGATTTATCCATGGAGAACAAGTTGGTGCAGTGGAAGATGACACTGAGGATAGAGAAACATTGAATCTGATATACCGGTGTGAAGCAGCCTTGACAAATTGGGAAGCGGTTGAGATTCCAGAAGTTTTTCCTGTGTCAAAGTAATTGTTGTTTTCCTTTGTGTGTTTTTTGAAAATCCTTAGCTCTGCCCAAGGCTAATGGATCATTTGTAGGGCCCCTTTTGAATTTCAAAAAAAAATCATTATGACAAATAAAGAGCATTTTGTTCAAATTCTTGTCGTTCATTTTATCTGTTGTTTTTCTTAAAATGGCAATCCTTTCAGAAAACTACAAAAATATTTTTTTTACTTCTTTTGCATTTTTTATTTCCATTTTTCTAAAAAAAACCCATCATTAAAAAACATGCAGAATAATCAATAAACCAGTTGAATTCGATGACCCCGCTACTTCCTATAATTTTGAACTCCCCATCTACCAAGCGGAAGAGGAGAGTGAGGAAGATTGTGATTTCCCAGAAGAACTGGAAAGGATGCTCGAGCACGAGTCAAAGGCCCTTCAGCCACATCAAGAACCAGTGGAAACAATCAACCTTGGCACTGAAGAAGATAAGAAAGAGGTCAAAGTTGGGACTACACTTGAGGCAAGCATCAAGGAAAGATTGATCAAGTTGCTACATGAATGTGTAGATGTATTTGCTTGGTCATATCAGGATATGCCAGGTTTAGATACCGACATTGTTGTCCACAAGTTACCACTACAGCCAGATTCTCCGCCAGTGAAGCAGAAGCTCCGAAGAGCAAGACCCGACATGGCTCTAAAGATTTGTGACGAGGTGAAACGTCAATTTGATGCCGGTTTTCTAGCAGTTGCAAAGTACCCTCAATGGGTAGCCAACATTGTGCCAGTACCCAAAAAGGATGGCAAGGTCAGGATGTGTCTTGATTATAGGGATTTAAACAAAGCTAGTCCAAAGGACGATTTCCCCCGGCCACATATTGACACTCTGGTAGACAACACTGCTAAGTTCGCAGTCTTCTCCTTTATGGACGGATTCTCGGGTTATAATCAAATCAAGATGGATCCAGAAGACATGGAAAAGACCACATTCATCACCCCTTGGGGAACATTTTGCTACAAGGTAATGCCATTCGGTCTCAAAAATGCTGGGGCAACTTACCAAAGAGCAATGGTCACCCTTTTCCATGATATGATGCATAAGGAAATTGAGGTTTATGTGGATGATATGATTGCAAAATCTCAAAGTGAAGAGGATCACATAGACCACTTGCAAAAGCTATTTGAGCGTCTTCGGAAATTTCGACTACGACTAAATCCTGCTAAATGCACCTTTGGTGTCCGATCTGGAAAGTTGCTTGGTTTCATTGTTAGTCAACGAGGAATTGAGGTAGATCCCGACAAGGTCCGAGCTATACAAGAGATGCTTGCTCCACGCACCGAGCGAGAGGTTAGAGGCTTCCTGGGACGTTTGAATTATATCTCGAGGTTTATCTCACATATGACGGCCACATGCGAGCCTATCTTCAAATTGCTTCGAAAAGATCAAGCAGTCGAATGGAACTCTGACTGTCAAATGGCTTTTGAAAAAATCGGACAATACCTGCAAGAGCCCCCTATTCTAATTCCACCTGTCCAGGGGAAACCACTCTTTATGTACTTGACTGTGCTTGAAAAGTCAATGGGATGTGTGCTGGGACAACATGACGAAACCGGTCGAAAGGAGCATGCCATCTATTATCTAAGTAAGAGATTTACCGATTGTGAATCCCGATACTCACTCTTGGAGAAAACTTGTTGTGCTTTAGCATGGGCCGCTCGTCGTCTAAGACAATACATGATTTGCCACACTACTTTGTTGATCTCCAAAATGGATCCAATAAAGTATATCTTTGAAAAGCCTGCTTTGACTGGAAGACTCGCCCGTTGGCAGATGTTACTATCTGAGTATGACATCCAATATGTGTCTCAGAAAGCCATTAAAGGAAGTGTGTTGTACGATTACTTGGCAAACCAGCCCGTTGAAGATTACCAGTCGTTGAAGTTTGACTTCCCTGATGAAGATATTATGGTAGTGAAAGATTGTGAAATCCCAGGACTTGATGAAGGACCTGAACCCGGATCTCGGTGGAAGCTCATGTTTGATGGTTCCTCCAATTACATGGGGCATGGCGTAGGAGTTGTCCTGTTGAATCCAAATGGTGGATACACTCCTTTCATAGCAAGGTTGGGTTTTGATTGCACGAACAATATAGCAGAATATGAGGCGTGCATCCTAGGCATTGAAGCAGCCATTGATCTCCGAATCAAAATCCTTGAAGTATGTGGAGACTCAGCCTTGGTGATATACCAAGTCAAGGGCGAATGGGAAACTCGTGATGCCAAGTTGATCCCGTATCGTGCTTATGTCATGGAATTAATAAAATACTTTGACGAAATCACTTTCCGTCATATCCCGAGAACTGAGAATCAAATTGCTGATGCTTTGGCTATGTTGGCTTCAATGTACCAAGTTAGATTCCATAATGAAGCACCTCTCATTCAGATCGAGCGGAAAGTTGAGCCTGCCTACTGCCAGTCAGTTGAAGAGGAAGCCGATGGTAAACCCTGGTTTCACGACATCAAATGCTTTTTGCAAAATCAAGAATATCCAACAGATGCAACAAACCTTGACAAGAAAACATTGAGGAAGTTAGCATCCAAATTCTTCTTGAGCAATGGTGTGTTGTACAAGAGAAATCACGACATGATTCTGCTCAGATGCGTGGATGGACGTGAAGCGGACATGTTGATCAAGGAGATTCATGAAGGATCCTTTGGAACTCATGCCAATGGGCATGCCATGGCCAAGAAGATTTTGAGAGCTGGTTATTACTGGTTGACCATGGAATCCGACTGTTTCAATTATGCTAGAAAATGTCATAAATGCCAAATATATGTCGACAAGGTACACGTGCCTCCGACCCTACTGAATGTTTTGACGTCACCTTGGCCTTTCTCAATGTGGGGCATCGACATGATTGGCGCCATCGAGCCTAAAGCTTCCAATGGTCACCGCTTCATCCTGGTTGCAATTGATTACTTTACCAAATGGGTAGAAGCCGCCTCTTACGCTAATGTGACAAAACAAGTGATTGCACGGTTTCTCAAGAAAGAGATCATTTGCCGTTATGGAATTCCAAGCCGGATCATCACAGATAATGGGACGAATCTGAACAATAAGACCATGAAAGAATTATGCGAGAGCTTCAAGATTGAGCACCATAACTCTTCACCATATCGTCCAAAGATGAATGGCGCTGTTGAAGCCGCTAATAAAAACATCAAGAAGATCCTGCAGAAAATGGTAAAAACCTATAAGGATTGGCACGAAATGCTACCCTTCGCATTGGATGGATATCGGACTTCCGTCCGCACTTCAACAGGGGAAACCCCGTTCTCTTTGGTATATGGGATGGAAGCAGTTCTCCCAATTGAAGTAGAGATACCTTCAATGAGAATCTTGATGGAAACCAAGCTAGAAGAGGCTGAGTGGATTCAAAATAGATTTGATCAGTTGAACCTCATAGATGAGAAGCGATTGACTTCTTTGTGCCATGGACAATTATACCAGAAACGGCTTAAAAGGGCTTTTGACAAGAAAGTACGTGTTCGGGAATTCAGAGAAGGAGACCTCGTGCTTAAGAAGATCTTGCCAATACATAAGGATTCACGTGGGAAGTGGACTCCCAATTATGAAGGCCCATATGTTGTGAAGAAAGCTTTCTCCGGAGGTGCCTTGATTCTCATAACTATGGATGATGAAGAGCTCTCACACCCCGTGAACTCTGATGCAGTTAAAAAATACTATGCCTAACAAAAACCCGCTAAATCGAAAACCTGAAAGGGCGATTTAGGCAAAAAAAGGGTATCCCGGTGGACTGAAAACCCGAAAGGGCGGTCCAGGCAAAAGTTAGGGATGAATAAAAATGGTAGCTCGCTAAGTTGAAAACCTGAAAAGGCGACTTAGGCAAAAAGGAGCGTCCCGGTGGATCGAAAACCCGAAAGGGCGATCCAGGCAAAAGTTAGGGGCATAAAGGCATAAACTGCATCAGTTGTTACTGATTAACACCGAAGAATTAGAGGTGGAAGATTAATCCAGTCACTCCCCTTAGGAGCAAGGTTTTTGGGGGATCATATCTATTAAGGATGTGAGTGGTCACTGAATTCAATATAAACCTTTCCTTATTGCCATTTTCAAAAAAATTGTAACACTCTATGGAGCTACGCCATTTGTGTGCTACCATTCTTGAATAAAATACAAGTTTTTTCCAATCATTGTTAGTTGTGTTCATCTACGCTTTTCTTTGTTATACAAGATGTCATTTATTTGTTAATAATGAAGTTTTGAAACTTGAAAAAGAATTTGAAATTTAGAACAAAATTACTTTGATATATGTGAAAATCGAAGGAAAATCATTTGTTTCCCCAAAAGCCTCAAGGTTGCATAAATATCCCTGGATCACCAACAAAAGTCCCCATGGAATACAACTTATTAATCCTCTAGA
Organism: Lathyrus oleraceus; assembly: GCF_024323335.1. Taxonomy (NCBI): domain Eukaryota; kingdom Viridiplantae; phylum Streptophyta; class Magnoliopsida; order Fabales; family Fabaceae; genus Lathyrus; species Lathyrus oleraceus. Next base: position 133,807,986 of record NC_066584.1, read on the forward strand.
AGGATGGACCTTTGGTTATTTATAACTGTCAATCGTGATAGTTTCTCCACTGGATGCGCCTGTTAATTGTACGAGTATGAGTTATTGGTGTTGAGGAATCAGAATCTCTGTCCCTACAAACACCCAGTCTGCTAAGTGTCAGCATTCTCATAATCATGATCATTCATATATCATGCATTCAAATCATGCATAGCCGAAATGTACTTCGTGCTCATTTTGCGTTGACCTAGGTTTTGCCGTTGATCCTATGTCCTTGGACCTCTAATTCCGTTTTGTCTTTGGTATCTTTAAACCAACATCCGGTTTTCGCAGTTATTTTCAAGTCCAATTGTTGTTGGCAAAATCCGTTAAAGGCTGGTTATAGTCCCTTGCTTACGGTCAGAGTCCAATTGTTGTTATTCCGGTGTCAGGTCATACTTGAACCTGCTCTGAAGTTTTTCCTTTTGTTCAATACCATTCAGGTCATATATGAACCTGTCGTTGAACCCTTATTCCGGTGTCAGGTCATACTTGAACCTGCTCTGAAGAGTTTTTTCTCTGTTTGTTCAATACTATTCAGGTCATATATGAACCTGCTATTGAACCCTTATTCCGGTGTCAGGTCGTACTTGAACCTGTACTGAAGATTTTTCACTTTTGTTCAATACTATTCAGGTCATGTTTGAACCTGTTGTTGAGCTTTATTCCGGTGTCAGGTCATACTTGAACCTGTACTGAAGATTTTTCTCTGTTTGTTCAATCCTATTCAGGTCATATATGAACCTGTTATTGAACTTTTATCCATTGTCAGGTCATATATGAACCTGTCGTTCAATCCTATTCAGGTCATATATGAACCTGTTATTGAACTTTAATCCATTTGTCAGATCATATCTGAACCTGTTGTTGAACCCTTATTCCGGTGTCAGGTCATACTTGAACCTGCTCTGAAGATTTGTTTCTCTCTGTTTGTTCAATCCAATTCAGGTCATATATGAACCTGTTATTGAACTGTTATCCATTACCAGGTCATATATGAACCTGTTGATACACTCTTTTTGAATTTTTCCTGAGTTCGTTAGGTCACATCTGGACCGGCTGTCAGAACTTCTTGATATTCCCCCAGCATTGTCAGGTCATATATGAACCTGTTGTTGTGTTTTATTCCAGTATTACCAGGTCATATCTGAACCTGCTGTTCCATTTTTTTTCTTATTTGGGTCTAGTAAGTCATATGTGAACTTACTACCGAAATCTCTTGTACTCTGAATATCGTTTATCACCTTGGCCTTTTGCCATGTGGGGCATTGACGTAATCGGACACATAGAGCTAACGGCCTCAAATGGACATCACTTTATCATTGTATCCATTGACTATTTCAAAAAATGGATGGAAGCGGTCTCATACGCCAACATTACCAGACAAGTGGTGGCTCGGTTCATAAGGAAAGAAATCATCTGCCATTATGGGGTTCCCAACAAGATCATTACTGATAATGAATCTAACCTCAATAACAAAATGATGAAAGAAGTGTGTTGAAGCTTTAAAATAGACCACCAAAACTCATCACCTTATAGGCCCAAGATGAATGGTGCTATTGAGGCAGCTAACAAGAACATTAAGAAGATCGTGCGGAAATGGTGGAAACCTATAAAGATTGGCACGAAATGCTCCTGTTCGCATTACATGGCTATCGTACCTCAGTACATACTTCCATAAGAGAAACTCCCTTCTCTCTTGTGAATGACATGTATGTGGTCCTACCTGTTAAAGTAGAGATTCCTTCTCTAAGGATTTTGACCGATGTCAAGCTTGATGAAGCCGAATGGGTGCAAGTCCGGTTTGACCAGCTGAACCTCATTGTTGAAAAGCGCTTGGCAGCCATCTGTCACAGCCAGCTTTACCAAAAGTTCATAAAGAGGGCCCATGACAAGAAGGTCTTTCCCTGCAGCCTCAAGGCCGAAAACCTTGTATTGAAAAAGATTCTGCCCATTCACATCGACCCAGTGGGCAAATGGGCACCGAATTATGAAGGCACATACGTTGTAAGAAAGGTCTTCTCTGGAGGAGTCTTGATCCTTGCAACTATGGATGGTGAATATCTTCCATCCCCCGTTAATACGGATGTAGCCAAAAAAATACTACGCTTGAAAAAAAAAGCCCGATAAGTCAAAAACCCGAAAGGGCGACTTATGCAAAAATGGGTATCTCGGTAGACTGAAAACCCGAAACGGAGGTTTAGGTAAACATTAGGGATTTAACAAAAGCAAGAGACTACATCCCGCAAAGAATCTTTCATCACTCCTCAACGAGTCAATCCAATGGCTTCCCCAACAAGTCAATCCAGTCACTATCCTTCTGAAAGCAAGATCAAAGGGCGGCCAAAGGCATAAAGACTATAGCAAAGTTGGAATTTGGTGGGAATTTGAGATATTTCATTGCCATTATAGTTTTTCAATTTCTTTTTGTAATTACCTCTTTTAGGAATTTCTTTCCTTTGTACAAAATCCCCATTTTTGGGGCCATTTGTCAATAAAATCAATTCCCCTATATGTGGTTAACATTTTACTTTTCATGCTTTGTTTGCGAAACATGACCTTTTCTAAAATGGTATCACATCAAAAATTTCTTGATAAAAACAACTTTTTTAAAAACAAACTTTAAAGGGAAAGAAAACATCAAATTACATCTCTTTCAAAAGAATCTAAAGGTAACCAAAAAACATGTTTGGTATCTCCTGTCTGAAAACGTCATACAGTCCCATGGAATTAATCAATCAAATTCTTCCCCGACAAAAATCCTCAACCATTACACCTAGTGCTTGCTTGGATACCAAAATTTCCAATTTTTAGGTACCGGAAAGTCAGTACACTTTCCCCAATCTTCTTTTCAAGCCCAATCACCATTGGCACCCCTCAGATATATTCCTACACAAAGCCTAATCATACTTGGCACAACTTGTAAATCTTGCATTTGCATAATTCCCCAGTGGCAGCCCAAGTATGCATCCGCATCTTGCATACATAACATCGTATCATAAGTATCTTCTGAAACTGTATACCCGATTAATTCATCGAAATTCGGAATTTCCCAATTGTTGTTAGGGATTTTCTCCAATAGAGTCAACATTCGATCTCAAAATATTTCCTCAAGCAGAGTCAGGTATTTCTAGACGTTACTAGGAATCGTCACTGAACTATTATGTTTCAAGTTTCCCTAGAAGAGTTAGGTATTCTTAGCCGTTGTTTATAATCATCATTGTACTTCTTCTATCCTCAGAGAGTCATCACCATATTTTCATTCCTCCCCGCAAAGTCAGGTATTTTTAGTTGTTGCTAAGAATCGTCACTGAACTTTCCCCTTTTATTAGACACGAGGTATTTTGGGCTCATCCCCCAAGCCGAGTCAAACATTCATAGCTATAGCTAGAAATCATATTTGAGTTTCCTCCCTGTCAGGATTCATGTATTTAAATCTAAGGAGTCTTCACTGATATGCTCTTCTCCCCATCTAAGTCAGGTATTTCTAGCCATTGCTAGGAATTAACACTAAACTAGTGTTTTCTTTCCTTAATAGATGTCAGGTATTCCAGCCGTTGCTGAGAATCATCACTGAACTTCTATACTTTCCTCAACAGATTCATGTATTCTAACCGTCGCTCGAAATCGTCATTGTACCTTATTGAGAAATTTATCCCCAGTCGAGTCAGGTATTCCAGCCGTCGCTGAGAATCATCACTGCACGACTTCTTTTCCCCATAAAGTCGGATATTCTAGTCGTTGCTAAGAATCGTCACCGTAATTTGTTTTTTCTCTCCAACTGAGTTAGGTATTCCAGCTGTCACTAAGAATCATCATTGAACCCAACTTTTATCCCCCACTGAGTCGGGTATTCTAGTCTTCGCTAAGAATCGTCGTTGAATTCATTTGGTCGATCTCCAGTAGGTGTCAGGGATTCCATTCATTGCTAGGAATCGTCACTAAATCTATCTTTTCCCCATCAGATTTAGGTGTTCCGGACGTTGCTAGGAATTACCTTCCTTTTCTCCCCAACCATTTCTAGGGGCAGTCACCCTTTTCTCTCTTATCGAGATTTTCATTCCCCAACATAGTTTCTTCCCTCCGACTTCTTAAGATTTTAACATCAAAGATACTTATGTTGCATACCCATTATTGCATGCATAATCATCATAACCATGCATAATTCTCAATAAATAAACTCATATCACCATTATCTCCACCAGGGAAAATTTATGGTTACACTTAATAGTAGTTAATTCCCTTTTACTATGAATGTATTGGAAGTCGAGGCTATCCATACCTTCAGGTCCGAGAAGATTAAATATGGGCAACTGTTATACCCTCAAATTTTCCCTACCCCATATCATCTTCTTAAGCCCTAAACCCTAAGCATGCATCCCATACATATTGTCATACCCCGATTTTGGTCCTGAATTTTTTATTTTTATTTGGCACTTGACCTGAAATTCATTTGCATACATTCATTCCCAAATCTATTTCTCTTGATAAACATTGGTCATTATCTGGTTTTTTGATCAGGGTGTTTCTTTGATTATAAAATGGATTCAAACTATTTGACTTTTTAATTTTCAATTCGATTTTAATTTCAAAGTAAATCTAATTCCAAATTTCAAGTTAATCTTAATTGTATTTTTACTAATGATTCAAATTCTAATTGATTTTTAATATCCAAATAAATGTTAGAATTTGACATCAAAGTAATTTTAGCAAATTATAGATTAATTTGATTTTTATTGGTTTCTTTGGTTTCTTTGATTTTTTTTTTTTAATTGATATGCTGAAGTTTCGACTATTCAAGATGTATATAAATGTCTCTTTGAAGATATGGAAAGTAAATATAGATTCATTATTGAAGACTTGCATCTCAAGTATGGTTTCATGCAAGAAATATATGAAGTAATATTGAAAGATACTGTTGATAGTGTTCAAGCTTCTAATGGATTGAAAATAGAAGAAGCAAATATCAAGTCAGTTATGATGCAAGGGCTTTTGGATATTAATCAAGTTATATTCAAAGAAGCTTTGGTAGGTGCGGATGAAGCATTAAAGCACAAAGCTTCTGAGGACAAAACTAATATATGTAATACATACGTTGAAATCAAAAGTGGAAGAAAAGGAGAATTTAATAAAAGGGGCGGCGGATGCTACAATTCGACAGCCAAGAGAGTGACAATTCTCTTTCCAACAATTAACTCAAGCTAACTTTCATTTCTCCTAGTAACACTTGTAGTGGCTCTGTTTCACTAGATGAGAGCATTTCAACCAGTAATTCTTTGATGACTCCGGAATTCAAATATACTGGCAATGGCGACGTTGCGTCGATCAAATCAATTGAAAATAGGACGAGCAACATTCTCAATATTTCAGACTCTTCCAAAATGGCAGATGTTGACACCATACTGAAGTCAAGAGCAAATAAAATTGTTGACCTTGACTTCAATTTCAAAGACCCGCGGTTTTGTGCATCCATTGCCAATGAAATCTACGAAAATTTGCGTGTATCTGAGAAAATTAAAAGGCCATCTATAGACTTCATGGAGAAGATACAGACAGACATCAATGCCGGCATGCGGGCAATGTTTATTGATTGGCTTGTGAAGGTTGCTGAAGAGTACAGACTTCTACCTGATACACTATTCTTGGCAGTTAACTACCTTGATCGCTATCTCTCAGGAAAAGCAATGAACAGACAGCGGTTACAACTACTTGGTGTTTCCTGCATGATGATTGCCGCAACCTACCAGAAGGAGAAAAAGGAAGCCTTCAGCCGGATAACAGAACTGATACCGTTCCAAAAAAAACCTTCACAGTACACTTCAAAACCACACTTTCAATCATAACCCAACTATCCAACTTCTAACCGAAAGCTAACCGAATTCCAATTTTCGCCAATTGTCATCAACCGCCAGCTGAATTAAAAGCCTCATTATGTGACAGGTTCTTGCCAAATGGAGTACTCCACAACCACCTCCAAACCCTGGATATTTCCAACTTAACCTGACATTACCTATATCACGTGAGAAAAATCAAATCACAGTTGGAACTAGTTGTGCACAACATATATTGATGTAACATGACCATCATAAGAACCAGCAGTTGACAAATCCCTTGACCCTGCAGCAATACCAGATTAATACCATGGTTTAACCTTGCCAACAAAACCAATGCAAGGCATAACATAAACCAAGGCAATGCCTTCTGCAGTATCACTAGCAACCATGTCCTACAACATACAAAAACATCCCAAGCAACAGTACAGTCCAGACCTACCGCTCATGTGCATCCTAAGCCATCCAATATTTCAAAACCTGCAAGAAAAAAAAACCGAAACAGCAAGTTAAACCTGATTATAACTCTCAATTTTACTTATCAACTTCTGAAAGAGTAGCCTTGCCATATCAGAATCTTTTTTTGCCTGCTGCGGCTGTGGAGAGTAATAAAAGCCTATGCTCTTCTCGGTTATCAGCAGGTATTTCAGAGCGTCCTGTTGATATTCCTTTGCAGTTTCCTGTGATGATAAATGAAGCAAGTGGTCAGCATAATTACCAAGAACTTGAGGAGTTCCAACCCTCTGTGAGAGAAGCTATTCAAAATGTTATGTGCAATCACATGAAGAAAAGTGGAGGGCACCAACCTCAGAGTAGCAACCTGCCCCTTAACTTTTGCAGAGGAGCACACTGTTGAATTGAACCTTGGTGCTGACAAGGTTTCCCTTCACTTGGGGACGAAAAACTCTTGTAGCCAAATCTGACTCTACAAGCAGTAGATCTGCCGTTGTCGAAAATCAAGTAACTCAGCTGGAATTTTTAAGCTTTAGCAATACAAAGCTAAGTTCAGAAGAAAAGATTATCGATGATGTCTGTACAAGTATAACCAACCCTCGATCAAAAGCCACAAATTGACAACCATTCAAGCACGGCTAACAATCCAAACTGTCCCCAAACTTCCAAATTAAACCTGCATAATACACACAAAAATAGCTCAGATATGCAGTGTATGGGAACTGGTTATGTAAAGCCCAAAGTAGAGAGATTTGGACCTAGTGCCAACTACAACAAGGTTACTGCAAGATAATCATGTGAAAACCAGAGCTCTCCGAATTCACTGCAGTAAAACACGGTTAATTATTCCAGGCTGTTAAAAATCCAAAAATTCCCAAATTGGAATTGAGACAAAAACGTAGAAGAAAGCAAAACCCAGTTTACCTGATCCAACCCAAGCATCGATTAGGGCGACCGAACCCTGACCACCCAGAAGGGGGTTTTGCAGGATACTCTTTTGAGCTCCATATGCCATCCTGAAAACCCTAATTCGTAGAGGATAAATAGTGAAGGGATTAGTGAGGAGAGGGGGAGGCTACAATTCGAAAAAATCGGAGGCGGCATTAAAAGATACCAAACAGAAAAAACCCTAAACCGGAGAATCAAAGATAAACCTGGTTTGAAGAGTTGAAAGAGTTTGAAGCTTCATCATTGCCGTCTTTACCGCCGGAGGTGAGCGCTTTTTTTGCTTCAGCCATTGATTTCTTTTATGATTCGGAAGCGATTAAGAGAAACGCACGTTTGAGAGAGGGTTATGATGTGAGAGACGTGAGTTGGAGAGAACGATTTTGTGAGTAAGGTTGAGAGTGATTGTGAGACAGAGGCGAGAAGATTGAGAATGCGCTTGGAAGAGAAGTGTAAGGTTGAGTTTGGGAAAGAGAGATTCGTGAGATGGAGAGGACGAAGAGAAAGGCCTCTGTTACTATCCCATCTTTTTATTTCTTTTCTTTGATTTATTTATTTTAACAGAATAAGTTTTAAAAGTTTAAAATTCCTAGGATATTAGGTAATAATTGTTTTTTTTTTCTATTTCCAACTTATTCCCCATTGATAACCCAACAGCCAAGCGGCTGGGTTTAATTAGGTTAGTCCAACAGTTTCTTTTTTTTCTTAGTTTTGTTTTTATTTTTTAATTCTTTTTTTATTTATCTTGGTTTATATATTTAAGTTAGTATTGAAATAACAACTAGTTGGTAAGTGGTCTGGTGGAGAGGAGTGGTTTCTAGGTCTTTAGTGTAGTGGGTTCGATACCCCTATGTGTAGCATTTTTATTTCTTTTAACATTTTCTTTTATGTTTATGCTTTATTACTCATAGTTTTTTTATTATTGTTTGATAATGCAAATTTGATTTCTTTAATTTCATCATTCATTCGAAACCATTTTAAAACTATAAAAATCATTTTTTCTCGATTCAATGTCGAGCCCATTTTCATACCCTTGTAAGTCGATTGCTTTTAAGCATCGCCATCAACCTCACATGGCTTACTCTTGGGCCTTCTTACAATGAGCTCGTAAGCAACATCAACTAAACTTTCAATAATTTCAAACCTCGGTACTTTAATTGTTTTAATTTAATATTCAAATTGTTTTCCAAATAAAACGTGAAGAAAAAGATTACCTGGATGGAATGTCCAGTCGTAATCCTGAATATTAGGCTCAAGCTGTAAGAGCTTGTAAGCCGTTAATATTCGTCTTCTCTTTAATATTCAAATCGTTTTCCAAATAAAACGTGAAGAAAACGATTACCTGGATGGAATGTTCAGTCATAATCCCGAATATTAGGCTCAAGCTGTAAGAGCTTGCAAGCCGTTAATATTCGTCTTCTCTTTCATACTCCAATATTCAAAATCATTTTCTAAATAAAAGTTGGAAGAAAAAGGTTACCTGGATGGAATGTCCAGTCGTAATCCCGAATATTAGGCTCAAGCTGTAAGAGCTTGCAAGCCGTTAATATTCGTCTTCTCTTTCATACTCCAATATTCAAAATCATTTTCTAAATAAAAGTTGGAAGAAAAAGGTTACCTGGATGGAATGTCCAGTCGTAATCCCGAATATTAGGCTCAAGCTGTAAGAGCTTGCAAGCCGTTAATATTCGTCTTCTCTTTAACACTTTAATATTCAAAAATCATCTTCTTAATAAAGTTGGAAGAAAAAGATTACCTAGAGGGAATATCCAGTTGTAATCCCGAATATTAGGCTCAAGCTGTAAGAGCTTGCAAGCCATAAATATTCGTCTTCCCTCCAAAACATTCATAAATATTCGAATCATTTTCTTAGCAATATTGGAAAGAAACAAACTGCCTGGGTGGAATGTCCAGACGTAGTCCCGAGTACTAGACCCAAGCTGTAAGAGCTTGCAAGTCACAAGTATTCGTCTTTCAAACTCCAAAACACTTAATTCCTATCTTAACCTCTTTCAATAAGGATGGAAATGGAACATGGTGTATACCGTGCACTCCTGAGGCTAGGATTCGAGATGTATATCTCGCTCATCCAAGTTCTCGCCATCACTCAGAAAACATCCAACCTGTCAAACTCTTTCTCGCCGCCGTGCGACTAATCAAAGAATCTATTTCATAAATGAAAGATATATTGTCTTAAGTGATACAAAACAATGTTTCGGCCACGATTGTTGAGTCGAGATAAGTGACGCTTTTCCGAATGTAGATTTATAAATCCGTTCGATGTGTGGTATGCGTCCACTCCTCATCTGTTTTGGGTAAAACAATGTTCTCGTCGATTAATACAATATAGCTTTCGCTAAAATCGACCAACCAACAAACATTTTTCTACCCAGAACTACGTAAGCCTTGATTTCTCTTTTGAGATACGTAGGAGCAGGATTTGTAAATCTTGTCAGGCCCACTAATAAAAAACTTAGGTTTAGTCCTTCGTCAAAAATCCAAAAATATTCTCTTCTCATCCTTTCTTTCTTTCCCATCTAATAATTCGAAAAGCCTAATATTTCAACTAACACTAACGCACACAACTAACCTAATGGTTCCCGTTGAGTACAACGGACATGAGGGGTGCTAATACCTTCCCCTTGCGTAATCGACTCCCGAACCCTGATATTGGTTGCGATGACCATATCTTATCCTTTCTTTTGTCTCGGGTTTTATCGATATTTCCCCTTTCCTTTTTAGGAATAAATAAAGTTCGGTGGCGACTCTGTTCAGTCCATCATTGCGAGCGTGCGATCGCGCTTCGCTTTGAAAGTCGCATTTTTTCGAGGTGCGACACATATCATCTCATATGCACTTTTACTTAGTGACTACAATAATCCATAAGACCAAGGCATGGGATTCATATGCAAAGCCCCAAGCTCCTCTAATCATGTTAAGGTGTGCCCAAGCCACCTTAACCCTAATCTCATCCCCAACCATCCTACAAATCTTGGAGGATCACTCAAGACATCTCACTCATTCCCCAAACCTAATTTGGGCGGTGAGTCCCCTTTGAAGAAGCTTCAAGATTCATCAGGTCACCCAAGGACTAAACCCTAGTTCTTGACCCTCCATTGACTTGTACAAGTCATGATTCACCATGGATCTTGACCATGCCATTTAGGACCCCTTAAATCAAAAGTTTGTATATTGCCTAATGCGCTTTAAACATCTCAATTTGATCCTTACATCTCAAACCCCAATCCATCTGACTTTGGTTCTTGACAAAACTTGTGCCTCAAGAAACCCTAATTTGGGGATCCTTCAACCATTGACCTTTATCATTTTTGACCATCCAATCACCCTACCATTCATTCAACATCATTTTATGTCCATTATAATTAAAATCCACCATTTGAACATCCATTCAATCCATGTTACAAGTAGTTGGTTGGTTCATGATTTTTCAACTTTCAATGACTTGATCCATCCACCAATTTAACCTAAAATCATTCCACAAAGGTCCAAATCTGATTTCTCATCATGGTATGATCATATGAACTTAAACATCCATTCAATACATGTTACAAGTAGTTGGTATGATCATATGAACTTTAAACATCCATCATCTACCAATTTAACCTAATAAAGTATGATACAATCAAATGTGCTTGATGATCTCTCCCAATGCAAACCCAATGAATGAGGGGTAAGGAGGATGCCAAGGTGTGATCCCAAATCCAATGCAACTGATGAGATAACATGAGGGATCTTAGGGTCAAAATAGGGTCTTACAGCTGCCCCTATTTAAGGATATTCTAACTGAGGATGTGAAAGTTAAAATCTTCATATCAACTCGGTAGAATGGACTTAAATAACAACATCAAGAAATAAATTTTGGTCCCTAAGAGATCTCATGATGCATATGATATGAATGTTAAAATAATCATTATGGGGAATATTCTTCCACAATAGAAAAGAATCCAGAGAGACTGAAAGTCCACAGGAGCATAATGCATTTCAGAAGGAACACTCACTAGGGAGACAGAGACTCTAGGGGATAAAAGTTGTGCGTAGGCCAGGCTACGACTTAAAAACTGTTAGGAGATGCAAGGGGATATCCATGAAAATAAATCAATGGAAAGACTCGGTATGGGGATAAGGTTATCTACAAGGGATGAGAATAGATCAGATCAAAGCTAAAATACTCAAACCAAATAGGGGATTAGCGACTTCACTAGGGAAACACGCACTCTAACTCAACTAGGGAAGAATGAACTTCAACACAAGAGTAAAAGAGATATATTATCTATTACCAGTTACTGGGTAGGAAGATAATACACTTGGACAGAGCGACATCCCTTACCGGTTAGGGTAAACATATCAAGGATGACTCGCTGAGGAAAAAGAGGTGTATTCATTACCAGTTACTGGGTAAGAATAACCTACTAGGGAGAAAATATCAAATAGGATTTGCAACTACCTGTTACTGGGCAGAAGACCAAAGAGAGAGTGTCCGTCGCTGGTTAAAGTGAACATATCAAGGATAAACTTAAAGGGAGAATATCCGTCATCGGTTAAGATGAACATATCAAGGATATACCACCTAGGGAAACAGGAAGAATATCCGTTAGTGGTTAGGGTAAACATATCAAGGATAAACTGCCTGGGGAAAAATAGGAATTACAACTATCGGTTATTGGGTAGAATACCAAAAATAGATAATATTTGTCACCGGTTAGGATGAACATATCAAGGATAGACTCAGCAGGGGAAAGTGGGAATTACAACTACCAATTACTGGGAAGAAGACCAAAAAATAGAGAGTATCCGTCACTGATTAAAGTGAACATATCAAGGATAAACTCTGAGGGAAAAAATAGGATTTATATCTACCATTTACTAGGTAGAAGACCGCAAAGAGGAGAAAATCCGTCACTGGTTAAAGTGAACATATCAAGGATAAACTCTCTAGGGAATAAAAGTAGGGATTATAACTACCTTTTTACTAGATAGAAAACCACAAAGGAAGAATATTTGTCATCGGTTAGGATGAACATATCAAGGATAGACTTGCCGGGGAAATGTGAAAAAAAATCTGTTGGGGAAACAAAGGAAGTAGATTACTTTTTACCGGGTATTAGGTAAAGGTAACGTACTCAACATCAAGAAGAATATTACCAGTTACTGGGTAATAGACTCTTGGAGACCAAAATATCTATCTAGGTAAGAACTAGAAAGAAACGGTCAATCAAAGAATCAACCTAATGAGGACATAACTCAAGGGGAGTGGTTCCGTCCAAATAAGAAACTAGGGAGGAAACAGAAATAATAATCATCCACGAGAAAATAACTTGGTGGGGAATGAGAAAGGATAAACTTTTTCTGCTTATAGGGCTGACACTCTACAATTGAAGGAGGACAAATACACCAAATCCGCATGGGGAAATAATATCACCAAGGCAGGGGATCAAAAGAAAAATCAATGTGATAAAATGCACAATGAAATATCTGATGTTGGGTTATATGCATGAATATGTATGTATGTCATTATGATTATGCTGACAACCCAGTACAAAGTATATAAATAAAAAAGATTTGAATCATCACTAAAACACTCGGCTAATCTCAACAAGATGGAAACACCAACTGGAGAATGTGCTAGGGATGAAAATAAATCATCTAACTCTAAATAAATCAACTTTGGCTGGGGAAGACATGGAGAACATGCTTCCAATCAATCATGGCAAACTCCGCGCGGGGGGGGGGGGGGGGGGGGGGGCATCGCTAAAGGATAATCAACCAAACATGTCGAAGATAGAGAAGGATCTGTTGGGGATCCAAATAAGTCAGCGCTACATGGAATTTTAAGTCAGTGCCATATCAAACAGGAGACAACCTTGCAGGGGACAAAAAACAATATTGCTCAAACCCAAACACTACCAGGAATGGGGGAACTTCCATCAGAAGACAAACTCCGCCAGGGAGTACAAGAGATAAAACTCTGAATAGGGAATCGAGCAAATTGCTGGGGATGTTGTGACTTGTTGGAACAAACCAAAGACCGTCACATTCCTTAATAATCATCAAATTCTTCTTGGATATTGTGAAATAAACCAATTCCAAGGCAAAGATAACTGAATCTGACTCACACATGGAATTAACTATCGCGATTATGCAACACAAATAAATGCAAATGGGGATCTGGAGACCAAATAATGGTTCCGGGATATCCAGGATCTAATCATCAAATAACAAACTGGGGGGATGCAAAACATGAACACCTCAGTCGGGGAAGATAAATTGAAAAGGGGACCAATCATCAGCTCAACCAGGGATAATAGGTTGCATGGGGAGCAACTTATTAGCCATGCTGGGAACGAACGAAGAACTGTTGGGGGGGGGGGGGGGGGGAGTTACCAAGCCAACTGCTTGGGGAAGACAATAATGCTTCACACTTTAAGACTTACCCGTTCTTAGATTGTTGTTGACATTCCTTGCTGAAATTGATTATTCTTAATGTGAATGCTTTTATTATTCTAAGAAAAATAATTATTCATTGATTTATTTCAAAATTATCATCATAAAGTTCAATTTTAAAACAGAAACAAATAAGAATAGAAATAATTGGATAAAAGCTCAACTTTATTTAATAGAATGGTAGTCTACAAATGGCGGGACTCCATAGATCTTTACAAAGTTTGAGAAATGGTAATTTACATGGAAAAGGGCTACATTGAATACAATGATCACTGCTCTCCCTACCCATCTTCAAAATCCACTGTGTTTGTCTTCGGTTGAGAATGATGAATCAGAACCAAATGACTGTTCAAAACTACTTCGAATATCAGGAACAACCGGATGTAGTTACTTGCCATAATCCATAATTTTTTCCTAGATTTCCCCAAGGTAGGGTACTCAATCTACTAGGATAAATTTTCTGATTTATGTCTCTAACTTTTGCCTGGATCGCCCTTTCGGGTTTTCAATCCACCGAGACGCTCATTTTTTCCTAAGTCGCCCTTTCAGGTTTTCAACTTAGCGAGTTGTTCTTTTCTCTTTTTTTAGGCGAAGTATTTCTTGACTGCATCGGTATTCATAGGACATGTGAACTCTTCATCATCCATAGTTGTAAGAATCAATGCACCGCCTAAGAAGGCTCTCTTAACAACATATGGGCCTTCATAATTAGGAGTCCATTTTCCCCTAGCATCAGATTTGAAAGATAGAATCTTCTTGAGCACGAGGTCACATTCTCTGAACACACGAGGCTTGACCTTCTTATTAAATGCTTGCTTCACTCTCCGCTGATATAGTTGACCATGACACATGGTATTCAATCTCTTCTCTTCAATCAAATTCAACTGATCAAATCTGGCCTGACACCATTCAACTTATGTTAACTTGGATTCCATCAAGACATGCAATGAACGGTACCCATGCCATAAACAATAGAGAAAAGGGTTGCCCCTATTGAAGTGCGGACGGATGTACGGTACCCATGCAAAGCAAATGGGAGCATCTCATGCCAATATTTGTACGTCACAACTATCTTCTAAATAATCTTCTTGATATTCTTATTTGCAGCTTCAACAATCCCATTCATCCTAGGCATGTAGGGGAAGAATTATGATGTGCAATCTTGAAGTCTTTGCAAAGATCTTCCACCATATTATTGTTCAAGTTAGATCCATTATCATAAATGATCTTACTTAGCACATCATAATGACATATAATCTGATTCTTGATAAACCTTACAACAACTTGCTTGGTCACATTTGCATACGATGCCGCTTCAACCCACTTTGTGAAGTAGTCAATAACCACCAGAATGAAACGATATCCGTCCGAAGCTTTGGGCTCAATCATGCCAATCATATCAATTCCCCACGTGGAGAAGGGTCATGGAGAGGAAATGACATTCAATAGTGTCGGAGGAACATGAATCTTATCCGCATAAATTTGACACTTGTGGCATTTCTTCACAAACTTGCAATCAGATTCCATTGCCAGCCAATAGTAACCTGCTCTTAATATTTTCTCTGTCATAGCATGTCCATTGGAATGAGTACTAAAGGAACCTGTATGGACTTCAGTCATCAATAGGCCTGCTTCGTGTCTATCCACGCATCTAAGCAAAACCATATCAAAGTTTCCCTTATAAAGCACATCACCATCCAGATAGAAGTTGCCAGATAATCTTCTCAAAGTCTTATTATCTTTCAGAGATGTCCCAGACACGGGTAAATTTGACTTTGGAGGAAACATTTGATATCAAAATACCAAGGCTTTTCATCTTTGACTTCTTCAACAACAAATACATGAGCTGGCCTATCAAGACGCATTACAGTCAAATTAGGAACTTCATTCCAAAAATTTACCACAATCATTGAAGCCAACGTTGCAAGAGCATCTGCCATCCGGTTTTCATCTCGAGGAATATGATGGAACTCAACCTTTGTAAAGAAAGTTGAAATCCTCCTCACATAATCTCTGTAATGGTATCAAACCGGGTTGATTTGTCTCCCATTCACCTTTGATCTGATTCACAACCAAAGTTGAATCTCCATAGACGTCAAGATATTTGATTCTGAGATCAATGGCCTCTTCAAGCCCCATAATGCAAGCTTCATATTCAGACATATTGTTTGTACATTTGAAGGTCAATCTTACTGTAAACGGAAAATGAGTTTCGTGAGGAGTAATAATCAATGCCCCAATGCGTTACCATATGAATTAACAACTCCATCAAATACCATGCCCCAACGGGACCAGGTTCTAGCTCTTCTCCAAGCAATGATTCATCACAATCTTTCATCTTCAAGTACAAAATCTCTTCGTCAGGAAAATCATATTGCACTGATTAATAATCTTCAATAGGTTGGTGAGCTAAATGGTCAGCCAGGATACTACCTTTAATAGCTTTCTGAGATCGGTATTCAATATCATACTCAGATAACAACATCTGCCAACGGGCAATCCTCCCAGTTAAAGTAGGCTTCTAAAAAACGTACTTGATTGGATCCATTTTGGATATCAACCAAGTAGTATGATTCAACATATACTGGCGCAGACGCTTAGCAGCCCAAGCCAATGCGCAACATGTTTTCTCAATCATAGAATACCGATTCTCACAGTCGGTGAACTTCTTACTGAGGTAGTAAATTGCTCCTTCAATAAAAACCGATTTGGTACACCCTTTCCTTAATATTGCCCTTCAAGTTTCTCCTAAAGCTCTTTGGCGGACGATGTACTAAGAACATTCACAAGAATATTCTTAGTCAAAGACGTGTGAATAATTTAATACCATTTTTGGTCCTGTATGTTAACCTCAGAGTTCATTTTGGTCCCTTAACTTTAAAAAGGTTCATATTGGTCCCTTAACTTTTCAAAACGTATAATATTAGTCATTTTGTCTAATTAGCGACAAATTTCTAAAAATTTTGCATCGCTAACTAGACGAAAATGAGTAATATGGAACGTTTTGAAAAGTTAAAGGACCAATATGAACCTTTTTAAAGATAAGAGACTAAAATGAACCCAGAGATTAACATATGAGACCAAAAAGGATATTAAGTTCATGTGAATTGTACTTGAAGCTCTCAAATCTAATTCCTCTCACTTCTCGTTGTCCATTTCCACGACTTGTGTAATTCTAATTGTATCAAAACATCTTTGACTTGAATTTTCCATAAGGCAAAGTTGATTTTTCCATCAAATTTCTCTAACTCAATCTTCACTGCATTTGAGAAACTTGACATTGCAGCCAAAACCTTTATTGCAGTAAAACAAAAATTTCCCAATCAGTACAATATAAAATTCATTTTCTGATGTGGAAGACCAGACAAAATTGCAACTATAGAGTATACTAAAAATGTTTGTACTCCACCAAACCAAGGCTCTTGGTACCACTTGCTGGGAAAAACAAAGCATAGAGAAAAAAGAGGAACACAATAACAACACATGATATTAACGTGGAAACTCCAATACTAGAGAAAAAACCATGATCGTTGTTAATTGACAACCAAAGAATAACAATATGTAAAAAAAATTACAACACATAGATTACCCTGAACCACCCCAAGACCCAATACATTCGCACTCTTCAAAGCAAATATTTAACTACCTCTCACAACACTCAAACACAAGAGTATAAGAATAAATATAAAAAGTCAAATACAAATTTAAAGTGTATTTGACCAATACATCTTATAACAAAGAACTTGACACCCTCTTCTTTCATAAAACTAAGTTATGATAAACTTATTCAACATATATATTTTCAACCAATCTCATCTAAACATAATATTTTATCGGACAATTTTTCTATCAACTGCGTTCATGAATATTTTTATGATGATTTGAAACATACATAATGTTATTAACTTCACATTTGTATGAATATTCTATAGAGCATATGTAAAAAAATAAAAAATGTCCTAAAAAGTAATTGTTTTTTATATATTAATAAAAAATGTTTTTATACATTATCAAGACTCATAATATTCTTGAAATATATTTCTTTGGAATTATAATTTTTTAAAGCATTTCTTGGAAAAAGAAAATCAAAACTTTACATACAAAACTTAAAAGTTTTCAAACAAATGAAGTTAAACACTATAAAAGTATAATTATTTTAGTTTTAATTATATTTTTAGTCTCTGTCAATTTTAATCCTTTTTTAAATAATATTTTCTCTGTCAAATGAGACAAATCATTTTCTATAAATCTTTGTTAAACTTTAACATTTAAAAATATAAGTTTTCTGTTATTAAAAATTGTAAATGTCATCAATTTTCAGTATTAAAATATAAAAAAAAAATCAAAAAAATTGAACTTAAAATATATATATTAATTTTATAAATAAAGTAAAAAATAAAATATAAAACTATAATTAGTTTTTTTTAATGAAATGTAAATTTAATTATAAAACATTAATACTATAATTTTAAATATATAAATTAGTTTAATGAATAAAGTAAAATATGAGAATCAAATTTATATTTAGTTTTTAAAAAAGTGTCAACTAAATTATAAAACATTGACATTATAATTTTAAAAGTAAAGTTCAAATCCTCTCATAATATTGAAAATAATCTAAACAAAATTAAAATTAACGTTATCGATGGTAGTTGGAAGGATGGTGTAGAAAGTGATGAAAAACATTAGAATTGTAATTCACATAGTATCTATCTTCTAAAATAATGTTCATCCTTCTTTTTCTTTGCTGGCATGGTAGTACTTTGTAACTTCTTGTGCAATATTGTTCACAAAGTAATTTATAATTTCCTTATCAAAATGTATTAGATGTTTGTACTCATTAAGATAACTATCGGAAGAAAAGAACCATTAAATTTTAATCACTATTATAGGCGCATTTTTTGACGAAGAGTGTGCAAAAACAAAAAAGAATAAAGAAAAGTATTTTAAAAAGCCAATTCTATCTTATCATTCACAAATTCTTTTCAACTTTGACGATATCTTTTTAATTCTGCAAAATTCTCTAAAAGAAATAATTAAAAATTCTATAATTTGAACAAAAATAAATGAAGTATAGTTATTGATTGTTTAGGATGGATGTAGAACTCGAATATTATGTAAGCATTTCGACTTATAAAACTCATTAATTATTTCAGTTTAGTCATTTTATTTTGTCTCTTGATACTTATCACCATATAACATAATATATTTTTATATTATTTTTAAACCTAATTGAGTTCTTCATAAATAGAAATTTGGATGTCAGATAGAGCCACAAATAAATATAATCTACTTTTATAAATTTATGTTTTAAAAATAATTTTATAAATGGTTTAGTTCACAAAAATTGAGTGAAATAAATATGAACTGTTAGTCTAAAATTCAATCTTTAACGGTAAGATATATTTATATTTCTGTATTAATATAAATATGTTGTTAATATGTATAAATTGTTAAATTTAAAAAAAAATACAAATATTTTATCAGAAATAAAATTTAAAAATAAAAAATCTTGAATGATGAATGAGAATAGAATCTGGTAATGGTTTTTGGGTTTTTGGCAGCATATAATGTTCCTAAGTAGAAAAGGACATCAATGTCTCTCCACTGATCTTGTAAGTAGCCCCAACAAATTCATCACCATCCAAAGTGTAGCATATCCCCAAAATGTCCATAATAGTAATGTTATATATACATTCAACAACAACATCACCACATATATATATTCTATATGATATGATATAAAGTTGAGAGAATAAAACATTACCTCTTAGATCAAACCAAACCATAGCTATTCACAATGGCTTTACATTTTTACCTCTCAATTCTTTCTATTGCAGCTTTGGTTCTATGCACTTCAGCAGATTACAGTAAGATTAATCTCATTCTGCATTTCTCATAATAACTTAATTTGATTCATAATTAATACTTTTTTTTTCTCTTAATGGCAGGTTCTGTTAATTTTAGCTATATTGGTCCAAATGGTCCTGAGAAATGGGGAAGTTTGAGTCCAGCTTATGCAGCATGTTCAAATGGGAAAGTTCAGAGTCCTGTGGATCTTGTTTACACAGATATTGTTATCAACAATCAATTGGAATCATTAGATAGAAATTACGTTCCTACAAATGCCACACTTGTTAACAATCAATTCAACATTGGGGTATGTATGTTGTTCATCATTTTGGTTCTGATATCCCATTTATTCATTTTTAAATAGTGAAATTTAAGATATTAAACTATTAGACCAATTTATAAATGAATTTATATGGTTGAGTTTGGTATTTATAGGTGCATTTTGAAGGAAAAGTGGGAGATATTCATATTAATGGAAAAAATTACTCATTAAAACAACTTCACTGGCATGCTCCGGCAGAGCACCGGGCTCATGGTCGAACGTAAGTTTTTTAATCTTTAATTTTTAATCAATAATTTATTGTCTCACAAAAAAAATCACCATTTTCTACTTCCAATCATTATTCTTTTAGAAATTACTTACTTCTAATTAGTACAAAGTTGTGTTATATTAATCAATTGATTTTAAAAAATGCTCCTTGTTACACAGTATAACATTTTTTCTGTAAAGGAAAATCAAATGAATGAGTTCAAGTAATAAACAAATTTTACTAAAAAAGTAAATTAAAAAAAATTGACTGAATTTTACTTATCTTTTGAATGAATTCTAAATTATTAGAGCTTATTTCTTTTAAAAACTAAATAGTAAAAAAAGAGAAGCTAAATTTGGCCCGTTGTAGACTCATAAAGAGGGGGTGATAGAAAGAAGAATTTTTGTAATTAAAAAAAAGTCAGATTCTATTACTACTAATGCCTTCTAGTTTTATTTTATTGTATTATTAACTTAATTTTTTTATTTAAATACCTCATTTTTTCAAACAAATATCCAAAATAATTTTTTCATCTATTTTTCAAAGTAATCCACTTTCAAACAAATATTTTTTTTCATTTTTCAAAATAAAGGAGACGTTCATCCAATTGACACCTTTGTACAATGCATAAAAGGAGGTGTCAATTCAATTGGTGACAGAGTACAAATAGATAGGAGAGATATTACATTCTCTCTCCTACGTGTTTGTATATTATCGCCAATTAGATCGATGCCCTCTTTTATATGTTATACACCGAAGTCAATTGAATTGATACCTCATTTATTTTGAGAATTTTTTGTTTAAAGGTGGATTACTTCGAAAAAATAGGTGAAAAATTAGATTATTTTTTATATTTATTTGAAAAAATGAACTATTTAGATAAAATTTTCACTAACTTAAAAGGCCAAGGAACTATTTATTTATTTATATATATATATATATATATATATATATATATATATATATATATATATATATATATATATATATATATATATATATATATATATATATATATATATATATATATATATATATATATATATATATATATATATAAAAGATTAATTACTATATATTGTTGGTGTAAAAAGTTTTACACCGTCGATTCATCATAAAAGTCAAGCTTCTTTTAATATCCGAGTCTATGATTAACTAATAGTGTAAAATCGTTTTGCACGGTTAGTGTATTTCAATTAATATATATATATATATATATATATATATATATATATATATATATATATAAATATGAGATTCGCTACTTTTAATTTAATTTATTTAATACATATCCTAAATATGGAATGGAATTCATGTGTTCTGTTCTATTCTGACCCGCACCACTAGTTTATGGTTTTGGGGTATGTTTTGCATGAAAATCCAGGGGAAAGACATTAATTACAATATTAATTAAATATGAATTTATGTTTTGCTCGATTGAATCTGAAAACAACTTTCATTTTATAAACAAAATATTTAGAGCCTGTTTGAAATGCATCTTAAAAACTCTTTTTTAGTTTTTGAAAATTTAAAATTTAAAAACTTGTTTGAATATAATGTTTTGCAAAAGTGTTTTTAAAAACTCTTTTTTATTTTTCAGTTTTTAAAAACAAAAAAGTGAAACAGTTTAGTTGTGTTTTGCTTCTTACTTTTCAGTTTTTAGTATTATAAAATTTGAAGAAAAAACATCATTTTTATTCTTTTCTTAAAATACTATTAAAAAATTAGATTATCAAACAAGTTTTTTCATTTTCATATTTTCATTACAGTTTTTAAAAATTAGTTTATCAAACAAATTTTTTGTTAGTTTTCTTCTTAAAAATAGTTTTTTAAAATAGATTTAAAAAATAAATTTTAAGAACTAAAATTGAAAAGTGTTTCAAACATGCCCTTAATTTGTTTATTTCGATATTTTGTAAGTTTATATGAAATCTCATGAATTGTTTGCAAGTTGAAACTACAATTAATCAGAAGCGTCTTTAAATGTGTGTTAGGTGTACTACAATCTCAAATGTTTTTATAATTGTACTTAAATGAAATCTCATAATATATTGATCATAATTAAATAAATAAAATCTTTAATTATTTTATCCTTGTTAAATTATAATCTCTAAAAACTTAATATAACAATAAAAAAATATCTGACTAATGGTATAAAATATTGTGACTACAGACATGATGCAGAGCTTCACTTAGTTCACCTAACAGAAGATAACAACAACATAGCAGTTGTGGCATCACTCTACAATTTGGGTGATCCTGATCCTCTAATATCCAAGGTACATTTATTCAACTCACATTCACAATTATCATGTAACTTATAAACGAAGAATATTTACATCATTTACATCGTTTGTAATGTTACTTGTAGATTGAAGACAAGTTGAATGAGCTAGAAGTTCAAAGTCGTGTAGGAAACAAAAATGCCAGAATTGCCCTTGGCACATTTGATGTAGAAGAAATAAATAAAAAGATCCATAGATATTATAGATATGTTGGATCTCTCACTACTCCTCCATGCACAGAAGGTGTCATTTGGAACATCATTGGAAAGGTAATAATTAACTTAATATATGCTCTTCACTCCCTCTATGGATCGTTTATGAGTGTGGTATTTGTCAACGCGTAGAATCGTTAAATTTAGAAATGCAAAATTTCTCTTTCTGAATCAAACGATTCTACACGCTGATATATTTTTGTAAATATTATTTAGGTTTTAAATACTTCTACATTATGCAGGTGAGAACGTTGTCTAAGAAACAACTTGAACTTTTAAAGGCACCATTGAGTGTGGATTTTTTCCACAATGCAAGGCCACTTCAGCCATTGAATGGTCGCAAAATTGAGATGTATCACTATCACCCTAACCAGAAGCAGGGGACTAAGACACCATGAACCAAATATCATTACAAAATTTTCTGATTATGGATTTGCCTTTGAGAGTTCACTATTCTTCTAAGCGAACTTTTTTATGATTCAGATAAAGCATTCTGTTTTTGGTCTTAATCAAAATGCATTATTGATATTTCTTATTCCTCATATGATAAGCATTTATAATAAACTTAGAAAACTCAAACTAATTGCCATCTATTTACTGAAATAATTGTATTAATTTCTCTATAAAATGTCACATTAAAAATATTGTGTGAGGGTCTCTCTTTAATT
This sequence comes from Lathyrus oleraceus, assembly GCF_024323335.1. Taxonomy (NCBI): domain Eukaryota; kingdom Viridiplantae; phylum Streptophyta; class Magnoliopsida; order Fabales; family Fabaceae; genus Lathyrus; species Lathyrus oleraceus. The sequence goes on from NC_066584.1 coordinate 133,831,243, forward strand.
GTTGTATTTGTATAAAAGAGTTATTTTGATTTAATTGTTGTTTTTAAAGTTGTTGAATTTAATTGTGAGTAGTTAAGTCTCACCGATTAAAAATAGATAAATGGTTAGATATATAAGATAAATGATTCATACATTCATTATCTTTAGGTTTTGAGTCGATATGTGGTATCAAGACCTCTTGGATCATGAACATTTAGTCTATTGACACTCTCGACGATCCCCATATTCTAAAAATAAAAATAATTAATATAATATTATTTATTAATCTATCAATAATGTATTTGTTAAAAAGCACAATAAGAACAACTCCTTAATGTGTAGGGTTGTCTTTGGAGTTTATGGTATCTGGTTGCGCTTAGGGCTAACTCACATGAGTTTGTGAGAAGCTCTGTGTATAGTTTTCTTAGAGAAAGATTGAATCCCTTTCTTAGTCTTAAGATTGGGGTATTTATAGAGAATTATTGGGCTTGGGTTAGAGAGTCGGAAAACAACTTCCCTTGTTTCCATGACCAGATAACATGGTAAATAGGAGACTTTCTCTTCTGGGAATCATGGGGGAAACAATTTCCTTTATTTAATCTCTTCAGTCATCCACCATATAGACACACGTCATCACTCACGTTTACTGAACATACGAGGGTTATTTTGGGCGGTACATGCCCAATGGGTGACCTGTCACCGAATTCAGGTGGCCTTATGCCTCATCTCGGGCTGTCTATGGCTTCGCTCATTTTCCGACTATCCCATCTAGGGCCCGGTAAATTTTATCCCAATACACATTTCCTAAAGAAAGGGTCCTTGAAAAGGACATGGTGATTTTAACCAAACATTTTAGGTATTTATATTTAGGCTGAACCCATGAAAGTAGGGGTGGCAAACGGGCATGCCCGCCCCGTTTAGGCCCGCCCCGCAAAAACCCACAAAAAAACGGGGCGAGGTGGGGCGGTCATAGTTGAGGATGTGGGCATAAAACTTAGGCCCGCCCCGCAAAAATATGAGGGCGGGGCGGGGAAAGCCTGTGGACACTGTATTATTTAAGCCTAAAAATACAAAAATTTATGTAAATACACTTGCCCGCGAAAAAATGGGGCGAGACGGGGCGGACACATTAGAGGGTGAGGGCCTAAATCCTTGGCCCGTCCCGCACTAAAGTGCGGGCAAAACGGGCATGTCCAGCGGGCCAGGCCCGTTTTGCCACCCCTACATGAAATCCCCTCAGACTAAATTTGGGGTGAGTTCCTCAAGCACACTTGGGGGAGTTCATCAATAGGGCTTGGGGTGACTCCCTCAAACGTCGTTGTCAGTAGCATATACAACACTAAATTCTCATAATCATGTAACTTCCTAAGGAAGGTAAATAAGTTGAGGACCTTGCACGTGTTAGGGACCTAGAGAGTAATTGTTGGTGTTGCTAGAGAGGCCATTGTGGCCTATTCTTCATAGCCTGCATTTCAATAAAAGGGATGGTCCAACTTCATTTTCAGCCACGCTTTCATATTTTACATTCGTATGAACAAGTTGTTCGTCTTCTCTAGACACATGATTTTGAAGGTGAGAAAAATATACACAAGAAATTGGGGGTGAATTGTGTGTATGCAAATTTACTTCTTTTTCTTAAACATGTTCAGAACCTGAGATGTCAAGCTTCAGATTCTGATCCAAGTAAGAGTCTGAATCAGATCAGAGTTTGACTTCAGAGTTTGTTGCACATCGGAATATAAATGCAGAAGTAATTAAAAAGACGCACAATATATCATGGTTTCTCTCAAACCGAGATTATTCCAGTCCCCTTGCAACACATGAGCTTTTCATTATAATCAACAGATTAAAATTTGCTTAATCAAACTAAAAAAAGACTTTTCTTCAAGCCCTTGATCAGTCACCATTTTCACTATATTTTCGTTGCTTATCCGACAAGAAACCAAGGATTTTAAGACATTGTGTACGCATTTAGGTACCTTTAAAGTTAATTTTCATTCCCGTAAGTTATTTAAGCAATTTTATTAATTGTCAGTTTTATTTTACATTTTCGTGATTTTACGCGTAGGATGTCTGTGTTTTTGTCCAACAGGTCCAGGTGGAAGAACCGAGGAACTCAGAGCGAGATAATGCGGAATTTCAGCAAGCAAAAGAATGGAAAAATCCCGGTACAGGAGGCCTGACACGGCCACCCGTGTCACCTGACACGGGCCGTGTCAGGCAGAAGGAGAATGAAGCAAAAAATAGTAGCCTGACACAGCCGGCTGTGTCAGCTGACACGGCCCGTGTCAGGCCTTATCCCATACCGTGTCAAGCCTCATGGGCGTGTCAAGTGAAGCAGTGAGTTGACACGGCCACCCGTGTCAGCCCAAGCCCAAAATTTTCCCTTTTCATCGGGCTTTTGATTATCGGGCTTGCAGAGAGATTTTTGGACATGTCCATCTATTGCTTGGAATTTTCACTATATAAGAGAACCTTCTACCAAAGAAAAGATCATCTTGGAAGAAGGAAAAATACAGTATTGTGAAGCAATCAAGTATTACAGAGAACAAGGAGTTTGGAGAGCTGAAGGTTTTCATGAGCGGGAGCAATTGAAGATCAAAGTCATCCAATTACTTGTAATGTGTAATTTTTATATTGCATTTGTTTTAAACAATATGAGTAGTTAAACCCTCCAATGCTATGGGGTGTCCCTGATTTAGAATTGTAACGAATTTGAGTTTACATTTGCATTTATAATATTATTTTTACGGTAACCTTTTGATGTGTTTATTGCTTTCTCTTTCGGACCAATCGAGATTTATTTGTGGTTATCAATTAGGCTGGACCGCCATTGATAAGGTTTTCATAAGGTTACTTTACAGTAGATATCACCTAGGACTAGGGATACCCTGTATGAACCAGAGTATTCTTGAAATTATAAAGCTTAACTTCACCTTAATTGGCTATGGACATAGAAATTAGGGTAGATTGACTAAAGGTTTTCTCACCAAGGACTTGGGAGAAAATACCCTTGAGAACTGGTAGTAATTGATATTTGTTGATGCAATAGTGACTCAGAGTTGTTACATGGATAAATCATACACCTTCCCTGGCATTGTTCCTCTTACCTTGCAAACCCTTATTTTCATCCTTATTTGCCTTTGCCTTTATTTTTATAATTTTGAATCTAAAATCCCAAATCATACTTTTTGTTTAATTGAATGATAATTTGAACTCGATATTAACGTGCAGTCCTTGAGATCGACATTCGGGGATGTGAGACCCTAATTTTGATCCTAAGATCCCTCATGGCATCATATCATTTGCTCAATGCATTGCCTCAAGGGTCATAGCATGTGTGGCTCCTTTACCCTAGGGGTGGGACTTGTGTGAGATGGTTTGAGATCACCAAGCATGCTTGTATTGTATATTATTGCTTTTCTTATTTGTTTACTAACCAAGAGCACAAAAATATGTCACTAACTCTTTTTGTTTTGAAGCTCAAGTTATCATGTGATCACTGTAACACCCTTCTAAAATACCCCAATAATTTAAATTAAATATCAAAATACAACATCAGAGTAATTATGCAGTTATGGGTGTCACATAAACACTTCACACCATGTTCCAAAATAACAGTCATGCTCTTTATTTAATCAAATAAACATTCGCATAAATCGCAGCGGATATAAATCAAATCAATCAAAACATGTAACACATTACATGTAAAATGGTTCATAGCCAACAGTAAAACATTCAAAACATCCCTTCCCGATGTTACATCTATCAGAGCATGACCCCCTAATGAACTACTCTAGACTCCAAGTACTAGCTCCTACTCAATCACTGCTCGTTACCTGAAAAACAGTTGTAAGGGTGAGTTCCTCAATCAATATAATAAGTATTATAAAATATCATGTCATGTTAAGTAATTTAACACACTTCATCACCCTAATCCAAACATGTATTCAGTAACAGCACATCAACTCAACATAATACTCAACACCAACACAAACAACACGTATAATATTGGAATACATCCATTCATATTATACGCCATACATATATTATGCAATGAGACTCCATGCATGCGGTACCGACTATTTGTGAACATATAGTTCAACCTCACCGTCCAAATCCAGGCACGGCTACCAAGCTCACTAGTCCCACTCATTTGAGACATAGTGACTCACTCACTAATTCCTCACCATGGGAATTAGCTACCACCCCAAATGGGCCATGCTATGCACGCTAATCACCTAGCATGCAAACATCAACAACAATCAAAATGATTTACTCACTAATTCCTCACCATGGGAATTAGCTACCACCATAAAGGCCACAATATGCATGCTAATCACCTAGCAATGCAACAACAACAACAACTCAAGAATAGACATATGCTCACACTCTAAGCCATAAAACAGTCTATTCACAAATGCATACATAACTGATACATTCACAGCATCATGCATACCATCACACATCATCAACACATTTTATCACAAAAGCATATCATATCATGCCGCATAATCAAACACAGTATTAGCACACTCTACTAATACCTGTACTACTCAAAACAACGGGAAAATGATCCCTACTACGTCATACATCAGCTAAGTTACATCACTCAGCCTAAACAACCAAAAACTGCACAACCATAGTTCAGAAAACCACAAGTCTGCCCATACGCGTATTGCCTATGCCCATACGCGTATTGCCCATTCCTGACCAAGTCCATACGCGTATTGCCCACGCCCATACGCGTATGCTACGCGTACCACATTCTCATACGCGTACTAACAGAGACAATTTCACGTTCAAAACATCATCTTTTTCACTCATACGCGTAAGGCCTCATCCATACGCGTACCAGCCATATCATACGCGTATTGCCTAGTGCCATACGCGTATGACCAGAAACCAGAATTTCCAGATCTGCAATGGCTTCTCCTGCTACGAGATCTATCCAATTCAACCTTCCACAGTCCAAATTTTACACACAATTCATTCATCTCGTCTAACACGAATCATACACTTTCGATTTCACAAATTTCTAACCTTTCTACCTCTAATTCCTACGAATTTCTTCAATTTTAATCCCAATTTCGTTCATCCCAAAAGTTCACAAATTCATCATACATCATTCAATCAGAGGCAAATCAATGGTTTCTCACTACCCATCACATATTATCCCATAATACCCATTAATCGATGATAAACCCCCCTTACCTGATTAATCCGGCAAATTCCGTTAGCTTCAAGCTTTTCCTCTTCTCTTGCTCTGCCTCTTTGCCCTTTCCCACTTCCAGCCGCTTGCTCTGTTTTCCTTTTTCACGTAAAACCTTTTTCCAAAAATTGGGACTTTTTATTATTCCCACTTATATACTCCAATAATAAAATCCAATAATATTATTCCAAAATAATAATAATAATCCAATTATCTAATTAAATTAATAAATATATTATTAACTTAATTTAAATAATTACCATATTATTATCGGGGTGTTACAACTCTCCCCCACTAAAAGAGTTTTCGTCCTCGAAAACGTACCTCAAGCGAACAACTCTGGGTAAGACTCCTTCATCTTACTCTCCAGTTCCCAAGTCACATTGCCACCTGCTGGTCCTCCCCAAGCTACCTTCACCAAGGCAATCTCTTTACCCCGCAACTGCTTCAACTCTCGATCCTCAATCCTCATAGGTGATGTTTCAACAGTCAGGTTATCTCTCACCTGTACATCATCTATTTGGACTACATGCGACGGATCATGAATGTACCTCCTCAGCTGAGACACATGAAAAACCTCATGCAAATTCGCAAGCGACGGCGGTAAAGCGATACGATAGGCTACCTCTCCTATCCTCTCCAAAATCTGATAAGGACCAATAAATCGAGGTGTCAACTTCTTTGACTTCAAAGCTCGACCAACCCCAGTTATCGGAGTAACACGAAGAAACACATGATCTCCCTCTTGAAACTCAAGTGACTTCCTTCTCTTGTCGTGATAACTCTTCTGACGACTCTGAGCAATTCTCATCTTCTCCTGAATCATCTTAATCTTTTCCGTAGTCTGTTGAACAATCTCCGGTCCAACCACAGCACTCTCACCGGACTCATACCAACATAAAGGTGTCCGACATCTCCTGCCATACAAAGCTTCAAACGGTGCCATACCAATGCTCGAATGAAAACTATTGTTGTAGGTAAACTCAATCAAAGGCAAATAACAATCCCAAGAACCTCCCTTTTCCAAGACACAAGCTCTCAAAAGATCCTCTAGTGACTGAATCGTCCTCTCAGTCTGACCATCAGTCTGCGGATGATATGCAGAACTCAATCTCAGCTTAGTTCCCAAAGCCTTCTGCAAACCTTCCCAAAATTTTGATGTAAATCTAGGATCTCTGTCCGAAACAATACTCGACGGAATACCATGCAAACTTACAATCTTCTCAATATACAGCTCAGCTAATCTCTCTAACGGATAATCCATTCTGATCGGAATGAAATGAGCCGATTTCGTCAATCTATCAACAATCACCCAAATAGCTTCAAAATTCTTACTTGTCCTCGGTAAACCAGAAACAAAATCCATACTGATACTATCCCACTTCCACTCTGGAATAGCCAACGGTTGCATTAGCCCAGACGGCTTCTGATGCTCAATCTTTGACTTCTGACAAGTCAAACAAGAATAAACAAAACTCGCAATTTCCTTTTTCATTCCAGGCCACCAAAATAACTTTCTCAAATCATGATACATCTTCGTAGCTCCAGGATGAATACTCAAGCCACTACGATGTCCTTCCTCCAGGATACTCTTCTTAAGTTCGGTAACATCCGGAATACACACCCGATTACCAAATTTCAAAACACCATTCTCATCAACTCTGAATTCACCACCTTGACCTTGATTCACTAAAGTCAACTTATCAACCAAAAGCATATCGGATTTCTGACCTTCTCTAATCTCATCCAGAATACCACTCGTTAACTTCAACATTCCCAATTTAACACTATTGTGAGTACTCTCACACACCAAACTCAAGTCTCTAAACTGCTCAATTAAATCCAATTCTTTAATCATTAACATAGACATATGCAATGATTTCCGACTCAATGCATCCGCCACTACGTTTGCTTTACCCGGATGGTAATTCAAACCAAAATCATAATCCTTCAGAAATTCCAACCATCTCCTCTGTCTCATATTCAGCTCTTTCTGATTAAACAAATACTTTAAACTTTTATGGTCACTGAAAACCTCAAATCTTGATCCGTACAAATAATGCCTCCATAACTTCAGGACAAAAACCACAGCTGCCAACTCTAAATCGTGTGTCGGATAGTTCCTCTCATGAACCCTCAATTGTCTCGAAGCATAAGCTATAACCTGCTTGTTCTGCATCAACACACCACCCAAGCCCAACAGTGAAGCATCACAGTAAACCTCAAATGATTCCGACGAACTCGGTAATATCAGAATAGGAGCAGTAGTCAACATTCTCTTTAACTCTTGGAAACCTTCTTCACATTTTGAGTCCCAAACAAACGCTTGCCCCTTTCTAGTCAACATCGTCAACGGTAACGCCAACTTAGAAAATCCCTCAATGAACTTCCTATAATAACCAGCCAAGCCAAGAAAACTTCGAATCTCAGCAACAGACTTCGGAGCTTCCCACTTAGACACCGCTTCTATCTTAGAAGGATCGACAGCAACACCACCTCTTGAAATCACATGACCAAGAAACTAACCTCTTCTAACCAAAACTCACACTTAGACAGTTTAGCAAATAACTTCTTTTCTCGGAGAACTTCCAAAACCACTCTCAAATGCTCAGCATGCTCTTCTTCAGATTTCGAATACACCAAAATATCGTCAATAAATACCACAACAAACTGATCTAGATACGGATGGAAAATCCTATTCATATACTCCATGAATACTCCAGGCGCATTAGTCACACCAAAAGGCATTACAGAATACTCATAATGTCCATACCTTGTTCTGAAAGCAGTCTTCTGAATATCCTCAGTTTTCACACGTATCTGATGATACCCAGATCTCAAATCTATCTTGCTGAACACACTCGCACCAACCAATTGATCCATCAAATCATCAATCCTCGACAAAGGATACCGATTCTTGATAGTCACTTTATTCAATTGCCTGTAGTCCACACACAACCTCATAGTACCTTCTTTCTTCTTAACCAATAACACTGGTGCACCCCACGGTGACACACTCGGACGAATAAATTTCTTATCCAACAGATCTTCCAACTGACTCTTCAATTCAGTTAACTCAACAGCAGACATACGGTACGGAGCCATCGATATCGGCCTAGTACCAGGTACCAAATCGATCGAGAACTCAACTTCACGCTCTGGCGGTAATTCATTCACTTCTTCAGGAAACACATCAGGAAAATCACATACCACGGCTAGATTACCAATCACCAGTTTATCTTTAGCTTCCAAAGTCGCTAACAGCATAAACAACTCTCCCCCATCTGCTACTTCCTCATTCACCTGCCTTGCAGATAGAAACAAACTCTTTCCTTCCTCAATCTTAGGAAAAATCACAGTCTTATCAAAACAGTTGATATAGACTCGGTTAAACACCAACCAGTTCATACCCAGGATAACATCAACCTGTACTAGTGGAAGACACACAAGGTCCATCCCAAAGTCTCTACCAAAAATGCTCAAAGGACAATTTAAACAAACTGAAGTAGTAGTCACTGAACCCTTCGCAGGAGTATCAATCACCATACTTCCACGCATCTCAGATATCTCTAACTTAAGTTTCACAGCACAATCCAAAGATATAAAGGAATGAGTAGCACCGGTGTCAATAATAGCTACAAGAGGAAAGCCATTAATATAACACGTACCTCGGATCAAACGATCATCTGCAGAAGTCTCAGAACCCGATAAAGCAAAAACCTTGCCTCCCGACTAGTTCTCTTTCTTCGGCTTAGGACATTGTGGACTAATATGACCCAACTCTCCACAGTTGAAACAAGTCACCGTCTTCATCCGGCACTCTGCAGCCAAATGACCACCTTTTCCACACTTGAAACACTTCTTCTCATTACTGGTACATTCATGGATACGATGCCCAGCCTGACCACATCTGTAACACTTAGCAGGGGCACTAGAGTCTCCCCCACTAGGCCTCTTCATCCCACTCTGCCTCTGGAAACCCTTGCTAGCTGCATACGGTTTCCCACGATCATTCTGACTCTTGCCTTTCCTATCAACCCTTTGCTGATAGCTCTCTGCTCTGGCTTTGGAATCCTGTTCAAAAATCCTGCAACAGTCAACCAAGTCAGAAAATACTCTGATCCGCTTATACCCAATAGCCTGCTTGATCTCGGGACGTAACCCATTCTCAAACTTCACACACTTTGAAAATTCTCCAGCAGCCTCACTATAGGGAGTGTAATACTTCGACAGCTCTGTGAACTTAGCAGCATATTCAGTCACAGACCGATTGCCCTGCTTCAATTCCAAGAACTCTATCTCTTTCTTTCCTCTAACATCCTCTGGAAAATACTTCCTCAGGAATCTCTCTCTGAACACCGCCCAAGTGATCTCAGCATTCCCAGCAGATTCCAACTCAGTGCGGGTAGCAACCCACCAATCATCTGCTTCTTCTGACAGCATATGCGTACCGAACCTGACCTTCTGGTTATCGGCACACTCAGTCACTCGGAAGATCCTCTCTATCTCCTTCAACCACTTCTGAGCACCATCTGGATCGTATGCTCCCTTGAACATTGGAGGATTGTTCTTCTGGAACTCACTCAGTTGACGAGCAGCTCCCATTCCCACCACATTCGGATTCCCTCCAAGTACTCCAGCTAGCATACCCAGAGCCTCAGCAATCGCAGCATCATCTCTACCTCTTCCAGCCATCTCTATTCTGAAAACCCAACAAGCTAAACAATAAGTACTGATAGGGTTACACAACACCTATCCCGTACAGGGAACAGAATAATTACGACTCGACTCGACCGACTATGCTCTGATACCACTAATGTAACACCCTTCTAAAATACCCCAATAATTTAAATTAAATATCAAAATACAACATCAGAGTAATTATGCAGTTATGGGTGTCACATAAACACTTCACACCATGTTCCAAAATAACAGTCATGCTCTTTATTTAATCAAATAAACATTCGCATAAATCGCAGCGGATATAAATCAAATCAATCAAAACATGTAACACATTACATGTAAAATGGTTCATAGCCAACAGTAAAACATTCAAAACATCCCTTCCCGATGTTACATCTATCAGAGCATGACCCCCTAATGAACTACTCTAGACTCCAAGTACTAGCTCCTACTCAATCACTGCTCGTTACCTGAAAAACAGTTGTAAGGGTGAGTTCCTCAATCAATATAATAAGTATTATAAAATATCATGTCATGTTAAGTAATTTAACACACTTCATCACCCTAATCCAAACATGTATTCAGTAACAGCACATCAACTCAACATAATACTCAACACCAACACAAACAACACGTATAATATTGGAATACATCCATTCATATTATACGCCATACATATATTATGCAATGAGACTCCATGCATGCGGTACCGACTATTTGTGAACATATAGTTCAACCTCACCGTCCAAATCCAGGCACGGCTACCAAGCTCACTAGTCCCACTCATTTGAGACATAGTGACTCACTCACTAATTCCTCACCATGGGAATTAGCTACCACCCCAAATGGGCCATGCTATGCACGCTAATCACCTAGCATGCAAACATCAACAACAATCAAAATGATTTACTCACTAATTCCTCACCATGGGAATTAGCTACCACCATAAAGGCCACAATATGCATGCTAATCACCTAGCAATGCAACAACAACAACAACTCAAGAATAGACATATGCTCACACTCTAAGCCATAAAACAGTCTATTCACAAATGCATACATAACTGATACATTCACAGCATCATGCATACCATCACACATCATCAACACATTTTATCACAAAAGCATATCATATCATGCCGCATAATCAAACACAGTATTAGCACACTCTACTAATACCTGTACTACTCAAAACAACGGGAAAATGATCCCTACTACGTCATACATCAGCTAAGTTACATCACTCAGCCTAAACAACCAAAAACTGCACAACCATAGTTCAGAAAACCACAAGTCTGCCCATACGCGTATTGCCTATGCCCATACGCGTATTGCCCATTCCTGACCAAGTCCATACGCGTATTGCCCACGCCCATACGCGTATGCTACGCGTACCACATTCTCATACGCGTACTAACAGAGACAATTTCACGTTCAAAACATCATCTTTTTCACTCATACGCGTAAGGCCTCATCCATACGCGTACCAGCCATATCATACGCGTATTGCCTAGTGCCATACGCGTATGACCAGAAACCAGAATTTCCAGATCTGCAATGGCTTCTCCTGCTACGAGATCTATCCAATTCAACCTTCCACAGTCCAAATTTTACACACAATTCATTCATCTCGTCTAACACGAATCATACACTTTCGATTTCACAAATTTCTAACCTTTCTACCTCTAATTCCTACGAATTTCTTCAATTTTAATCCCAATTTCGTTCATCCCAAAAGTTCACAAATTCATCATACATCATTCAATCAGAGGCAAATCAATGGTTTCTCACTACCCATCACATATTATCCCATAATACCCATTAATCGATGATAAACCCCCCTTACCTGATTAATCCGGCAAATTCCGTTAGCTTCAAGCTTTTCCTCTTCTCTTGCTCTGCCTCTTTGCCCTTTCCCACTTCCAGCCGCTTGCTCTGTTTTCCTTTTTCACGTAAAAACCTTTTTCCAAAAATTGGGACTTTTTATTATTCCCACTTATATACTCCAATAATAAAATCCAATAATATTATTCCAAAATAATAATAATAATAATCCAATTATCTAATTAAATTAATAAATATATTATTAACTTAATTTAAATAATTACCATATTATTATCGGGGTGTTACAATCACAATGCTCCTAGGAGGCTCCTAAGCTCAATGAAGTGGCTAGATGAAGATGAGAACAAGCATGACAATGGTCCACAAAGTTCCTAATCATCATATATGTCTCCCAAGTATCTCAATTTTCCAATTTGATCAAGATAACCCAAGGGGCTTGAGGATTGTTTCCCAAGGAAACCCTAATCCAACTGTGCTTTGACTGTGCCTTGCTCATGAAGCAACCTCAACCTGTGATCAAATTTAATCAAGATAAGTTCTTTCATTCATTATTTTATGCATATATGAGCCTATTTGAGGATCCTAAATCATTCATTCATCAAGATTTGAAGTTTGGCCTTGAGAAGTTGACCAGTCAAGTCATGTGACTAAACTAAAGATCACTGAGATACAACTTTTTATGTATTTATCAAATGAAGATGTACCCAAGATAAAAATTGTTCTTAATAACTATATGAACAACTTTCATGTTCATCAAAAATCCATTTGAAACTTGGAAGGTCATCATTCATTTCAAAACATTATAGAACATTTTGATTGAAACCCTAATTTTGGGTCAACTTCCCAAGGACCTAACTTCTTTAATTTTTGTGATTTTGAGGTGAGACCAAATGCATTGGAAATTTTAAGATGTCTACTTAAAATTTTATTTTGGACACAATTTTATAATCCTAAAAGAAGTACATGTGATAATACAAAACATTATAGGTCACTTTGGACCTAAGTCATTGAATTTGAAAAATGTCCAACTTCAAATGCCCATAACTTTCTCATAAAAATTCCAAATGATGCGAAATTTGAGTCTAGATTGATCATCTTGAGAAGATCTACAACGTTTATGTTGTAGGTTTTTCCATTTGAAGCTTTCATCACTGAAACAGAAGGGATTGAAGATGCTTGCTTTTGGTTAAAAAAATTCAAAGGTGACTTAAACATGTTTTGTACCCAAACTTTCACAACCAGTTTTCATTAAGTTCCAAACTCCAAATGATTTTTTACCAACATGACTTTTGTTCCTTATTTCAAGGGCTTTCCAACCATTACTCACATTAATTTTTTGGACTTTCCATGTGGGAGTTTCGAAGAGCTTTATGTTTATGTTCATTTTTGCATTTCACATTATAACTTGGTGTGCAAGCTTGTGCAGTCCATTGTGCACGTCCAATTCAATACCAGTTGATCTCAGCATGGATTTTCATTCATTATTGGGCCTCACATGCGCCTGTACAGGCCCATGCAAGGAGGATTCAAACTTCATGCACACAAGGGAACCATTGCCTTGCATCACATTTCAGCTATAAATAAGTGCTCATTCTCATTCAATTGACAACCAAGTGGAGATCTGAATTGCTGCTGAATTGAAATCCAAACCCTCACTAAAGGAATTTTCAGTTTTCTTTCTCTTTTTCAAGCTTGAATTTCAACATCATTAGTTGATTTTCAAAGCTCAATTCCTTAACCTAGCATCACCATCACACTTCCAGAGCAAAAGTAGATCAAGAGCTTGAAGGATTCGTGCTATTTGAAGCTTCATTTCAGAGGTAGAACCTCAAACTTTTTTGATTTAGATCTTGCAATACAATGTGAATTCCTTTGGTTTATGCTGTTTTCTGAAGTCCTCTCACATGAGGCAGGCCAGTGGTGGTCTTAATTTTGCAAATCGTGCCATTTCAGTTCATGTACCATGATCTTCAAGCTCATGTTTCTCTCTAAATAGGAACTGTGAGGATGATCCATGGTTAGAGGGGTGATGTACATCACCTCAGCTTCATTTTGATGCCTTCATTTTTCATTTTCATTGCAATTTAATTTCTTGCGCGTGGTGGCCGGATCTTGTTGGATCGCCGGAGAAGATGGTGGTTTCCACCACCATCCCCACGTGGTAGCCTCCCAGCCTTTGGATCATGCTGAAACGTTTTAATCTTGGCCATTACATGTGTTGACCTGTTTTAATACAATGTGATGCACGCTTGACTTGAGATCACCGTGTATCCGCACCTTAGAGCCATGTGATCATTGCCACGTCAATTAATGAAATGATCTGATGGCGCTGGAATTTTCTATTTTCCTTATTTTCTTTTAATTTCAGTTGATTCCTTTTATTTTCAAAAATTCATAAATATTTTATTTGAAGTCACAAAAATATGAGACCAATGCCAAAAAAATTCTTGAAAAATCTAATTTCATATTTTGATTTTTAATCATTTTTGTGACTTCATTTAATATTTTTTGTGAATTATTTTATTTTTAATAGTTTTAATTCATTTTTAAATACTTTCTGATATTTAAAAAATCCAAAAATATTTTCCCAACACCTATGGATCATGATAATTGATTTGAGATTTTAATTGATTTGAGATTTTCATTGTTTTAAGATTTATTTGAGATTTTAATTCATATTGTGTTATTTTTCATTGTTTTTAATTGTTTTTAAATAGTTTCTGATTTCAAAAATTGTTGAGAAAATTTGTCAAAGTTTGTTTGACCATGTTAGACCTATGGGAATTTAATTGGACTTGTTGAAGTTGATTTGAATTAAATTTGAGGTTTGACCATATTTTGTTTATTTTATTTTTGCATTTATTTTTAATTTAAAAAATGCCAAAAAATTATGGTTGACTTGTTGACTTGTAATCTTCATTTCTCTTCTGTTTGGCTTTGATTGATGATGACTTGATCCACATTTGATCATTTGTGTTTGATGCTTGAATGTTCTTTCCATCCATTTCATCTTCATCCCTTTCTTTTCATAATTTGACCAATGAGTTAATGACTTATGGTTGGTCTTGACAAATGAGAGGTTTAACCTTCTTTGATCCAAACCAAACTCAACTTGATCCAAGATCAAGTGAGTTGTTTTGTGTCCAAGATAGGTTGCTTCTTGGTCAAGCAAAAAATCTAAAGTCCATACAAGGCCCTTCCCCTTTTGTTTTGGCATGACAAGTTTTTGGAGCTTGACTTACTAGTCATGATCTCTAACTTGTGTTTATTTGCCTATAGTTTTATTGACCGACCTCAGATAAGTGTGACTACTACATTAGTCCACTTACGATTGCTTAACATAGCGCTACATTGTCTTATGACAAACTAACATAACCATACTAATTACTAACTTTAATTTGAGCATTTAATTTCTTGAATTTATTTTAATGTCATTTATTTCTTGCTCATTTATTCATATTGCTTTTCATTTTGCTCACTTGAGCACATATTTTATGTTTATGCCATTTTCCTTTTGCTCATTTGAGCTCATTATTGTATATAAATATATTGTTGTCTTGTGTTGGTTTTGTTTTTGTCTTGTGTGAACCTAATGCAAAAAGGAGAAAAGGACTTAGAATTAGGACTTACCTATGCTTAAAGGAGTTCAAGAGCAACTAGGCCTCATGCCTTTAGAATGCTAAATTTGTTAAAGAGCAACTAGGCCGCATGCCTTTAGAATGCTAAATTTCAAACTTGACTTCAAAGGACTTCCTTTTCAAAACTCATTCTTTGTCCATTCCTCTTATTGTGTTATGAACTTTTTGATGTTTGCTCTTGTGTGATAGGGATTCCATCTTGAGATAGTAAAGAGGACCATTGTCATGAATAGCCAAGTTAAGAGAGACAAGCCAAATGGATATCCTAGGAGCTTGAATCTAAATTGTTTGATTGCTTCATTGTGTGCTAAGTCCAAAGGAAAGGAGCATCTGGAATCATCTCTATGATTTCAAGAAAAGGAACTCCAAGGGTTTTATCTTCTCTCTTATCTTTGTATGCTTTAGGACTAGCCCTTCTCTTCTTCTCTCCACTCTAACCCAAGCCAAAAATCTTTCCTAAACTTTGACTTTGTTTCAAACTAGAAGCCTAGGCCTTATGCCTTTGACTTTTCAAAATCTTTTCATTAATACTCATTGTGAATGAATCTTAATCCAACTTTGACTTCATTTTGTAAATAAACTTAACTTGTAAATATAACTCACTTTAAGTTGTTTTTGTGGTTCCAATGGCCACCTTTGTTAAAACTTTTTTTCATAAAACATTAGTCATAGGTTTGAGTTATCATAGTGGTTGATATGAATCTCACCTTATCCTTAGTGATTGGATTATAAGTCTTCCATACTTATTATAGGGTTAACCCCTCACTAGTATGTTGAAGCTCTCCTCACATGGTGGATTGTTGGTTTAGGTTGAGTTTTCTCCCTTTGATAACAAAAGACCTTAAGGCTTTTGATCAAGTCAATTCACTAATCTTTGAGAAGTTCTACCCCGAACTACGAGGTTTTGATCCTATCTTTGTGACGGTACGTAGGCAATGGGTTCATCCATTCAAACAACAAAACTTGTAAATATAATTTATTCTCTTCTCATCCCCCCAATCTTTTGAACATATTTTCACAAATACCAACCTACAACACATATTTGCAAAAATAGGTTCCCTTAGAGTACTAAGGATGTTTTGGGTGCGTAAAACCTTCTTATTTCATAACCAACCCTCTTACCTAGATCTCTGACATTTTTATTAGTTTTTGATTTGATAAAACTTCTTACTTGGCTTTTGTTCGCTTTTTAGCCTTTCCTTTGGACAAATAAAAGTGTGGTGGCGACTCGAATTGTATATTTACTTTTGGTTTAGACGATAAACCATAAGGTAACGAAAACCCCGCTACATGGGAATTTATCCGTTATCACTATAATAGGCAAAATAGTACACTTGCTATTTTTCTGATTAGCCCTCAAGCAACAAACTTTATTGCCTGAACTACCCGTTCAAGATTTCCGGCTTAGTCCCACGGAAAGAGACTTTTGATCTACCATCAAGCATGAGACTTCAATGCCTGAACAATTCGTTAAGAACTTCCTGCTCAATCCCACGGAAAGGGACTCCTGCTCAGCCCTCAAGCATGAGACTACAATGCTCAATCTATCCAGAAAGAGACTTCTGCTCTGCCGGCAAGCATGAGACTTCAATGCTCAATCATCAGAAAAGACTTCTTTGCACAAGCACCCAACAAGATACTTCTTTTCTCAATCTAATAGAAAGAGACTTACTCTAAGCACATCGGATAGAGTCTTCATATTCTCTTAACAAAAGAGTCTGGTATAAACCTTGTGTTTATATGTGTGCTTCTTAGTTAAGAAGATATGCAAAGGTTTTACACTCTTGAGAAGAATATGAGTTGATTGCTTCTGAGTGTGGAAGATTGAAGTTTTAAATCTTCTTCTCTTCATGCACAAATTTTCTTCTTTGTTGTGTCTTTCTGTTCTAATGATCTTCTTGATCATATTCACTCTACTCTCACACACTTAACCCTTCTGGTTATATTTTCCATTTTGTATGTGTTTCTTTCACCTGTGTTTTCTGTGTAACACAGTCTTTCTCTCGACTCATTTTGTGAACCCCCATCACAATTATGTGTAATACCCCCAAAATTTACCCTTCTTTTTTTCCTGGAAGCATGGGATTTTGTTTTACACTTCATTAGCATCATACTAGGTCATACTCATTGCATATTGCATTAGTGACATGGAAATCAGGTTTTGATTGATCACTTCTTACCAGAAGGATCCCACACAAAGCAAGATTGAGAATTGGACTTCATTATCTAAGTATACAAGTCTCAAGGTTCTCAGGGGGATCCAGGTGTCTTATTATGGTCCTCGGTTCATCGGTGGAGGATTCAGAGCTCTCAGAGTGTGCATCTGGATTTAATCAAGAAATTAGGGTTTCATGGCTACCTGCAACAGGAAATGTTTGGTTGGAAGTAGAGGAGCTCATCCATGTTATGATTAGAGAGGCATCTTGGCCTAGGAAGACTCACAATTATCTCAGAAAGATCCATTGGCAAGCAGCGCAATCAGTTCCTGGTCATTTTTGCCCTAAAACTAGGGTTTGGTATTAAATCAGTTTATTTCTGATTCTTTGGTTGAAACTCTTTTCCATGGCCCTCCATATGTCCATAAGGGTCTACATATAAAAAATCAGCTCTTTATTTGAGCCAGGAGTGCTTCAATTGATCACTGGGATCGGGAATCAGACAGTTTGGGAAAAGTCAACTGTGGGGCCAAAAAAGTCAACTCCTGACATTTTGAGAGTGGAATCTCAAAATCCATGCCTAGGGAATCCTACATGTGAAATTTGATCAAGGTTGGATCATGGATTCATCATTTAATCAGGAATTGGAAAAGTTACTTAATTTGGAAATGGTTGACTTTCCATTTAGGGCAAGTTTTCATGGTTGTTGCATTCACTTTAAGCCCATTTTCCATCAAGATAAAAGCTCCACTTGAAAATTTCTCCAACATGAAAGTTGTCCTCTTGTTCCAAGCTTTCTAGAAATATAAATTTTGTTCCATTTGGATCAAAATTGAGAAAGTTATGCTTAGTCAAAGTGAGACATGTTTTTAGGACACTTAGAAAATTTTCTAAGTCTCAAAATCTTCAAAGTTTGTCAAGACTTCTTGGCCAATTTTCTTGTACTTCAAGGCACCAATTGAAAATGTTTTCTTCACAACAATTATACCTTGCCATGTCCTCTTTCACCTCCTTTTTGAATCATCTCATTTGGATTCATGGTTTGAGAGATACATTCACCTAAAGTGGGCACCATGACTTGATTCTCTAGGCAGATTTTAGGCCAAACTGGCCCAATCAGTTTTGCATGGTGCAACATGATCTTGAGGGCCATTTTTCACCTTCTTCCATTCATCATTTCCATTTGTGCCCAACATTAAAGATGACATGCTCCATGAGGTCTTGCTACTGTTTTCATTATTTCATCATTTGGTAGCTTGCTCATTAAGTTACATAGCCTCAAAGTCACCCCTTTGGACTGTTTTCTTGCCAGACCAAACAGACCAAAACTATGCTGCATAAAATCAGCCCACTTTTTGTTTCCCCATTTGTCCATGCACTCTTATTTCCACTCACTTAAACTTTGCCAAAATAAGTAACCTTCTAACACCACCTCACCAAATGCACCATTTGCTCACATCCAAAACAAGTCATTTTTCAGCCCATTAAGACACTTAGACCCACCATATTTAAGCACTAAAACCCTAAATCTGAAGGCCATTGTGAATTTTCTAGGTAAGCAAGGGAAAGAGGTCATTATAGTCAGCTTGCATTTCACAGCAAAGTTCTTAAGTTGAAGTTTTGGAAGCACCAAGGCAACACCTTTTCTCCCATTCTCTCCATAACCAAGAGGCAGTGGACCAAGCTTCCACTAGGTAATCATCTTACTCAATGGCCATTGTTTTGCTTATCCTTATGCTTGCTTACTATGCTCATCTTCATGCTTGTTTGCCATGCTAACCATATGCTCATGTTTGTCTCATTCTTGTTTACAATGCCAATCATATGCTTGTGTTCTTAATGTTGAGTTTGTGCTGTTAATTTTCTGTTCATATCTGTGTCCATGTGGACATCTTGTGGTCAACTTTTCTCCATGATTAAGCCATCATTTCATTCAAACAAAGCCACCATGTTAATCTTCACATTTCATACTTGAATTCTGGTTTTTATTTCATGATTTTTGGTGCACTATCGTGTTTGCATTTTTGAGTTGAAGATTGAAAAAATCCACTGCATGTTTCGCGTTTCTGTTGCATGGCGCTAGGGTTTCTGCTTCCATGGGGAAGACGACCACGTGTCGTCGCGAAGGCCCTTAGATCCAACATTTGGGTTTTAATCGTGGCCGCCCGCGTGCTTTTGTCCTGTAGTCACTTAATGGAACATGACCAATTGATGCAAGGTTACATGATTTATTTTAATTAAATGTTATTTAATCCTGTCACGCGCTGGTTTAATATTGTTTTGGACCTTGGGCCTTCCTCTGTCTGCTTTCCACACCCCCACTTCGCATGGCCCATGAGCGCCTATTTTGTTTCCCAACTCAATTAAGTACTGATGCACCCCCTCTTTCATGTTCATTTTTTAATTCTTATTTTTTATTCTGTTTTGATTTTAACTAATAAAAAATATTTGCTTTGTTCAAAAAAATACCCAAAAATATTTTCCATTTTTCTTAATGCCTTATTTAATTTTATTTAATTTTTATTTTCGTATTTATTTAATATTAATATTTTATTTTAATTATTAATTCTAAACGGTTCATTTTAGCATACATTTTTTTTATTGATTTTATTTCCATAGCTTAAAATTCTTTTTAGCTTTTGATTTTTGGGATGAAGGTTGACCACTGTCCCATGGTCAACCTGACCTTTTCTTGGAATTTTATTTCCCATTTTTCAATTTATTTGATAATTATTTTGGTTGGTTGACTTTTGGTTTGACTATTGTTTTATTTCATTTAATTTATGTACCAATTTTCATTATTTTTGAAATATTTTTGGGGGATGATGATGTCATGACCCCATCTTATTTAGTTTAATTTTTCATAATTTTCTTGATTAATTTGCTATTTATTTGACATTTTTTAAGTTGACTTGAATTTTCAGTTGACTTTCTTATGATCGATGTTTGACTTAGGGATTGCTTATGGCAATTGAAGAGATCTTTTGATCCTCCCTTGTTCATCTCATATGCCATGTATTAGAGGCCTTTCATATTGGTTTTATTTTATCCTTACCTCATTTCCTGATTAAATTATTCAGTGGACCCCTTGTGTACATCTTTTCATATGTCTGAGTCATCTGTTATCTGTTTTACTTGTTTCTTTCATCCATGCTTCTATTGCTTGATTGTTTAACATGTTCATACTTCCCATGCATTGTTTAATGCTCCATTATTTGATTCTTTGATTTGATTATATGCCTGATTACTTATTCTTATTGTTTGATAATTGTTGCCTACTTGTATGATGATTGAGGCATATATTCTTATTGTTTGATTAACTGTTGCCTACTTGTATGATGTATGAGGCATATATTATTATTATTTGATTGCCATGAACAATCCCCATTCATAACAAATGTACCCCTCTCCCATGAAGTGTATAATATTTATTCTTCCATTCTTTATTCATCTGTTAATACAAGAATTAAAACGAACATCCGATAACCATTTCAAAACAAGATCAAAAGCTCGATCCAACGTCGAGTAATAATTTTCAAAACTTAACAGAACCAGCACGTATTCATCCATCCTTTTGTAAGTCGATTGCTTCATGCATCGCCATTTCTCTTGTAAGTCGATTGCTTCAGGCATCGCCATCTACCTGTAAGTCGATTGCCTCATACATCGCCATCTACCCTTATCCGTAGCTCCTCTCCTTTGCTCCATCCGTCGACTCTTGTTCCGTTTTGGTAGCACCCATTAGGTATAACCCTTTGTATGATAACATAGGTAGAATTCCCTCATTCTTCGCATGTTAACATTAGGTAGATGTTCCCTTTGTAAATCCTAACACATAGGTCCACATTGCGTGACAACTCTAGGGCAGAGCTTCCCCACTTTTTTAGACCTTCCGTGCGTTTCCGATCTTATAGCATGTCAATCTGTTCTATTGCAAAGAGGTAACTGCCTAAGACTCGATTCAGCGAGCTGCGACACCTACTGCTAGGACGTTGAACACATTGCCCACTTTCCTTTGACACAGCTGGTGTCCTCGTTTGTAAATCCATGTTCAGATGGAAATCCTTAACCCCTAGTTAGGTGAACTACGACAACTCTGATTCTCATTCCAGATAAGATACGTAGCCACAAGACGTGATGTCTTAGCAAGCACACTTCTCTTTAACCCATAGGTAGCCGAGCTACGAAGACTCTGATTCTCATACTCAGATGAGATACATAGGCAGTGGATGCGACATCCTTGCGAGTCATTTCCTTTTGACCTTCTTTAGCAGATAGTACATTAGATATACCTACACCCTTTAGACTAGAACAACAAGAGTGGATCCCGTAGAGTACTATGGATGCGTAGGGGTGCTAATACCTTCCCTTCGCATAATCGACTCTCGAACCCAAGATTTGGTTGCGAGACCTTGTCTTTTCCTTTCTTCATGTTTTCTTCGATCGTTTCCTTTCCCTCCTTTGGAATAAATAACGAACGGTGGCGACTCTTTTATTTCTTTTTCCCGTCGGTTGTTTTTTTCGCCCAGTTGCGACACTATGCGAACACAATCATGTATTCTTCAACCCCATACATTCTCAGTCATAACCACTTTGAATGTTTTCCATCTTCTTCTTATATAGATACTGAAAATAGAAACGTTGAAGATTTAAATAACCCATGGTACAAGTAGCTGTTGAAGGTTATTATCTAGAGCACGTGAAGTGTATTATAAACTCAGCTAGCATAAAGACGTTGAGAGGAGCATATTAGAGTTCAGAACATTTGAAGAGATAAGATCCTGACAACGTTACTTTTTTGTGATTTGACATAAAGTAGTATACCGTTGTCACTGTTTACTGGTGAATTTGGTAAACAAAATAAGTTTTTATTAATACTTAAATGATCAAACTCGAAAATATCCTGGAACATATTTGTGTGAATTATGACTTTTAAACATATTGCTATCGAAATCGAATGCAATGTTTGAGAGATAATAATTTGAACTTGAATAAAATCGAAATGTAAATGCTTTAAAATGAAGTGATTGAAAAATCAAAATGTACATATTTTGAAAGTAAAATGACTGAAAAATAACTTAAATGCAGGAATAACTTTAATGTAAAATGCTTAAAATTTATAAATGTGGAACGCATACGTACATTTCCTCACCCGTTTCTCAATACGCATATACTTTGATTTTACAGGATTTTTAGAACAAATACGGACCCTTACAACATAAGCAAATGTCTATTTATATACTAGTCTAAAATAACTACCCACAACGGTCGACTAGAGACATCGCGCCACGTTTTCTCTCTCATGTAACAGTTATCTTCGACAGACTTCCACGTGTCTCTGAATAGCCACTTAATCCTATCCAAATCTGACTCGTTCGACTGATCAAAATACCCAACCCAAATATCGGAAATTTCACTAAGTCCAAATTTCGAAAATACCCTTTGATCTTTTACTACATGATTCAACTGGAAAATTGCCAAATCACCTTTTGACTGGTCGAAATGTATCAAACTAGCCTACGATCTCGATTGACCATGTTTGACTTCAAACCTCACCATGGCAAGCCCTTGTTTTTACTTACCATTAATGTCTATGTTGAAAATCCAAGGTAACAAATCTCCCCCAAAAAATTCATATTTCAATTTAGATTAGAAAAGAGAAAGGTGGCATTTTGAGTGTATTTTCGACATTGTTTCAACTTTACCGCTAACATCATCGTCATAATTACCATTTTACTTTGCTTTTTCATTTTCCGTAAGATTTTATCAGAATCTCATCACCCCTCCTAGTTTCTAGGAGAACATGAATGTGCACGTCTTCACTAACTTTTCCACTCACATTAATGCTACCACTTCATAATACATGAAATATTTCCATTACCTCCACACGTATGCCACGTGTCTGATTCTGACCAAAAATTGAAACTCTATAAATACCTAGCTCCATTCTCCTTCTCATCTTCTTTGGTAACACATTTCCTTGATCCTCTCTTTTGCGCAGAAAAACCCTTCACTTTCTCTTGCAGAAAGCTACTAAGTTCAACAATAGCTGCCAAACCTCAACTCTAAAGTTTGACACTGGGAAAAATCCTTTGGCATTCACGATTTTTCACAAAGAAAACGAATAAGGCAGATATTTCGTACCCGAACCACCATTGTCAAAGGAAAAAATTTCCAACGGGGCAAACTAGGTGGTTATCCCTTTTTCTTTGTCTGACAAACTCCTTGCATTTTTAGGGCCTTACTCGACTGCAAAGTCTTATTCTTGGAAAGTTAAGAACTTCTTTCCAGGTTACTTAGTTACAATTCCCTCAACATTCAAAGAACGTGTTTTCGATATATCTTTTATGGACAAACGTGCGCGTGTTTTTCGATCTGCACCTCCTACCCAAAACAAAGAATACCTCGCTTGGCTCGACAAAGTTCAGCCCCAAAGAAAGAAATAATGGAAAGAATTGGGTATATATGACATGATCAAAATATCTAGAACTAACCATAGATACAATCCAACCATGTTGTTAGCGTCGGTCTTTTTCTGGGAAGGTTCGACCAACACTTTTCAATTTCCTTGTGGCATGCTAACACCAACCTTTTTCGATGTGGAAGCCATCACATGACTAAACCCTCTAGGCAAAAAATTTACTCTAACCTTAGAGACAACCAATGAATTCACTATCAAACTATTTAGTTTCAAGAAATTTATCATTGATAATCACGATAAGAAAACTGCAGAAGTCTCTGACCAGGAGCACATTTCCTTTTTAACCCTTAGGCTTTCTTACTATGTTTTCTGCTCCAGTTCCTTACAAGTAGATAAGAAATTTGTACCTTTATCTATCCAGCTTCATGAGGGTCGGAAGATCTCATTAAGAAAGCTCCTCTTGGAAAACCTTTATCAATCACTTTGTGAAGCTTCCTACAAACTGAAACACCTTCCTGAGACTAACAAATTGTTTATGCTTTCTGGTCCCTTATGGCTTCTACAACTCTGGTTGAACTTCACATTTGAGCCCAAACTTAAAATAATTGAATCATAAGCTTTAATAGAATATACTAGTTGCATAGCCATCGAAGGCACAGGGCTTTCTTTAACCACTCCTTATGATAGCCCCTCCCAAATCACATTTATGAAATATATATAACTGTTCGTAGAATCGACCAATTTTGTTTCGACCATGGCTCCTTTCAAGGACCGATGCATTGGCCCATCTTGGTTCAGAAACATATTTCCTGGTGTGCCAACGTAATTCGCTGCCATGTCGAATTCTATTTGGGCAACTTTTTGACTCTTACACTCTTATCTACTAGAACCGAGATCGGGACTCCTGGTTATGGATTTTCCGACTATCAACCCAACTTAGTAGCCAGTAAATTCGGCTTCGACCAGCTACTACCATGTTCACTCTACACTCGGTAAACTGCCATTTCTTGGTCTGAAAGAAAATTCAGTATTGAAGACTAAAAAGCTTGCACGACATTTGCTCGCAACAAAGTCCTCGAAATTCCTACTTTCCAATACCAACCGTCCTTCTACATGACGATCAAATATCATAACTTGTGGACACAATACTTTGAAGGCCACTTTCCAGAAGAAAATTTATGAAAAGGTTATCGACTGCCTTCTCCACCGTCCTAGAACATCTAGAACAAAAAGGTAGATACTTTCCATTAACTTCAAATTCTTATATATCTTTTGTTTTCTCATATTTTGATTTGTAGGTGAACCTGAAATGTAATACCCCGATTTAATTTCCGTATTTATTTATTAGGTGTTTATTTTAATTAATCATTATTTGATATGATAATTAATTAAATATGTGTTATGGTGATTATTTGAATTATTTGAATATATGTGTTATTTGAATAATTGAATTTTATGAGTAGAAATAATAATTGTCTAGTAATTGGCCTAATTAATTAGAATGGATGGATAAGTGGGTTAAGCCCATTATGAGTTAAAAAGATAGTAAGGGTTTTAGAGATTAGAGTTAGTTTTGTAAAACAAGAGAAAAAGAGAGAAGAGAAGAGAAGAGAAGAGAAAGAGGAGAAGAGGAAACTAAAAGAAGAAGGACCTAGAGATTTCATCTATACTAAGGTAAGGGTGGGATTTCAAGTGATTATGGGTAAACATAATGTATGTAATATATGGGTGTTAGATATCATGAACTTAGGATTTGGGGATTTTGATTTATGAGAAACCCTAACATGTGTTTATGTTTTAATCCATGAAATTGATGTTTATGTTATGTTATGATGTTTCTATATTGAATTCCATGAATGAGTATGTGTATAAAACATGATTTCGTGTATAATTGCATGTTTGAGTTTCACTTGAAAATTGTTGATTTGGGATTTTGGTGAAAATTAGTGGAGCTTAGAATCTTGTTTCTATGATCCTAATAGTTGCTATATGATATATATATATATATATATATATATATATATATATATATATATATATATATATATATATATATATATATATATATATATATATATATATATATATATATATATATATATATATATATATATATATGTGTGTGTGTGTGTGTGTGTGTGTGTGTGTGTGTGTGTGTTGTATAACTATTTATTTCATGAAAAATGATGGATTAATGTGGTTTTATGATGGAAATTCGTGTTGGACAGCAGCATTTTCGCAATAGCAGTTTTTCTGGTTTTTGACAGCATTTTCAAAATAAAAATTTTTTTGGCTTTTGACAGCATTTTGAAAAACTTGTAAATTCAATAACTTTTGAATCATAACTCCGTTTGAGGTGCTGTTTGGACCGTTACCAAGCTAAGGATATTATCTATAACGTGGTATTCATTTTAATAACAGTAGATTAATATTTTATCAAAAGAATCCTAATATGGATGTATAATGTATGTGTGGTGAATGTGAATGACATGTTTTCTATTGTTTTATGTTAATGTGTTATAATGAGATTATGAATGTTATTTGATGTATTGTTTGGGATTGAAGTCATGTTAGGTGTATGTTGTGCAAATGTTGGATGTGGTATGCTTATTTATGATTAAGGGGTTGCGATCGTCTTAATTGCATGAGTATTGTTGTTGTTGCACACTTACACTAGCATGAGTCTATGAAAGAGGCAATGTTGGGTAATATCGCGTAGATTATTTGCTTGTCCCAAACCTAACGTCGAATGGGGTTTGCAAGCTTAAGGCCAAATTGAGCTTTAGAGGTGGTTATATAGTCTATTTGAGAGACGCTCGGCAAGCCGGAAATGATAACGGATGGGATCCACATGCATATCGCATCGAGTCACACATTGAGTCGCACGTGTCGGTGTGAATTGTTGTTTGTGTGATTATGTGATACGATTATGTGGATATGATTTTGGTAGATATGCATATACGTGGATTTTAGGTGATCCATTTGATATGAATTATTGATGTGTTGTTGATGTGATATGTGTTCATATTTGTGATATATGTGATGAAATGGTAACTTGTATACATTATGGAATCATGTGAAAGTTGCATACATATTTGATGATGATTTGTAAATGATGATGGATGATAATATGCACATGAAATCGGTATGTTGTGAAATATGACTTTTGTACATCGTTTAGTATTTATAAATGAATACTTGTGGATTATTGAGCCATGTCGTATGATGATAAACATGTGATTCATTAATAAGATGATATGATGCATGTTTGTATGAAGCGTGACGAATTCTAATAAATATATGTATGTTTGTTATACATTTTATATTATTATGTTTTTCTATAATGATTTGAATTCTCACCCTTCTGTTGGAATGATGTTCAATCGCGACATCGCTTAGGTACCGAAGATAGTGGTGCTTCGCACAAGGATTAGATTTAGAGGCTAGTTCTTGTTGTGTTTATACTAGGCAGTTTGTAGTGTTCTGGTCATGTAACACTTAGGTTTATGGGATTATTTGTATTTGTTTTGATGTTGAAAGATATTGTTGTTCTCTCTTTTATCTTGTTATTTGGATATGTTGGCTTTGGTGTTGAGTGGCCTTAGAGTCTAAAACGATATTTTATGGTAGATGATTTATGGGAATCATCACTATTTACCATTTATGAAGAGAGATGTTATTCTGATGTGTGAGTTTTCATGTTGGTTATTTGGTTTTGATTTATAATCCGTGTTACTTGTATGTGACCATGGCATGTGTTGTTTCTGGAAGAAGTAAATGTGATTCCCTTGTGTATGCATGCTTTAATTTACTCTGATTATGAAATTGTATGTTGTATTTGAGTAGTAGTAGTTTGTGGGGTGTTACATTAGTGGTATCAGAGCACGGTCGATCATTCGGCCAGGTTATGAATTTGTTTGATTTCGTTGTATCTGATTTGTGTGTATGACACAATCCTTGTTTTTGTGGTTATTTGGTTGGTGTAGCAGGAAGATGGTTGCTGGAAGGAATGATGATGTGCTTGCGGAGGTGTTGACCATGTTGGTTGGTGGCATTCCACAAATGAATGTTGGTGATCGGGAACGCGGTGCTGATGAGTTTCGTGCTTTGCGGAAGTTCCAAAGGAACAATCCACCAACTTTTGAAGGAGCTCATGAACCTGATAAAGCTCAAGAATGGTTGAAGGCGATTGAGAAAATCTTTCGAGTTATGAACTGTTCGGATGCGCAGAAGGTGCAGTTTGGCACTCATATGCTTGAGAAAGAAGCTGAGGATTGGTGGCGCAACATTGTTCAGAGATTTGATGAGGATGGTATTGAAATGACTTGGGAACTTTTCCGTGATGCTTTATGGAGAAGTATTTTCCAGAAGATGTTTATGGAAAGAAGGAAATTGAATTCCTTGAGTTGAAGCAAGGTAATGGTACCGTAGCTGAGTATGCTGCAAATTTTGAGGAGTTGATCAAATTTTGTCCCCATTACAATACTGCTAATGCTAAGAGATCTAAGTGTCTTAAGTTTGTGAATGGCTTGAGAACTGATATCAAGAAAGAAAGGGGTTACCAACAGATTACGAGATTTTTTGAGTTGGTTAACAAGAGTAGGATCTATGATGAGGATATCCGTGAGAGTGTTTCTCATTACAAGTCCTTGCATGATAAGAAAGGAAAATGGAAATTCCGAGGGAAGTCGTGTGATGGTAAGAAGAAAGCCGGTGATGGCAAGAAGCCGAGTGGGGGAGGATCTCATACTCCTATCAAGTGCTTCAGATGTGGTGTTGAGGGACATCGTGCTCCCGAGTGTCCTAAGGGCGATGTGACTTGTTTCGAGTGTGGCAAGCAAGGTCACAAATCTTTTGATTGCAAAGTTGGTTCGAATGTGACTTGCTACAATTGTGGTGAGCAAGGGAACATTAGTACCAAGTGCAACAAGCCGAAGAAGGAGAAAGCCAAAGGGAAAGTGTTTGCATTGTCCGGTGTTGATACTTCTGTTGAGGAGTGATTGATTCGAGGTGCATGCTTTATTAATAATATGCCTTTGATTGCTATTATTGATACCGGTGCGATGCATTCTTTTATTTCTTTGGATTGTGCTAAGAGATTGAATCTTGAATTATCTGTTATGCATGGAATCATAGTTATTGATACTCCGACTATGGGTTCAGTGACTACTTCATCTGTTTGTTTGAAATGTCCGTTTGAATATTTGTGATAAAGATTTTGAAGTTGATTTAGTGTGTCTTCCATTGAGTCAACTTGATGTTATTTTGGGAATGGGCTGGTTGAGGGCCAACCATGTCTATATCAATTGTTTTGTGAAAGTTGTTCTTTTTCTTGAGCCAGAGAAGGAATGTGATTTATTCTTGTCTACTCAACAAGTGAATGAATCTGTGCGAGATGGTGCTGAAGTGTTTATGTTGGTGGCAAGTTTGAAGCTTAGTAAAAATGGAATAATGGGTGAATTTCCAGTTGTTCGTGATTTTCCTGAAGTGTTTCCTGATGAGGTTAGCAATTTGCCACCTGAACGTGAAGTTGAGTTCATGATTGATTTAATTCCTGGTACTAGTCCAGTATCGATGGCTCCGTATCGGATTCACCATCTGAGTTGAAAGAGTTGAAGAGTCGACTAGAGGATTTGCTTGATAAGAAGTTTATTCATCTGAGTGTGTCACTGTGGGGTGCACATGTCTTGTTAGTTAAGAATAAAGAAGGTATTATGAGGTTGTGTATGGATTACATACAACTGAATAAGGTTACTATAAAGAATAAGTACCCGCTTACGAGGATTGATGATTTGATGGATCAGTTGGTTGGTGCTTGTGTGTTTAGCAAGATTGATTTGAGGTTTGGGTATCATCAGATCCGTGTGAAAGCTGGAGATATTCAGAAGACTACTTTTAGAACAAGGTATGGACACTATGAGTATTCGGTGATGCCTTTCGGTGTGACGAATGCACCTGTTGTATTAATGGAGTACATGAATCGGATTTTTCATAAATATCTCAATAAGTTTGTTGTTGTGTTTATCGATGATATTTTGATCTATTCGAAGAGTGAAGAGGATCATATTGAGCATTTGAGGATTGTTATATTTGTATTGAAAGAGAAGCATTTATTTGCTAAACTTTCGAAGTGGGAGTTTTGGTTTAAGGAAATGAGTTTCCTTGGCCATGTGATCTCCAGTGGTGGTATTTCGATTGATCCTTCTAAGGTTAAGGCTATATCTCAATGATAAGCGCCGAAATTTATGTTTGAGATTCGTAGTTTTCTTGGTTTGGCAAGTTATTATCGAAAGTTTATTGAAGGTTTTTCTAAGTTATATTTGTCATTAACGCATTTGACTAGGAAAGGTCAAGCTTTCATTTGGACTGCACAGTGTGAAGCTAGTTTTCAAGAGTTGAATAGGAGATTGACTATTGCTCCTGTTTTGATTTTACCGAATCCATCAGAACCATTTGTTGTGTATTGTGATGCTTCTTTGATGGGTTTAGAAGGTGTGTTAATGTTGAATCAACAAGTTGTAGCTTATGCTTCAAGGCAACTCAAATTGCATGAGAGGAATTATCCGACTCATGATTTGGAATTAGCTATTGTTGTGTTTATTTTGAAGATTTGGAGACATTATTTGTTTGGGTCGAGATTCGATGTGTTTAGTGATCACAAGAGTTTGAAGTATTTATTCGATCATAAAGAGTTGAATATGAGGCAAAGGAGATGGTTGGAATTCTTGAAGGATTGTGATTTTGGTTTGAATTACCATCCTGGCAAAGCGAATGTTGTAGTCGACGCTTTGAGTAGGAAATATTTGCATATGTCGATGTTGATGGTGCGAGAATTGGATTTGCTTGAACAATTTCGAGATATGAGTTTGGTTTATGAAGAGACTTCTTTTAGAGTGAAGCTTGGTATGTTGAAGCTTACTGTCGCATTACTAGAAAAACCGGCGGGAAACAAGAACAACAGAGCCGCCACCGCGCGTTATTTATCCCAAAAGAGGGAAAGGAAACGCTCAGAGTAAACCTGGAAAAAGCATGGTCTCGCGACCAAAGAGAATGGGATCGGGAGTCGGTTATGCGAAGGGAAGGTATTAGCACCCCTACGCATCTGTCGTACTCGACAGGATCCACGCACAAAAGGCAGGAAAATGGTTGCTAAAACACTGTTCAAACACACACACTGGCTGAAAGAGACACAAGAAAACACACAAGACTGACTCGGTAGAACATCGCGTCCTGGGCCTACTTAGTCTATCAGGAATAGACATCAGAGTCTAAGTAGTTTGGACTGGGGAAACGACACATGCTCGCTAGGATGTCGCATCCTATGCATACGTATCTCCTTTGGACGAAGGAGAATCAGAGCATTCGTAGCTCGGCTAACACGCACACAAACCAACACAGGCAAAGGCAAACATGGAGCTTGAATGCCAATCACTGGACTTACATCAGCATCCGAACCAAAACACACACAAGAAGGCAAACGCGGAGCCCGAATGCCAATCATTGGACTTACATCAGCATCCGAACCAACAAACCCACACTAGAACCCGAATGCCACTCGATGGACTTACATCAGCTTCCAAGCACACAACAACACAAAACAAAGACACAGGCGCCCAGAGAGATCTGCTCATCTCCTGCCTACGTACCTCATCTGGCATGAGGATCAGGGCGACGTAGTTCCCCTACGGAGGGACACAGGACTAGCCTAACCAGATAACAGAGGGAGACACAACTAGGGAGACTACGACTCGAGCCTAGATATTATCATGCAAAATCATCCCTAAGTCAAGGTTTCTAGCTAACTTGCACAGGAAGCAAGCCTATCCTAAAGCACAAGCAATAGTAAATGATCACAAACAGCACGCACTATATGCACACAAGTGAGGCTCAAGCAAGGGTGGGGCTGCAAGAGCAAGCCATCTGTACAGGGTGAGTTTTGCTCTTAACCTTGACATTGAGAGCCAAGGTGAAGCAGATGAAAGGTGAGTGAAGATGAGACTTCACAGCTCTTATCCCTGGCCAGGGAGAGCTATAGACAAAGAAGTGTGGGTCCAGAAAGTGGGAACCCTTCTACACTCAAGACACGGACTCAACTGTACAATGTACAAGATCTTGGGTTACTGTCCTCAATGCGTCAACACAGTGGTGTGAGCAGAGGGACGACTCAACGGAATAGCGGGAGATAGATTGCATATCTCTTATATCCGCCAATTGCCTCATAGAGGTCTTTACCTGCTTGGGGACAATAAGTAAACAAGCACAAACATCGCCTCTTAAGGAGGACTTCAGACAGGTGCCTGGCCAAGTAACAGGCCAGGTCTTCCAGACTACATGGAGACAAGAATGTTATACCTCAATGCAAATTGCTTATCAAGCAAAGCAAAGCAATCTTAGCAACTAATGTACCTGAAATCAATCAAATACAATCAGTATACCAATCACAAAACCAAACAGCAAATGGTTCACAGTTAGCTATACACAGGCAAACACAAGCCAATGCACAAAGGTGCAAGCCATTAAGGCTCAAACTCAAGTATCAATCCCTGCAAAACAAGGTCAAAATTAGCTATACACAAGTCACAAATCAAGTCCAATGGAAGCACATCATCAAGCATAGGCCATTTGTGCTATTAACCTGAAACACAACTCAAAAGTGAGATCACAAACCACTAGTCCAAGACTAGGGTCAAAAGGAGATGCAAAATCCATAACAGCAAGTGAAAAACGATCAAAACCAAGATAAATCAATTAAGAAGAGAATCCAATTGGCCTCACATCAAAACTATGCACTAAATCCATTTCATGCACAATTTAAGTCAAACTAGGCAAGTATGAACCATATATGAGCAAACAGAATGATCACAATCAAACAGATACCAAAACAGCTCAATAAATTCCACAAAAATTCAAGTCTAAACAGAACACATTCAATGAGCATCATGTCAAATTTCATGCTATTTGGACAAAAGGAAGTAGGGAAATTAAATTCAAGAAGTCAGGACATACAAAAATTAATCCAAACTAGATCACCAAAGGCACATCAACTTCAAGCAAATGTAAAACAGTGAAAACAAAGAAGAAATGAATGGGA
Organism: Lathyrus oleraceus; assembly: GCF_024323335.1. Classification (NCBI taxonomy): domain Eukaryota; kingdom Viridiplantae; phylum Streptophyta; class Magnoliopsida; order Fabales; family Fabaceae; genus Lathyrus; species Lathyrus oleraceus. Next base: position 133,864,267 of record NC_066584.1, read on the forward strand.
CCAAAGCCAAAGTGAACTCAAACATGTTAGGAATCACTCCATCAAATTTCATCTTCATATGGTAAGGTATGAGAATTTCACATAGCATGTAAGTTGATCACTCAAGAAAAGTTCACAAAATGGTAAACAGCAAACAAAAATACCAATCAAATAGGAAATTGATCAACAAATCCTACAAACAATCATGGTGAAACTAGACATGCAGATGGTATCTCATGCAAAAATTGAGAGCAAATGACAAAGCATAGGCATGGAAACAAAATTCATGAACATGGCATAACATAGTGTGACACAACTTGTCACACTCAACTTGAGCACATCATATCTATCAAACCAGGAACTCAAAATTAGCAAACTATACATCAAAATCACCAGGAAAGAGTCAAGAATATGCCTATAAAATTTCATGCATTTTGGAACAAACATCATCATTTTATGATAAAAATGGTAAAACATACATCAAATGCATACATGATCAAAGGCATTAGGCAAAGTCAAAAAATCCACCAGGCACAACTTTGACTATCATACCAAAAAAAACTAGAGAAAATTTGGAGATCAACACAAAAATCCCCATCCAATTTGGATAAAAAATGAATTAATTGTGATTTTTTGAAGTTTAGTGAAAATATGAAATAATTATTTAAGTTTGAAATGAATTAATGAATTAGCGAGTGGCATTTTTGTAAATAGATGGACCAGGGAGCAAAACGCTGCGTTTGCATTTTTTCAGTGGCGCCCTGTGATTGGCTCAGCCACGCGGGAAACACCATTTTCAAATGGAAACGAAGAAATATGGATCGAAAGGCTTCCCGAAACAGTTCTTCATCGTGTTTACCCGCAGAATTTCCAGAAAAATTCGTCATGACCAAATTTGCACCAAAACAAGCAAATCATACGTCGTTGGAATCGTCTAATCATGTACATCATCAATATCAACATGAAATTTCCTAATTCCTAATGTACAGAACGGATCGGACAAGAAAAGGTTGGAACGTAAAACTTCAAATCCAGATTTCTCATGCGATTCTCAACGATTTTCAAAACCACAAGCGGAATCGTGTTCTATGATCTTCACTCTACCAAAAGCACATCGTAATTTTGAGAATGGTGAGAATCGAGTTCTAACCTTGGATGATAGCAGCTGCTGAATCTGGTGAATTCGAGGTGCAAACTACCAAAACAGATGATGCTCGATGGTGTAGGAGTGGATTGGAACACGTTTTGTAGCTCAATTATACTCCAGGTGGTTGAATCTCCAAACTGTCATGAACTTGAGCTAGCTTGGACAGTTGTGTTTTCTTCTAGCTTTGGCCATGATTTCATGAAACAGCTGCACAATTTCACCTGCAAATGGAGATGCAAGCAAGAACCAAGCCAAACAATGATGAGATTCGATGAAATTGGTGAAAAAGTGTGTGAAAGCTTGAAGAAAAGTTGAGAGAATTGTGATGATTTTCTGTTTAGATCTGAAAGAATGAAATGTGATTATGCATTTCTGTTACAATTAGGCATTTATACCATACACTAATCCAAATGTTAATCTCAATTAGGCAAATTGGAAGTGATTAGTGTAATGCACATTTTCATGATTTTGGCCAAAATGCCCTTTCCCTTGTGCAGCCAATGTATCAGTCTAAAAACAGTTCAAGTAACTTCTAAATGACATTTTGGATGTGTTGCAATTGGTCCCAAGTGCATATGGCTTGTAATTTGGAAAATCACCTTTTTTCACACTAAAATGCAAAATGAACACTTAAAAAATGGACTTTTGCTATGATAATTTTTGATGAAATGTGATAATGCACCATGAAAGTTCATGTCAAATGTGGTTTGCTCAAAGAAAAATCAACCAATTTGGCCATTCCACGTGAAAGTTATGGCACTTTGAATTTAGGCATTTTCTGAAAATGATTGGACCATATCTTGCCAACCACACATGGGAATTTCAGGTTCTTGGACTTTTTGGAATGGTGAGATCAAGATCTTCAACTTTCATGTTGGACAAAATTCCATTTGAAGCTTGTATGATGAAGTAATTTTGAGGAGCAAAACTTTCCATTTTGGGCAGTTGAAATTACAGATCACCTGCCATTTTAGGAAACTTTTGATCTGACTTTATTTTCTTCAACCTTGATCTTTGGTATGTCAAATGAGACTTGTATGGACATGAATGAAGCTTTTCAAACCATCTCACACCTTCAAATCCATAAAATCAGGCACAGTTGACCACAGTTGACTTTCTATGGTTCCAGCTGAAATTCAGCTTGACTGATGACTTCTGAGCATCCAATCTTTGGCCAAATCACTTCAAAATGATCCTTAGACCATATGAACTTGATAAATCAACCCTAGGGCTTTGTCTCAATGGAAATGGCACATGCTTGCTTGTTTGACCTGATCTCCTGACCAGTTTGACCTAATTTGTCAACTGAACTTGCACTTGGGCAAAAGGCAAAGCAATGTTATGCCATGGACTATGTTATGTTAATGACCTAATGATGAAAATGTATGTACACTAGGTAGGTGCAAATTTGAGGTGCTACAGCTGCCCCTATTCAATCAACTAGGAACCCGAATGGATGAGAGCAACGGCTGTCAGACTTTCAGGGTAAACAGGGATTGAATACAGAAGAACCGTAGGATTTGCACACTGCTGGGAATCCATCAATGGAAACGTCCACCGGGATCTGATACTTATTCACTGGGATCTTGATTTTTCTGATTCTTTTTCTCCTCAAAGGCACAACCACCTCCAGACATCTCAAGATGATGAATGGGAACAGAAATCACAACTAGATGCCAACGGACAACTAGGAAAAACTCGACGTTTACCAAGACCAACGGAGAGGTAGCCAGGCATTAGTGAATGACTGGGAAGGGATACCACCATACGTCAACGGACGACATGGGAAAAACTCAACATTTACCAAAACCAACGGAGAGGTAACTCTGCTGGAGGACGGCCAGGAAAAACTCGACGTTTACCGAGACCAACGGAGAGGTAACCAGACATCAACGGACGACGGATGAACTGGGAAGACTCGACCAGACGTCATAGGACGAAAGGGAGAAGCTCGACGTTTATCGACACCAACGGAGAAGGAGACCAGGCATCAACGGACGACGGATGAACTGGGAAGACTCGACCAGACGTCATAGGACGAAAGGGAGAAGCTCGACGTTTATCGACACCAACGGAGAAGGAGAAAGCCACTTCACGAGGGAAAGGCACCACAATCAGAAACCGAATAGGACGTCTACTGGGGATTCTGGCTGGGAATCAACCAGACATTAATGAATGACTGGGAACAGGGTATACAATCAGACGTCAACGGACGAATGAGAAAAACTCGACGTTTATCGAAACCAACGGAGAGGTAAATCCGCATGGGGAAGGGTACAACTAGGCGTCATAGGACGACTAGGAAAAACTCGACGTTTATCGACACCAACGGAGAGGTAAATTCTGAGGGGAACCATATGGTATTACCACATGATCTACGGGGAATAAGCAACTAGACGTCATCGGACGACTAGGAAAAACTCGACGTTTATCGACACCAACGGAGAGGAGGTTCAACTGGGGACGACCCTGTGGGGAAAGATATCAACTATACGCCAACGGACGCATAGGAAAAACTCGACGTTTATCGACACCAACGGAGAGGAGGACTCTTCTGGGGAGGAAGAACACAACCAAATCATCAACGGATAATTGGGAAAAACTCGACGTTTATCGACACCAACGGAGAGGAGGATTCTTCACTAGGGAAGGAGGACGACGTTACGAACATCAAAAGATGATGTTTACCGACACCAAAGAAGAAAACCAGACACTACGCATGACTGGGAAAGCACCGAAAGATGGTGTTTACCGACACCAAAGAAGACCAGACACTTACGCACGACTGGGAAATCACCGAAAGATGGTGTTTACCGACACCAAAGAAGACAACACGCGCGGGTGCTGACAGGACGACATCTACACATGTCAAGGCAAGGCTACACACTTGCTGGGGTCTCACTGGGGATCAAGGTCACAACAGCGAGAAAACAGGAAGGAGCACCAAGAATACCGGGTTGTAGGCATGAAACGGGTGACCGACCAAAGCGTGAATTGGTTTGTGTTCCAAAACACTCAACATCCTGAAGAGGGCTAGAAAAGCAGTCTTGTTAAAGGATGGACATTCGAATCCGAACAAAGGAATACGAATCTTACTCAGCTGGTGAAAACAATCAAAAGATTGACCAAAGAGCGCATGAGATATATTATCTATAGCCGTCAAAACGTAGATAACACACTCGCATGGAAGATTATCCATAACCAGGTTGGAGGTTGTTAGATGGATAGATCAACCGACAAGAAAGGCATCGGGGTACCAGGACTAGGTATGCAAAGATGACCAATCAAAAAGGGATAAAGTTGCTGACTCGGAGCAAATATCCGAAAGGTGAAAGGGATATCAATACCGAGACTGGGTAAGGATAACCACAAATAGGGGATTACATCTACCGGTTAGTAGAAAACCACGGAAACAGGAACCGTCATCAACTAGGATGAGCACAAAGGGTTAACTCCACAAAGGGGGAGAATATGGGATTCACATCTACGGGTTGACAAGTAGAAGACCACAAAGATAGGACTTACAACTACCGGGTTGTAGGTAGAGGCCAACAAACAGTCTGCTGAGAGACAGAGTGAGAAAAAAGGATTTACAACTACCGGGTAGTAGGTAGAAGACCGCAAAATCCGTCAACAATCAGAATGAACCACAAAGGTTACCTCTGCTAGGGGACGACAGTGGGATTTTACAACTACCAGGAGTAGGTAGAAAACCATAAAGATAGGACTTATAACTACCGGTTTGTAGGTAGAGGCCCACAAACCCCGCTGAGGATAAGATGAATGAGTGCCGGTTAATGAGCAACTATTCATCTATACCACAGGGAAGCACAAGAGACAGCCACAAGGAAGCCAGTTTAGGATCGATCCAAAAAAGCAGACTGAATCAAGACTCATCCTAATGAGGAAAGAACTCAATAGGGAAAACCCATCCCGTTAGGTATGTAGGGAGGGAACGGAAACAACCGTCATCCACGAGGATATAACTCAGTGGGAAAATGCAGAAGAAAACGACAGACACTTTCTGCTTAAGGGGTCGACTCTATATGGAGAGATCAGACACACCCACATCTGCTAGGGGAAAAGATCCAAGCTGTCAAGATGCTACCAATCGGGGAGTAACAATGCTGGGGATACCCGCTCACTTGCGGAGTCACTTGTCGGGAAAACACCCTTTTACCCTGCTGGGGAACCCAATTCTGAAATCGATCCAAGCGATGCTAAACTCTTTCCAACGACTCAATCTCGGTCACCACGGCTTAGGCTAATGGATATGCTTGCAATGCAGATGCATGAGAGTTTTTTTTTAGCGCAATGCCCCATGATCATGGAAATGCTACGCACTAGTGATGCAATATGCTATGCTTATCTAAATGATGAATGCATAAAACACACGTCTCCTCTAGAGACAACACCGGGGAGCTTCAGGAACTCTGCTGAAGAGTTCGATATCACATCCATTTCCACCCTGCTGGGGGAAAGACAAACTTTGCTGGGGATGACCTCCATCGAACCCGGACTTGCTTGGAGATTACCCTGCTAGGGGAGGCAGCCCATGCTTATCCCTACTGGGGGTAGTCTTTGCCGAACCCGATCCGCTTGTGGACCTTGCTGAGGGAAAACCATCAACACAACCTCTGCTGGGAGGACAGCTTCAGACTTGGAAAACAATCACAAGTCCGCTGGGGATATGGTAACCTTCAGGCTTGCTGAGGAGGCACCGATCTCGAATCTGCTAGGGAGATGACACTCTCAAACCCATTGGGGAAATACGGCCTATCAGTCATGGGCCGTCCTTCGACTCGTCGAACACTGGTGTTCACCATCCTACCACAGTGTTGACTTTCCACTTTTGAGGACTCCCAGACTCATCTGGACTTTTTTTTTTTGATTCATCACCTTGTATTCCCGACTCCTCCGTACTCCACGGGGATCGAACTTCTAGGATTCATACAACTTTCCAGTCCTCAGACCTTGAAGAGTCTTCTTGATTAACTCCTTCCAGGATCGTCGTCCTTCTTTCGCCGTCTTTTCATTGTTCGTCTATCTCTCTGCCCCTGGTTGGACTCTGTGGGGATTTCTTTTTTTCAAAAGGCTTCATATCACCACCTGTCAGCGAATGAAGATATCTAACAGCACCTGCACAAGAGATTGTTAGATAAAAGCGTGCCCCAGGCGTGCCAACACTTCAACATCTTGGTCGCTCAAACTTCCGAATAAGATTTCCAGATTTCAATCTTATAAGCATGCATCGGAAGGGACCTCTTATGTTTCAAAATGCAAATATTCTTATCAAAAATGAACGGATGTTTTCGTAATCAAAGCGGTAATGAAAACAAAAACAAAACTATTCGACTGAACGCATTTATTGACTGAAACAAAAAGGTGGCTCAGAATCGAGCAACACACAGGAAGCAAACCCTGGAAAGAGGTGATTGCGCCCAAAAGGAAAAATCTATCCTAATGGCAATGTGAAACCGTGATCTCATCGGGTTCCAACTCGGTTACACCCCATATATCCTCAAGACTTTCCGCACTTTCGGCCTTCTGAACAAGACGCTTCCGATCGATCTCCGTCGGAGACTAGCCGAGTCATCTAAAGCTCACACGGTCATGCTAGACGCAGTTGTTCGTTTCAATCCCTCTTTTGCCTGGACCGCCCTTTCGGGTTTCAGTCCACCGGGATACCCTTTTTTGCCCAAGCCGCCCTTGTGGGGTTTTCGACTCGCCGGGTGTACAGTTTTTTTTTATTATCCCTAACTTTTGCCCGAACCTTTTCTTTCTGTTTTTTGGTTCGCCGGGATGCCCTTTTTTGCCTGGACTCTTTTTATTATTTTTGTCCAGCGGGTCTCTTTTTTTCCACGAAGTATCTTTTAACTGCGTCCGCATCCGTAGGGGATGGAAAATCCTCGCCACTCATGGTCGTCAGCAACAAGGCTTTGTCGGAGAAAGCCTTCTTGACCATGCTGGGGATTCATGACTGTATATCCACTTGCCCCACGATCGTCTCGAGGAGACATGATCCTTTTCAACACCAACTCTCTTACATGGTACCCACGAGGTCACACGTCTCGGTTACTAACACGCTTCATTCACGGGGTACAACTGCCCCATGACAAGTAACTGTCAGCCATCTTCCTTAGTCAGGCTCCAACGTGTCATACTGAGTCCTTATCCACCCATCCTTTTTCAAGTTCACGTCCAACGGGACCCCATGACGAAATCTGAGTCTCAAAGGGTGGTACCACCCATATCTGAGTGAGAAAGGCGTTGCCCCAATAGACGCACGTACCGAAGTACGACACTCAGGATACCAACTTCGTACTCAGCCACCATCGTTGGTGCGTTCAAATGTCATCGGGGAAGCACTAGCTCATTCACTTTAAACTCTCCCCATCAGACATCAGAATCCGTTCGGATTCAGGGTCAGGCCCCTCCTCCGGGATCGGTCACTCTCAATCTTTCGATTTGAGCACCTCGAGATGTCCTCATCAGGGACCTTAGACCTCCTGGGTTGATAATCATCAATGGGTTGTTGGGCAAGATAGCCATACAATACCCTCCTCTTGATTGCTTTCTGGGATGTATACCGAATATCGTATTCAGTCGACACCATTTGCCCTCTCGCACCCTGTCCGGTCCATACTATCTCCTCAAGCGTATACTTGATCAGATCCATTTTGGACATCCACAAAATGGTATGAATCAGCATACTGTCTCAGTCGGCGAGCAGCCTATGCCAAAGTACATCAAGTTTTCTCGAGCAGTGAGTGTATTGTTTCACAGTCGATAAACTTTTTGCTTAGGTAAATTGCATGCTCTTTTCGACAAGACTCGTCGTGCTGACGCAATACACACCTCATAGACCCCCTTGAGGGCCGTCAAGTACCAGATTAACAGTTGTTTCTTCCACGGGAGGCATTAGAATCGGAGGTTCCTGCTACTCATTCTTTTATCTTTCCATGCCCCTTGGCAATCATTGTTCCACCTGACCGTTTGATCTCTTTTCGTTTTCGGTTCAGGCGTTTCTTGTATTGTTTTTTTTTTTTTTTTTTGCAGGATCGACCTCGATTCCTTCTTCATTCTCAACATGCCTCGGCAGCTTGCCGGACAGCACTCCATAAGTGCGCGACTTCGAACTCAACAGTATGAGTTATGTCAAACAACTTGATCAAGTCCACTGGATGCCCCTCTCTTGCTCGGGACTTTGTCATCATGTCATCAACATGGCATTCACTTTCACGATGAGTCATATCATGAAACAAAGTCACCGTAGCCCTTTGATCCGTGGCACCGGCCTTCTTCTTCACCTTACAACGAGAAGGTACTCTTTGGTGTGAGGGACATTGTTTACTCCCTATCATTTGGCGATAACCCAATTTGACCTTGGCCAAGAGAGCCATCCATGAAGGTAAACACCGAGAACTGAGCAGTATTATCAACCAATACATCAACGTGAAGTACCGGGAATTCATCTTTCGAACTAGCCCTATTCACGTCTCGATGGTCCACACACATTCTCTCTTTTAGCACCGGTTCCCGCTTCACTGGAGGACAGTCTTCTCTCCATGGTAGCTCGTGCCCCACAACATGGGTATTCCACCCTGGTGTATCTTGATGCAACAGGGTGAAGATATCAACCTGCTCTTTCAACGGGGCTACCATTCTGTTCTCGACTCGCCTCTGAAGCGGCCTCAACTTTCATTTCCCTTCTGACCTCGGCGGTACTTGGGATGACAATCTTGACTCGCTCCTCGTGTGGTTGAATCACCTTCTCCTCTTATTTCAACGCCCTGGCTAATTCCATCAGATCACAATCTTCTTCGCCTTATTCTTCGGCATGATAGATCGGATTGTCGAAGTCATACAGAGGTGTAACCAAATTGTTATCGATGAGATCAGGATGGTAATCACTTTTGAGGTCGAAACCAAATGAATCAAAAGAAAAGAGAATAAAAACATTGCCATTTTTATTTTTATTTTTAAAACTGCAAAAAAGTGAAAAACAGGGAACACCGCTTTTAATCACAAAAACATCCATTTATTACTGATGCATGATGCAAAATGTTGCACAATGAAACACATGAGATGGCCCTTACAATGGACCATTACGTTTCGGGCAAAACGCATGGCTTTCATGCAAACAACAATTGAAACACAGAAATACTACACTTCCGGATGAGTGACAGTGGTGATTTTGGAGGCCTTCCAGTTGCCTGGTACGCACGACTTTATCCACAACTCGAGCTCGCGGTCACGGTCGGTCTCTTCACTCACTGAACAGGCATGATCAGGATTCAGCATTCCTGCACTGATAAAGGTGTACGGTGGACGACGTCCTCTATTTGGTCTAGACGACTCTTGGTCTGGATAACCAATCCCGAACATGTCTGCCTTTACCATTATGTCAATAATCCTGCCCCAGCCTCGAGCCTCTTTGTTCTTCACCACCTCTAGAGCTTGCTTATAAGAAGAAATGGACAGCTTCTTCTCTTTCTCAACAACAGCATTCTCCACCTTGATGGTTTCGATTGCTTGACTGGGCATTTCAAGTTTTTCACTGTCCATTCCCCCTTCCTTCATCCCTTGGGTCGTATCTTTCATTCCTTCACACCCCTCTGTGGCGATGGCAGCACAACAATCATCAACAACAGGGAAAGCTCCATCCTGTACCAGAGGTTTTGGGACCACGGCCATTGGAACCTTTAGCTGATCTTCCTCAGTCACCCCCATTCCTCTCTTGACCTTTTTCACCATCTTCACTTTTATAGGACCCTGCCTGGGTACGGGGTTGACATCCCCATTCATTATCTGTGCCAAGCTGATGGTCTTGGAGTCTACCATGTCTTGGACGACATGCTTGAAAGCCCTACAACCCTCAACACTGTGTCCGGGTGCCTCAGAATGGAACTCGCATCTAGCACTCTCATCATAGTGTGCAGGCCTCTTCTGTTGTGCTATGGGAATCAAAATCCTTGGCCGGACTAACCCCAAATCCCTCAATCTCCTGAAAAGAAGGGTGTAGGTCACAGGTGGTTCCTCAAACTGACGCTCCTCCTTTTTCTTCTTCACCTGGCTCCTAGCTCTCGGTGCCTTCTGTTGAGGTGGTGGTTGTTGCGGTGGTACAAGTGGGTTACCAACAGGAGTGGTCACAGTGGCAGCATAAGGGTGATAACGGTCCTTACCGCGTTCCTTCTTTGCTGGCACACCACTTGACTCAACCTCTTTTTTGAGCAGGCCACCGCCAGAGGGTTCCTTTGCTACAGAGTCAGAGGGATTGTTTGCTTCAGAGGACGGAGCCTTCCCCTGAACTTTCTCCACTATCAGCCACTTCTCAATCTTTTCCAATCTCTCAGACATGGCTTTCTGCCCCAAGGCAAGCCCTTGCACAACACTGAACAAATCCCTCACCATCTCTTTCAGTTCGAGGATATCGGCGTTGAGAGGATCCATCAGTTTGGATTTGTTGCCCCCAGCAGGATATCTGAGCAGACGAGCTATGCGCACCGGTTAATACCTACAAAACCGCAAATGGGTTAGTATGACTCACACATGCAATGTCTATCCGTACCGGGAATATTCCTTCCTTTGATTCTAGCATCACTGAGACAGATAATTTTTCATCAATAACAATCTGACATCTGGATGTCTCTTAACCAGAATCTCAATCAATCAATGGACCCTGAGTACGGATCGACATGGGTTGAATGCGGATGAATGCAAAATGGGATGATGCAAATGCATGAATGCAGGTCACTGTGCCACCAAGTCATCTGAAGACCCATTCTCTGAACCAGTCACAGTCAACTGAGTCACCGTAAATCCGACTTGGGGGAGTTCCGAAATAAACGGAACCGGAGATTACATCATCATCACAGAAACATCCGCTGAACGGATGACAACCGGATCCTCTGAACAAGTACTCTCAATTCAACCCGGGGATCCGAAATAAATGGAACCTGCTGATAAACCACGGACAGAACTCCGGCGTCCCAGAAATAAATGTCCATAATTCACAATCACCATCAGTACCAAGAGTCACCAACCGGTCACCAACAAGTCAGCAACTGTACCTGTAATAATCATTCTCTCCCCACTCACGGGTGTCATCTAGGCCAGGGTAAGGTCGAAAGAAACGCAGGATAAACAACCCTTTCCAGAATATCATCCTGTGCACACCAGATGTATGCACCGATAATACCCCATCAGAGTCTGAACTGCTCGTGATATCAATGTTCCGCTAAGTGGCGTACACCACCCGCTTCCCATGAATCACTTTATTTCTAGGTTTCCTAGATTGCACTTATAGCCTGGGTATTGGGCCTTTTACCTCGAGTAACTCCCACCCCAAACAGAGAAACACGGCCAGCACGGCAGATGAATATGAATGAATGCAAACATTAATGCACACAATAAATGCAAACAATAAATGAAATGAATGCAATAAATAACAGCACAAAGCAACCAAAGCCCTAACCTAGAGAGCGCTAGGAGAGACTCGCTTAGGGAAGATGGACCAGCAAGAGGTCAACTTCTCTATAATCCCCAGCAGAGTCGCCAGCTGTCGCATTACGCGAAAAACCGGCGGGAAACAAGAACAACAGAGCCGCCACCGCGCGTTATCTATCCCAAAAGAGGGAAAGGAAACGCTCAAAGTAAACCTGGAAAAAGCATGGTCTCGCGACCAAAGAGAATGGGATCGGGAGTCGGTTATGCGAAGGGAAGGTATTAGCATCCCTACGCATCCGTCGTACTCGACGGGATCCACGCACAAAAGGCAGGAAAATGGTTGCTAAAACACTGTTCAAACACACACACACTGGCTGAAAGAGACACAAGAAAACACACAAGACTGACTCGGCAGAACATCGCGTCCTGGGCCTACTTAGTCTATCAGGCATAGACATCAGAGTCTAAGTAGTTCGGACTGGGGAAACGACACATGCTCGCTAGGATGTCGCATCCTATGCATACGTATCTCCTTTGGACGAAGGAGAATCAGAGCATTCGTAGCTCGGCTAACACGCACACAAACCAACACAGGCAAAGGCAAACATGGAGCCTGAATGCCAATCACTGGACTTACATCAGCATCCGAACCAAAACACACACAAGAACGCAAACGCGGAGCCCGAATGCCAATCATTGGACTTACATCAGCATCCGAACCAACAAATCCACACTAGAACCCGAATGCCACTCGATGGACTTACATCAGCTTCCAAGCACACAACAACACAAAACAAAGACACAGGCGCCCGGAGAGATCTGCTCATCTCCTGCCTACGTACCTCATCTGGCATGAGGATCAGGGCGACGTAGTTCCCCTATGGAGGGACACAAGACTAGCCTAACCAGATAACAGAGGGAGACACAACTAGGGAGACTACGACTCGAGCCTAGATGTTATCATGCAAAATCATCCCTAAGTCAAGGTTTCTAGCTAACTTGCACAGGAAGCAAGCCTATCCTAAAGCACAAGCAATAGTAAATGATCACAAACAGCACGCACTATATGCACACAAGTGAGGCTCAAGCAAGGGTGGGGCTGCAAGAGCAAGCCATCTGTACAGGGTGAGTTTTGCTCTTAACCTTGACATTGAGAGCCAAGGTGAAGCAGATGAAAGGTGAGTGAAGATGAGACTTCACAGCTCTTATCCCTGGCCAGGGAGAGCTATAGACAAAGAAGTGTGGGTCCAGAAAGTGGGAACCCTTCTACACTCAAGACACGGACTCAACTGTACAATGTACAAGATCTTGGGTTACTGTCCTCAATGCGTCAACACAGTGGTGTGAGCAGAGGGACGACTCAACGGAATAGCGGGAGATAGATTGCATATCTCTTATATCCGCCAATTGCCTCATAGAGGTCTTTACCTGCTTGGGGACAATAAGTAAACAAGCACAAACATCGCCTCTTAAGGAGGACTTCAGATAGGTGCCTGGCCAAGTAACAGGCCAGGTCTTCCAGACTACATGGAGACAAGAATGTTATACCTCAATGCAAATTGCTTATCAAGCAAAGCAAAGCAATCTTAGCAACTAATGTACCTGAAATCAATCAAATACAATCAGTATACCAATCACAAAACCAAACAGCAAATGGTTCACAGTTAGCTATACACAGGCAAACACAAGCCAATGCACAAAGGTGCAAGCCATTAAGGCTCAAACTCAAGTATCAATCCCTGCAAAACAAGGTCAAAATTAGCTATACACAAGTCACAAATCAAGTCCAATGGAAGCACATCATCAAGCATAGGCCATTTGTGCTATTAACCTGAAACACAACTCAAAAGTGAGATCACAAACCACTAGTCCAAGACTAGGGTCAAAAGGAGATGCAAAATCCATAACAGCAAGTGAAAAATGATCAAAACCAAGATAAATCAATTAAGAAGAGAATCCAATTGGCCTCACATCAAAACTATGCACTAAATCCATTTCATGCACAATTTAAGTCAAACTAGGCAAGTATGAACCATATATGAGCAAACAGAATGATCACAATCAAACAGATACCAAAACAGCTCAATAAATTCCACAAAAATTCAAGTCTAAACAGAACACATTCAATGAGCATCATGTCAAATTTCATGCTATTTGGACAAAAGGAAGTAGGGAAATTAAATTCAAGAAGTCAGGACATACAAAAATTAATCCAAACTAGATCACCAAAGGCACATCAACTTCAAGCAAATGTAAAACAGTGAAAATAAAGAAGAAATGAATGGGACCAAAGCCAAAGTGAACTCAAACATGTTAGGAATCACTCCATCAAATTTCATCTTCATATGGTAAGGTATGAGAATTTCACATAGCATGTAAGTTGATCACTCAAGAAAAGTTCACAAAATGGTAAACAGCAAACAAAAATACCAATCAAATAGGAAATTGATCAACAAATCCTACAAACAATCATGGTGAAACTAGACATGCAGATGGTATCTCATGCAAAAATTGAGAGCAAATGACAAAGCATAGGCATGGAAACAAAATTCATGAACATGGCATAACATAGTGTGACACAACTTGTCACACTCAACTTGAGCACATCATATCTATCAAACCAGGAACTCAAAATTAGCAAACTATACATCAAAATCACCAAGAAAGAGTCAAGAATATGCCTATAAAATTTCATGCATTTTGGAACAAACATCATCATTTTATGATAAAAATGGTAAAACATACATCAAATGCATACATGATCAAAGGCATTAGGCAAAGTCAAAAAATCCACCAGGCACAACTTTGACTATCATACCAAAAAAAAACTAGAGAAAATTTGGAGATCAACACAAAAATCCCCATCCAATTTGGATAAAAAATGAATTAATTGTGATTTTTTGAAGTTTAGTGAAAATATGAAATAATTATTTAAGTTTGAAATGAATTAATGAATTAGCGAGTGACATTTTTGTAAATAGATGGACCAGGGAGCAAAACGCTGCGTTTGCATTTTTTCAGTGGCTCCCTGTGATTGGCTCAGCCACGCGGGAAACACCATTTTCAAATGGAAACGAAGAAATATGGATCGAAAGGCTTCCCGGAACAGTTCTTCATCGTGTTTACCCGCAGAATTTCCAGAAAAATTAGTCATGACCAAATTTGCACCAAAACAAGCAAATCATACGTCGTTGGAATCGTCTAATCATGTACATCATCAATATCAACATGAAATTTCCTAATTCCTAATGTACAGAACGGATCGGACAAGAAAAGGTTGGAACGTAAAACTTCAAATCCAGATTTCTCATGCGATTCTCAACGATTTTCAAAACCACAAGCGGAATCGTGTTCTATGATCTTCACTCTACCAAAAGCACATCGTAATTTTGAGAATGGTGAGAATCGAGTTCTAACCTTGGATGATAGCAGTTGCTGAATCTGGTGAATTCGAGGTGCAAACTACCAAAACAGATGATGCTCGATGGTGTAGGAGTGGATTGGAACACGTTTTGTAGCTCAATTATACTCCAGGTGGTTGAATCTCCAAACTGTCATGAACTTGAGCTAGCTTGGACAGTTGTATTTTCTTCTAGCTTTGGCCACGATTTCATGAAACAGCTGCACAATTTCACCTGCAAATGGAGATGCAAGCAAGAACCAAGCCAAACAATGATGAGATTCGATGAAATTGGTGAAAAAGTGTGTGAAAGCTTGAAGAAAAGTTGAGAGAATTGTGATGATTTTCTGTTTAGATCTGAAAGAATGAAATGTGATTATGCATCTCTGTTACAATTAGGCATTTATACCATACACTAATCCAAATGTTAATCTCAATTAGGCAAATTGGAAGTGATTAGTGTAATGCACATTTTCATGATTTTGGCCAAAATGCCCTTTCCCTTGTGCAGCCAATGTATCAGTCTAAAAACAGTTCAAGCAAGTTCTAAATGACATTTTGGATGTGTTGCAATTGGTCCCAAGTGCATATGGCTTGTAATTTGGAAAATCACCTTTTTTCACACTAAAATGCAAAATGAACACTTAAAAAATGGACTTTTGCTATGATAATTTTTGATGAAATGTGATAATGCACCATGAAAGTTCATGTCAAATATGGTTTGCTCAAAGAAAAATCAACCAATTTGGCCATTCCACGTGAAAGTTATGGCACTTTGAATTTAGGCATTTTCTGAAAATGATTGGACCATATCTTGCCAACCACACATGGGAATTTCAAGTTCTTGGACTTTTTGGAATGGTGAGATCAAGATCTTCAACTTTCATGTTGGACAAAATTCCATTTGAAGCTTGTATGATGAAGTAATTTTGAGGAGCAAAACTTTCCATTTTGGGCAATTGAAATTACAGGTCACCTGCCATTTTAGGAAACTTTTGATCTGACTTTATTTTCTTCAACCTTGATCTTTGGTATGTCAAATGAGACTTGTATGGACATGAATGAAGCCTTTCAAACCATCTCCCACCTTCAAATCCATAAAATCAGGCACAGTTGACCACAGTTGACTTTCTATGGTTCCAGCTGAAATTCAGCTTGACTGATGACTTCTGAGCATCCAATCTTTGGCCAAATCACTTCAAAATGATCCTTAGACCATATAAACTTGATAAATCAACCCTAGGG
This sequence comes from Lathyrus oleraceus, assembly GCF_024323335.1. Lineage (NCBI taxonomy): Eukaryota > Viridiplantae > Streptophyta > Magnoliopsida > Fabales > Fabaceae > Lathyrus > Lathyrus oleraceus. The sequence continues at coordinate 133,880,487 of NC_066584.1, forward strand.
CTTTGTCTCAATGGAAATGGCACATGCTTGCTTGTTTGACCTGATCTCCTGACCAGTTTGACCTAATTTGTCAACTGAACTTGCACTTGGGCAAAAGGCAATGCAATGTTATGCCATGGACTATGTTATGTTAATGACCTAATGATGAAAATGTATGTACACTAGGTAGGTGCAAATTTGAGGTGCTACACTTACTAGTGGAATTTTGGATGAGATTCGAGAAGGTCAGAAATCTGATTTGGTTTTGGTATATCGATTGACGTTGACCAATCAAGGTAAAGGTGGTGATTTTAGGATTGATGAGAATGGTATCATGAGGTGTCATGATAGATTTTGTGTTCCCGATGTTTCGGATTTGAGAAAGATGATTCTTGATGTAGGACATCGCAGTGGTTTGAGTATTCATCCTGGTGCTACTAAGATGTATCAAGATTTGAGGAAATTGTTTTGGTGGCCTGGTATGAAGAAAGAGATTACGGAATTTGTGTATTCATGTTTGATTTGTCAGAAATCGAAGATTGAGCATCAGAAGTCGTCTGGTTTGTTACAACCGTTATCTATTCCTGAATGGAAATGGGATAGTATTTCTATGGATTTTGTTTCTGGTTTTCCTAGGACTCCGAGTAATTGTGAAGTTATTTTGGTTATTGTGGACAGGTTGATGAAATCTTCTCACTTTATTCCGATTAGAATGGATTATCCGATTGAGAGGCTTACAAAGCTGCATATTGAGAAAATTGTCAGTTTACATGGTATTCTGTCTAGTACTGTGTCAGATAGGGATGTGAGGTTTACTTCGAGATTTTGGGAAGGTTTGCAACGTGCTTTGGGTACATAGTCGTGTTTGAGTTCTACTTATCATCCGCAGACATATGGTCAGACTGAGAGGACGATTCAATCGCTTGAGGATCTTTTGAGAGCTTGTGTTTTGGAGCAGGGAGGTGCTTGGGATAGTTATTTTCCTTTGATTGAGTTTACCGACAACAATAGTTTTCATTCGAGTATTGGTATCGCTCTGTTTGAAGCTTTGTATGGTAGAAGGTGTAGGACGCCTTTGTGTTGGTACGAATCTGGAGAGAGTGATGTGGTTGGACCTAAGATAGTTCAACAGACTACTAATAAGATTAAAATGATCATAGAGAAGATGAAGGTTTCTCAGAATCGGCAGAAGAGTTACCATGACAAGAGAAGGAAAGCGCTTGAGTTTGAGGTAGATGATCATGTGTTTTTAAGAGTTACTCCGGTAACGGGTGTTGGTAGAGCATTGAAGTCGCGTAAGTTGACGCCGCGTTTTATTGGTTTGTATCAGATTTCCGAGAAAGTAGGTGATGTGGCTTATCAGATTACGTTGCCTCCGTCACTTGCTAATCTCCATGATGTGTTTCACGTGTCTCAATTGAGGAGATACATTGTGGATCTTTCGCATGTTGTCCAATTAGATGATGTTGAGGTTAGAGATAATTTGACCGTGGAGATATTACCTATGTGGATAGAAGATAGAGAGGTGAAACAACTTTGTGGTAAAGAGATCGCTTTGGTGAAATTCGTTTGGGGAGGACCGGCTGGTGGAAATGTGACGTGGGAGCTTGAGAATCACATGAGAGATTGATATCCCGAGTTGTTTGCTTGAGGTAATTTTCGAGGACGGAAATATTTCAAGTGGGGGAGAGTTGTAACACCCCGTTTTAATTTCCGTATTTATTTATTAGGTGTTTATTTTAATTAATCATTATTTGATGTGATAATTAATTAAATATGTGTTCTCGTGATTATTTGAATTATTTGAATATATGTGTTATTTGAATAATTGAATTTTATGCGTAGAAATAGCAATTGTCTAGTAACGGGCCTAATTAATTAGAATGGGTGGATAAGTGGGTTAAGCCCATTATGAGTTAAAAAGATAGTAAGGGTTTTAGAGATTATAGTTAGTTTTGTAAAACAAGAGAAGAAGAGAGAAGAGAAGAGAAGAGAAGAGAAAGAGGAGAAGAGGAAACTAGAAGAAGAAGGACCTAGAGATTTCATCTATACTAAGGTAAGGGTGGGATTTCAAGTGGTTATGGATAAACATAATGTATGTAATGTATGTGGGTTAGATATCATGAACTTAGGATTTGGGGATTTTGATTTTTGAGAAACCTTAACATGTGTTTATGTTTTAATCCATGAAATTGATGTTTATGTTATGCTATGATGTTTCTATATTGAATTCCATGAATGGATATATGTATAGAACATGATTTAGTGTATAATTACATGTTTGAGTTTCACTTGAAAATGGTTGATTTGAGATTTTTGTGAAAATTAGTGGAGCTTAGAATCTTGTTTCTATGATCCTAATAGTTGCTATATATATATATATATATATATATATATATATATATATATATATATATATATATATATATATAGGTTGTATAACTATTTATTTCATGAAAAATGATGGATTAATATGGTTTTATGATGAAAATTCATGCTGGACAGTAGCATTTTTGCAAGAGCAGTTTTTCTGGTTTTTGACAGCATTTTCGCAACAACAAATTTTCTGGTTTTTGACAGCATTTTGAAAAACTTATAAATTCAATAACTTTTGAATCGTAACTCTGTTTGAGGTGTCGTTTGGACCGTTACGAAGCTAAGAATATTATTTATGACTTGATATTCATTTTGATAACAGTAGATTAGTATTTTATCAAAAGAATCCTAATATGGATGTATAATGTATGTGTGGTGAATGTGAATTACATGTTTTCTATTGTTTGGCATGTATTGGATGGTTTTAGATGGATTTTGTGAAAAAACGTAATACTTGAAATTATGTAGGTGATGATATGAATTGGTGAATTTGATGAATAACATGAATTGGCTTATTTGCTTTATGTTAATGTGTTGTGATGAGATGATGAATGTTATTTGATGTATTGTTTAGGATTGAAGTTATGTTAGGTGTATGTTGTGCAAATGTTGGATATGGTATGATTATGTATGATTAAGGGGTTGCGATCATCTTAATTGCATGAGTCTTGTTGTTGTTTCACACTTACACTAGCATGAGTCTATGAAAGAGGCAACGTTGGGTAATCTCGCGTAGATTATTTGCTTGTCCCAAACCTAACGCCTAATAGGGTTTGAAATCTTAAGGCTGAATCGAGCTTTAGATGTGGTTATCTAGTCTATTTGAGATACGCTCGGCTAGTCGGAAATGATAACGTATGGGATCCACATGCATATCGCATTGAGTCACACATTGAGTCGCACGTGTCGGTGTGAATTATTGTTTGTGTGATTATGTGATACGATTGTGTGGATATGATTTTGGTAGATATGCATATACGTGGATTTTAGGTGATCCATTTGATATGAATTGTTGATGTGTTGTTGATGTGATATGTGTGCATATTTGTGATATATGTGATGAAATGGTGACTTGTATACATTATGGAATCATGTGAAAGTTGTATACATATTTGATGATGATTTGTAAATGATGATGGATGATAATATGTACATGAAATCGGTATGTTGTGAAATATGACTTTTGTACATCGTTTAGTATTTATAAATGAATACTTGTGGATTATTGAGCCATGCCGTATGATGATAAACATGTGATTCTTTAATAAGACGATATGATGCATGTTTGTATGAAGCGTGACGAATTCTAATAATATATGTATGTTTATTACACATTTCATACTATTATGTTTGTCTATAATGATTTAAATTCTCACCCTTATGTTGGAATGATGTTCTATCGTGACATCGCTCAGGTACCGGAGATAGTGGTGCTTCGCACAAGGATTATATTCGGAGGCTAGTTCTTGTTGTGTTTTGACTAGGTAGTTTATAGTTCTCTGGTCATGTAACACTTGGGTTTATGGGATTATTTGTATTTGCTTTGGTGTTGAGAGATATTGTTGTGCTCTCTTTTATCTTGTTATTTGGATATGTTGGTTTTGATGTTGAGTGGCCTTAGAGACCAAAATGATATTTTATGGTAGATGATTTATGGGAATCATCACTATTTACCATTTACGAAGAGAGATGTTATTCCGTTATGTGAGTTTGCATGTTGGTTATTTGGTTTTGATTTATAATCCGTGTTACTTGTATGTGACCATGGCATGTGTTGTTTCTGGCAGAAGTAAATGTGATGCCCTAGTGTATGCATGCTTTAATTTACTCTGATTATGCAATTTTATGTTATATTTGAGTAGTAGTAGTTTGGGGGGTGTTACATGTAACACAAACTGACACCAATGCCGAAGGACCTTCTGATTCTGGAGAAGTTAAGAAAAATGAAGAACCCAAGAAAAAGGTAAGCCTTTTATCTTTGCATTATTCTAATCATCGAAAGAATTTTGACACAATTTATCTTTTAGAATAAAAAACGTGACCTCAATTCTCCAACAACTACCAAACCCCAAATGAAGAAAAAGTATAAGACCACTTCGACACAGGTATACCACTGATTTTAAATCCCTTTATGGTCTTTGATAATTCATCTATCTAACTTAACTTAAACTTTCCAGGCCACTACCACTCCAAAGCCAAAGGAACCTTTGGTCGAAAATGAAAGCTCTGAGGAGACTGAGGAACCTCTCATATTTTCGAGGTCCAAACCCAAGGATTCTCATAAGCCAAGTGTGAGTCACAGGAAGAAAGGAACTCCCCAGAAATCCAAATCGGAAAAAGAAACTACTACTTTGACCACTGGTCTTTCCCATAATGGAAAAGGAAAAGAAACGGAGAGACAAGAAGAACAACAAAAATAAAGAGAAGAAGATAGACAAGAGATAAATCAATACCTCCATCCTCCTGATAATCAAATACCAGTCGAACCTCAGAACAAATCGGTCGGAGAACTAAACAAAACCGACCCTAAGGTAATTCTCGACTCAACTTGTAACTCTTTCTGTATTTCTTAATTTGGACTTTGACTCACTATCTTTTCTTTTTTAGGAAACAATAGAAATGAAAAAGAATGAAGCATAAAAATCACCAGGTATCCCTCGTTTGATTCCTTATGAAAATTTTCCTCACATACATTGGTCGGACTTTCTTGACTCCAGCATTTCATATATCCATCCAACCACAAGCCAATCAGTGACACAACATATGGCTCTCCACAACCACAACCTAAAGCGGAAGTTAACGTCAAACAACTTTCCCCATAACGCAACGAAGAATTGGATGATACCTTTGCCTCTGTCCATGATAACATAATTTTAGATGACCCTAAGCGCAGCAGTCCAGAAAAAATCAATGAAGAGCAAACCATGCTTGATGTCAAAACTGCCCCGACCATAGAGAAAAATCAAACTACCACCAATGATAAAGATCAAGCTCAAGCCCCCATTCATGATTTGGTGTCGAACACATCATTGAGCCAAGAAGAAATTTTTTCTCTTAAAAGGAAAAACCCAACTGAGGCTCTGAAAAAGCCCCAAAAACTGCACAAGCTTTTGACAGGCTCAAAGTCTAGCCACTTCTCTGATGCCTCATTGGCTGACACATGCAATAACTCAGTGAACCTCCTGACCCAACAATTAAAAGACAATATCTTTAAGGTTGATCTCCTTAATTTTATCAAAGGAAATTCTCGACTTGGCATTGATGTTCGACAATTATTGGCTGAACTTAATAAACACCGGGTGTGTGACTCTATGGTTCAATTCCTTTTTGAATTTGAAGCTTACTTTGATCAAGTCTACATGGACATTGATCTCAAACGGACTAACAATGCTTGACTTCAAGAACTGAAAGACGCCATGATTTTGGCCTGGGACCTAAGCAGTGCATCTGAGCAGGAAGTTGACAAGCTTGAAACCAAGCTCTAGGGATACACCGACAAGAAAGATTTACTTGATGATCAAATTGCATAACATCGAACAAACATTGTAAAGTTGAACAAAGGGATCAACAACCTGGAGAAGGAGAAAGTTGAGCCAGCATGTGAAAAGTCACTTCCTACCAATGATATGATCGACGAAGAAGCCACCAAAGGCGTCGAACATACTGAGGTTACCCTTAACCTGGTGCTCAAAATCAACTCTTTAGAAGAAATCTATGACCAACTAACTTGCAGACTCGACTTCTCTAAGACTAAGCTTGAAGAATTTAAGTCTAAATTTCCTGTTTAAGTTGTATTTTTATTTCCCTTGCTTTTGATGTTTGTAATGACAATTCCATTTTGGCACTTTATCTAATACCATTTTGGCGCTCGTTTCTTAATGCATATTATTTCTTAGCAATTTGAATTTCTTGTAGCATAGGCCTATACCTTTTCAAGTATTTACCATTTACTCTTAAAATTCATTTGTTAGTTGTTAACTCTTCAATTTCATAAGCATTGTTCGAAAATGCTTGAATATTTCGAAATGGGCCTTCCCAATTAGGAGACCATTTACCTAGAGTTTTATCTCTTTGGTCCATAGGTAATATGACCTTCCAAACAAGATCCCCAACCAATAACTTTTTTGCTTTAAGCTTCTTATTATAAGCCCTGGCGACTCGCTCTTTTTGTCTTATCAAGACTTCTAGCGTTGCCAGCCTTTCCTCATCCAAATCGACCATTCCATCCAACATCATAATCCAATAATGGTCGGATGGAATCTCATCCTGCCTTTGACTTCAGGCTTATTGCAAATAAATTTCGATAGGTAGTACAACCTCATGTACATAAGTAAGTCGAAATAGAGTAGTATTTTTTGCTTCTTTAGGAGATGTTCGACATGCCCATAAGACTTGGTCGAAAGTTTTATGCCAATTCTTTCGTTTCTTCCCAACATGTTTCTTGATCAAACTAATAACGACCTTATTGGCTGCTTCGACCTGGCCATTTTCCTGGGCAAAAAATGGCATCGAAGTTAATAACTTTATTCCTATTTCAGAAGCAAATTTCTGCATCTTTTGACCAGTGAATACCTACCCTTGATCTGTCGTAATGGTCTCAGGGATCACAAACATATACACAATATGGAGAATTTAAGATCGAGCACCACAACTCTTCACCATACCGGTCCAAGATTAATGGTGTCGTAGAAGCAGCTAATAAGAACATCAAGATAATCGTCCAGAAAATGGTTAAAACATATAAGGATTGGCATGAGATGCTACCTTTTTTCTTGCACGGTTACAAGACCTCGGTTCGTACATCCACTAGGGGAAATCCATATTCGTTAGTATATGGGATGGAAGTTGTTCTACCAATTGAAGTTGAGATTCCTTCACTCAGGGTTATCATGGAGGATGGCCTTGATGAAGTTTAATGGGTTCAATCTCGGTATGACCAGATGAATTTCATTGAAGAAAAGCATTTGACGGCTATATTCCATGGTCAATTGTACCAAAGATTCCTCAAACGAGCTTTTGATACGAAAGTTCTTGCTCGTGAGTATCGCTCAGGAGAACTCGTGCTCAAAAGGTAATCTACCATTCACTCAGATCCTCGGGGCAAATGGACTCCCAACTATGAAGGACCTTTTGTCATTAAGAAGGCTTTCTCGGGTGGAGCTCTAATCCTCACAACAATGGATAGGGAAGATTTGTCGTCGCTAGTGAATGCAGACATAGTTAAAAAATATTATGCCTAAAAAGAAAGGATAATAAAATCCCGCTAGATTGACCCTCGCAAGATCAATCTAGGAAAAAATGGATATCCCAATGGACCAAAAAATGAATTGTCCATGCAAAAGTTAGGGATCAAATAAAAAATATAAAGCTCGCTGAGTCGAAAACCCGAAAGGGAGACTCAGGCAAAAATGAGCATCCCGATGGACGAAAGAAAAATGTCCAAGAAAAAGTTAGGGATAAAGGTATTAACTATGTTCCTTGAGCCTACTTCACTACAAGCTAGATCTCAGACGGCCAAAGATCGATCCAATCATCGTCAATCGAAGCAAAGTGTTGGAAGTCAGATCCTACAGTGGAGGACGACCAATGTTGTAATCAATGAAAAAAAAAAACAAAAATATTTCTCATTGATATTTCTTTTATTTTTCAATTTTTGTGATATCCTCTTTAATGATATTTGCATCCTTGTACACACCAGATGTACACATTTTGTTTATAATCAAAAAATTCAGTTTCTTTTATCAATCGTTTTTCATTTCTCCTACACTTTATTTGTGAAATAACTTATTAATTTTAATCACATAATGCTTCAAAAAAAATTGGGGAATACTAAAATCTACATTAAAAGAAAACTTTATGCATTGTTGTAACCTCCTAAAGAACTTAAAAAGAGGATCGGTAGTTTGAAAGTCTTACTTGAACATATGCATTTGTCTTGATGACTTCCCGGTTAGATCATATACCTTTGTGCTCTCCAACAGGGCTAGGTGAATCCCTAGCAGTAGTGTTAACATCCTATGTTTTCACAATATCAGTTTCTTTGGTATAAACGATGACGAGTCGAAGTTCCCTCCATGCCAAGAACCATACCCTGTAAATGACATTCGTTTGACATATGAAACACTCATGCAACATGAAAATAAAGCATACATCATGCAACATGCATATCATACTTTTCATTTGTAGTTTCCCCACAGAATAGCAAAAAATACATGTACCACAGTAGTAGAATTTGTAAGGATTAAACTGCTACTGGATGTCTCATATGACCATTCCCAACGGGCAAATTTTCGGATACGTTAGTATTTAATCCTCTTCTACCTTGAATACCTAAAAAGCTTCCGCAATTCCCGTTATTCGGGTTCAAGAAGATTAAACATGGGTAGTTGTTGTACCCTAAAATTTGTCATCCCTTTTTTATCTTTTCACTCAACCTATGACTGGAGATTCACCTGCCTGTATTCATGTTTCATTCATATGCATTCATTCATGTTGACATTTGTTAATCTATAGATTCAAAACTCAGTGGCTTACAAAGTTAGGGTTTGTGCATGTGACAAACTCCTAGAAAATGACATGGCTACTCATCTGATCATCTTGGAAATAAAACCTTGATTTGCTTGGTCTTTAAGGTATGGATTCAAGGAGACCTCATCATGGCATTCCTCTGAGGAGCAAAACACTAATCCTTAAGGGAGTGGTTATGGGACCTTGTGGATACTCTTTGGGCCTTATCTTGGCTATCTAAACCCTAGTTGGAAGCTCAAACATTGAGACTTGCTTGTGGAGCATCATGCTTGATTCAGAGGCCTTGATTAAGGGGGTGGTAGATGATGGGAGCTTGCTTGTAAAGCCTAGGTTTTGTCCTTGCATGTGTGTTTTGCTTTGGTCTTATAAAGCCCTAAGTGGGGATACTCCTCATCGGTAAGCCATTTGTTGATCTTTGTTTCATTGGGGATGCATTTGGTCACTTTATCTCACATATTACATTTACCATTAATCATCTTGTGACTAGGGTTTATTACATGGTTATTGAGCTTTGATTCATGCAAGGTTGTTCTTGATTCATTGCTCATGGTGCCTCCTTGGGTTCAAATTCATAATGCATTGATCCATTTTCTTGTGGTGGATTCATTGATCTATGATGCACCTATGATCCATTAGTTCTTGGTCTATTATAGTGTTCATAGATCATGACTTCATTCACATTTATGATTCATTTCATTCTTAATTCATTGATGGCATTTCTATCCCATTTATTCAAACTAAATGATTAATTCAAATCCACATGATACATGATTTAAACTATGCGGTTCAAGTGTAGGCTTTAGAGGAAAAATGTCATTTGAAATTAAAGCATTTGTTTCATTGAAATAAAAGGGCCATTTCATACAAGTGTCCATTTCATTGCATTTACATCATTCCTAAAAGAAAATTACAGAAAATAATAATATAAAAACTTTGACGAAAAGTTGACTTTGGTCAATAGTTGACTTTTTGGTCAACTTTGACCAAAGTCAACCCACCTACTTTTCTAAGCCTAAATCCTAAACTTTCACTTTGATTCTTCATTGTTCCACCTCCTTTTCTTAAGTTTTACTTCATTAGCAAGCCATGTTTTTTTGCTTCTTCCATCTTCCTTGAACTTTCATGATGTTTTCATGCCAAACACATTTTGAAGTCATGACCCAAGCTCCAAGTCAACATCAGCTTTGCACATCATTTTAAGCCTACATTCAGTATCAAGACATCAATGCATAACCAAGCAATCATGAACACAATGCATAATATGACCCTGTGACATTATGACTTCATCATGATATTTCATTACACTATGACCAACCATTTAGCAGGCCCTATAATAAGTAGCATGATCACTAGCATGTTCACCACATCAATATTTGCATAGCAGTAATAAGGCTATAACGTTTTTCCTAACTTTGCTCCAAGTTCAAAGACATAAGCATACGCATACATAACAGAACTGACCATTTTTAACTAATGTTAAATTCCTAACACAGAAAACTCAAGATTTATTGCAATATCCATCAACAAGTCCATATCAGATTCGCATCTTCGTTAACCATTAACATGTTACTAGTCCAGTAATTAACAGAGCAATCTTTGATTCATGATTTCACAATTATAACAATCCTATTTCTAGCCAAATTCTAGCCTTTTCAACAGCCTGTCACATAACATCAATAGCAATTAAATCAACTTTGACTCAACATTTTCTCATCAAGCTAACTTTCACTAACAAAACGAGCAGACCTGGCATACCAGATTCAACCAACAGAACTGCAACAAGCACTATGCACCTGCAATTTCATTTCAAGTGCATCAATTAGTTTCACCTGCATAATTTTCACAAGTTGACATGCCTAAAACACGATATCCAATCCACATCACAACAGGAATTGCATTAATAAGTTTTCCTTTAACTGAAACATTCATTTTCAAATGTACTAACAGCATCAATCTAACAAATCAGCAACAAGTTCAATTAACAATTAACTAACAGATTTAATAACTAACCAAAATTAACTCTAACCGAATTAACATTCGAACTGTCATCTAACAGAAGTTACAACTAACTGCATTTTAACAACTTTTTCCTAATTTCACTCACAGTTTAACAAATTCTCTAACAGCTTTTCCTTCACCCAATAACTTTCAACAAACTAACTGACCTGGTTGCCCAAGAGCTTTCCCAAGTCAAGGAGCTTCTGCAATCATCTTCTGCATGGATCTTCGACAATCATCTTCTGCAATAAGGAGCTTCTGCAATCTTATGCAACAATCGTCTTCTGCGATCTGCAATCTTCCGCAGCAATCAGTTTCTGCAACTTCCATTCACAACAAAGAAGAAGGAGGTGTGAGGTTCAGAGGGAAAGAAGAGAAGCCGAACAATACCTAGTGAGTTTTTGACTCCTCTTTTACGTTTTTCTTCTTCCTCTGTTTGTGTATGATTGACAACGGAGAAAATGGCACCGTCGATGCTTTTGAGCCTCATGGAACACTTCGAGTCTTTGCGCCGTCGAATCTTTGTGACCTCAGACCTTCAAACATGAAGCTGTAAGAATGAATGCACCGTCGACGAGATCGATGCTCCTCTTGTTCGATTGGAAACATGATGTGATGTCGTTGATGATGATGGAGACGTCGGAATAAGAAGCAGCATTTGTCGTGGTTCAAGCGTTCTCTCTGATCTTGTTCATGGCTGCTTTGGCTGCATAATGGTCTTGTATGGAGGAAATTCAGATCCTCATATGACCGCAGGTTTGGAGCTTGGATCCAGGGTTGGGCCTTAGGCCCAAACGGATTATTGAGTCAAGCATGTTTCTTGCACCCTTACGTTGTTTGCAGTAGCGCATGGGCCTCTTCTTTGAGACCCATGTCCGAATTCAGATTCATACCCCCATGGTACTGCAATGCAATGGGCCCAATTCCAGTCTTTGTTGGGCCTGATTCTTGTTTGTTTTGGATTTAATTAGCAAATAATGGATTAATTAGCCATTAGTTAGTAATTAGGATTTAGGTAATAATTAGGACTTAATTAGTAATTATGTTTTAAGTCTTGATTAGTTAATTAGGTTTATTAGATTTAAAAATTAGATTAGTGTGATTGGAATTTAATTATTGATTAGTAAATAGTTAACTAGAATTTTAGAAATATAATTTGGTTAGTTAATTAGATTTAGAAAATTAGGAATTAATTAGATAATTAGATAATTTTCTAGAATGTTAGAATATTAGGTATATTTGATTTGTATTGATTTTCATGAGTAGAAATTAATTCAATATCAATATCCTTGTAAAATAACCATTTTGCCCTTAGGGGTTTATTTTGTTGTTTTAGCCATAAACGCATGCTCCTTTATGACTAATTTTTGACTTAGAATTTTAAATAGTTTTAATCAATTTTTTGATTAATATGCATGCTCCCTTAGGAATAGCCTGTGTATAATCTTAACCCTTAGATTAGGTTAATCACAATTCTCAAGTTAATTCAAACCCTCCGATTCAAGTTGATCAAAACCAATTTTGATCAACTAAATCCTTTGATCATGTATAATCTCACGGTCCATTCAAGTGATCAAAAGTCACTTGATCACTTGATAGGACTATTTTTGGATCTCAAAGCCTCAAGTCAGACTCTCAATCAAGGCATCCCAGTCATATCAAGCATCGAATTATACAAGATACATCAAAGGTCAACACTTGGTAACTACGATTTGAATTGTATAACACGAGTTTTAAGTAATGAGGAATGATGAGACAAAGTTTTTCCTACCCTTGTCTAAAGTGACTTTGTGTACGGGGCGTATGCCCTAGCTATTCAAAGCATTCACCCTTATTCATAGACTTTAGTGTTATTCTTATCAAACAACTGTCAAGCACTCTTCATATTCCATCAATCACTTATTTTGCCTCAATCATCTTGTTGTCAACCCTAGTGGGCTGAACTATGAAAGCTCTGATTTTCTCATTGCACGGTGAGAATACGTAGGCAGGAGGATTCAGATTCTCCGCGAGCTACCTATTTATTAATCATATCTTATTCAATCCTTCGTTCATCAATCAAACACCATCTTTTGAGATCAATACCACTTTTCCTTGGACTCCGTGTACATCCTTTTAGGATGATATAACGGCAGTCCACCTTGTGAACCGAGAGTTGTTTGGCTCGTACCCAAACATTTAATTCCTCCTTTTTTGGCTAAGACACCTGTTTACTCTTCGGTCTAGAGCCTATTTCTTTATGGATTCAAGATAGTATTATCCTTTGATTTCAAAATGATCATTCCCCAACAAGTGATATATTATTCCTTGTACCCAACCATGCTTTCTTTTGGGGCCCCTATATATCGTTTTAGAACAATATAGCGGCAGTTCTCCTTGTGAACTAAGAGTTTTTTGGCTCATACTCAAATATTTAATTCCTTCTTTTTTGGCTAAGATGCATGTTTACTCTTTGGTTCAAAGTTCACTCTCCCTTGTGGGTTCCCGTGTTACCATTCTGTTGGTACGAGTTATACTTTTCATCACTTCCTTAGCCCTCTTTGTTCTCGTGGTTCCACGAACTACGGATGCTCTAATTTTCTCATTGCACAGTGAGAATACGTAGGCACGAGGATTGAATTATTGGCGAGCATATTTCTAATTATTCCTTCTTCTGCCTTAGGGCACCATTCATATATTTCAGAATCCATTATCTATCTTCAATCATAACCTCTCACCCTAGTGACATACTGTTTCTGTAAATCTAAACACAGTTTTCTTTGGAAATCCATATATACCCTTTTAGGACGATATAGCGGCAATCCGCATTTGTACATAGAGTTGTTTGACTCATACCCAAACATTTTACTCCTTCTTTTTTGGCCAATAAGCATGTTTCCCTCTATGGTACAAATTCCATTTTTCCTATGGATTCCAATATACCCTGACCTTTGGTTTCAAATTATACCTCTTCAGTCACTCGTTACCAAATATTCAATCATGTGACTTTAGTTATTCAGTCCATTCATCTCCATGATGCATTCATAATTCTACCTTCATTCACTCCATGTGATATACCTATTATCTTTGAGCCAAATACATTATCCCTTTGAGCTCCATCTTGTGAACCAAAAGATGTTTGGTTCGTATCCAAACACTTAATTCTCCTTGTTTTCGGCTATACCATATAGTGGCATATGCTTTCGGCTAGTCCACATATTGGTCAATGTCATTTTTACTCTTGGGTTCATATTTTCACCCTTTGTTGGAGTTCAAAACATTATTCTTTGGTTCAGACCATACCTTTATCATAACTTCTTTCACCTCCCACCACTAGTTCTATCAACTATGGAGCTTTGAATTCCTTATTGCACTATAAGGATACGTAGGCATTAGGGCCTCAATCCTCACCAATCACTTTATCTATTTCTTTCCTTTTTCCTTCATTCTTTCGTGAGTAATCTTTAGATATAACATCCATTCGAGCAGAATAATCAAAATGGTTCACATGGAGTACCGTGGATGTTAGGGGTGCTAATACCTTCCTCTTGCATAACCGACTTTCTTACCCAGTTAGGAATATAAAGTTCGATGATGACTTTGTTGTATGTTTGAGTGTGCGATGCGTTCGGGTATATTTCCGCTAGCTTCACACGGTGCTTGAACTTGTTTATTTTTATCGTTAGTCATCCATGGTGATGCACTTTTGTAATGTTTGCATAATTTCCTTTTTCTTTCCAGTATAATGTTTTTAAGCCCCTATGAGGCCTTTTTAAATGTATTATTACCGTCTTGTATGAGTTATATCGGCGTTAATCCATGACCATAAATATATCTTTGGGTGTATCTTAAATTATTAAGGCTCGTATCTTAGTGATATGTACCTGGATCTGTAAGACCCCAATTTTGACCCTAAGATCCCTCATGTCATCTCATCATATGCATTGGCATTGGGATCAAATCTTGGCATCCTCCTTCCCCCTCATTCATTAGGTTTGCAGTAGGAGAGATCACCAAGCACATTTGATTGTATCATACTTCATTTTTCTTTTTTTACTAACCAAAATACCAAAAATATGTCAATGTATAGTTTGTTACTTTTATAGCCAGTGTGCATGCTCACCTATGCTTTATCAAGCTCATATCTAGGGTTTAAGACCCTCAATTCAAGGAGAAAAATCAAGAAATGGTTGACATTGACTCTAAGCATCATATATGGATCCCCATGGTCTTCACATATCATTTTGATCAAGAAATAATCAAGAGTTTGGAGTTTGTTTGCCTTGGAAACCCTAATTCATCTGGGTATCTTGTGTGACTTCTTCAACAAGTTTCTTCAACAATTGATCAAATATTTCAAGGGATACTTTATATTACATCATCTTACGCATATATTATCCTCCATGAGTCCCAAAAGTCAAGAGAATGTCAAGCTAGCAAGATGGTTCATGGTGGTTGACCAGAGAAAGTCAACTGGTCAAAACTGGGGTTTCCTAGACCCTATCTCCTACATTTTTTGTCATATGAAAATGATTACAAGAAAAATTTACTCAAAATGACATTCCAAACAACTTTCACGTTGAAGTCAAGAGCTAATTTTGCTTGGAAAGTCATTTTTTATGGTGAAAGATTATAGATCATTTTGTCTGAACCCTATTTTGGAGGTCAACTTCCCAAAACCATAACTTGCTCAATTTTTATGATATGAAATCCATTTTTCACGATCAAATATAAGGTGTCTACTTCAACTTTGATTTTTGTAGGAAGTGCAAATTAAACTTGCAAATGCATGTGCCAAGAGGAAACATTATAGGTCATTTTGGACCATTACCATTGAACAAGTGATTTTCCTCAAGTTATAAAATGCATAACTCCTTCATGCTAAATCCAAATGAGGTCAAATTTGTGACTAAATTTAATGTGTTTGAAAAAGATACAACTTTGATGAAGGAACGCTTTTCATTTGAAATCCATAGAAAAAGTTATTCAAGGTGGAAGAAGTGAACATTTGACTTGGGACTTAGAAACTTTTCAAATACGTTTGATTTCCCAAACTTCCACCTCAAAATTCATCATGGTCAAAGCTTCAAATGAAAACGAGTTCAACATTAAAGTTGTTCCCCTTGATCTCACCTTTCCAAAAAGTCCAAAATCATCTCATTTGGCCAACGAATGAAGGACTTGCGCATGGGTGTAAGTTGAAGAACCATTTGGACATTTTCCACTTCCACTTTTCATACACAATTGCATGGCTTACCAACAGGAATTCAACATGATGTACACTCATTTTTGGATCAGCTTACATCACTTGATGGGCCTAGCACATGCCCATGCAAGCATGTAAAGAGAATTTTCAAATTTTGCCAAAATTGGAAGTGTGTGGAAATCAATCTCATTGCCTATAATTAAGACCTTCATTGCTTAGAATTAAGAACCTCATGCCCAAGCTTTGAACCTGCAACCCCAAACCCTCACCATTGAAGGATAAACTTGAGGATTTTCTTTGAAAATCGAGTTTCAATTCTCCATCTGTTTTGAGATTGAAACTCCAAGAGTCCACACCTTTCCTTGATCTATTTCACTTCCAACAAGAATCTGAAGCAAGGCCAAACATAATTGAAAGCAAGATCGTGCCAATCTGAAGCTCCATTGAAGGTGAATTTTCAGAATTTTCATCTCTTCGATTCTCCCTCAACTCTTCATCATTCTTGTTGATTTTTGGTTGTCTAAAGTCCTAAAAGGAAATGCTCGAAGAAAACCTGAAGAAAAGGAAAGGAAAAGACAAGGTCTCGCAACCAAATCTTGGGTTCGGGAGTCGATTATGCGAAGGGAAGGTATTAGCACCCCTACGCATCCGTAGTACTCTACGGGATCCACTCTTGTTGTTCTTGTCTAAAGGGTGTGTATTTATCTAAGGTACTATTTACTAAAAGGTGGTCAAAAGAAAATGACTCGCACGGATGTCGCATCCACTGCATACGTATCTCATCTGAATATGAGAATCAGAGTCTTCATAGCTCGGCTACCTATGGGTAAAAGAGAAGTGTGCTCGCTAAGACATCGTGTCTTATGCCTACGTATCTCATCTGGAATGAGAATCAGAGCAAAACGTAGTTCAGCTAACTACGGGAATAAGGGTCTCGATTGCAACTAGGGCAAGAGAAAGGGAAGGTCTCGATCACAACGAGGGCGAAAGAAAAGAATCACAACGAGGGCGAAAGCAAACAAGGATTAGTTATTAGTCGTCAGTCAAAAAAAGAACTCAGCAAGACATCGCATCTTGTGCCTACGTATCTCATATGAACATGAGAATCAGAGTTGTCGTAGTTCGGCTAACTAGGGATTGCCATCTGAACATGGACTTACAAATGAGGACACCAGTTGTGTCAAAGGAGAGTGGGCACTGTGTTCACGTCCTAGCAGCAGGTGTCGCAGCTCGCTGAATCGAGTCTTAGGCAGTTACCTCTTTGCAATAGGACGGAGTGACATGCCACAGGATCGGAGACGCACAGAAGGTCTAAAGAAATGGGGAAGCTCTGCCCTAGAGTTGTCATGCATTGTGGACCTAAGTGTTAGGATTTACAAATGGGAACATCTACCTAATGTTAGCATGCAAAGGAATAAGGGAATTCTACCTATGTTATCATACAAAAGAATGAGGGAATTCTACCTATGTTATCATACAAAAGAATAAGGGAATTCTACCTATGTTATCATACAAAGAATGAGGGAATCCTACCTATGGGTGCTACCTAAACGGAACAAGAATTGACGTATGGAGCAAGGAGAGGAGTGGGGTAAAGGGTAGATGGCGATGCACGAAGCAATCGACTTACGAGTGGTAGATGGCGATGCCAGAAGCAATCGACTTACAAGAGAAAAGGCGATGCATAAAGCAATCGACTTACAAAAGAATGGATGAATACGTGCTGGTTCTATTAAGTTTTAAAAATGATTACTCGACGTTGGATCGAGGTTTTGATCTTGTTTTGAAATGGTTATCGGATGTTTGTTTTAGTTCTTGTATTAACAGATGAATAAAGAATGAAAGAATAAGCATTATACAATTCAAGGGAGAGGGATACATTTGTTATGAATGGGGGTTGTTCATGGTAATCAACAATAATAATATATGTCTCATACACCATACAAGTAGGCAACAGTTAATCAAACAGATAAGCAATCGAGTATATGATCAAATCAAATAATCAAAGAATGAAATAATGAAGCAATAGATAATGCATGAGAAGTATAGACATGTTAAGCAATCAAACAATAGAAGCATGGATGAAAGAAACAAGTATAGAAAATATCAGATGAATCAGACAGATGCAACTATGCACACAAAGGATCAATGAATAATTTAATCGGGAAATGATGCAAGGATCAAATAAAATCACAATGAAAGGCCTCTAATACATGGCATATGAGATGAACAAGGGAGGATCAAAAGATCTCTTCATTTGCCTTAAGTAATCCCTTAAGTCAAACATCAATCATAGAAAAGTCAACTGTAAAGTCAAGTCAACTTAAAAATTATCAAATAAATAGTGAATTAATCAAATAAATTATGAAAAATTAAACTAAGTTAGGTGGGGTCAGGACATCATCATCCCCCAAAAATATTTTAAAAATAATGAAAATTAGTCTATAAATTAATTGACATAAAACAGAAGTCAAATGAGAAGTCAACCGAGCAAACTAGGTCAAAAATAAATCCAAAATAAATTGAAAATGAGAAATAAAATCCCAAGAAAAGGTCAGGTTGACCATGAGACATTGGTCAACCCTCACCCCAAAAATCATAAGTTAAAAATAATTCTAAGTCATGAAAATGAAATTAATATAAATATGTGTGTTAAAATGGATTATTTGAAACAAATAATTAAAATAAAATAATAAAATAAAATAAAATATGAAAATAAAAATTAAATAAATTAAATAAAGCATTAAGGAATGTGAAAAACATTTTTTGGTATTTTTATAAATGAATAAAATATTTTTATTAATTAAAATGAAAGCAGAAATTAAATGTGGAATTAAAAAAGAAATGAAAATAAACGTGTACAATAGTTGATGGGCTTTAGTGTGAGGGGCGGATAGCAGCCAGCGCTAAGCCCAGATCCATAATGAATAATTAGCTTGACATGGAATTAAAATGAACAAAATAAATTAAATAAGCATGTAACATACATATCAATGGGTCATGTGGATTTTAAGTCATATAGGACAAAACACGATCTGGACGGACAGGATAAGAAGCTGGACGCGCGATCCAGCGGTCCACGTCGTGGCACAACATCGTCTCTCTCATGCAAGCCCTAAATGTAAAGACAAAGAGTCAGACAACATACGATCGCAAGTTTCGATGATGACAAAAGACCATCATGCACGTCTACAAACAAATGAAACACATTACCCACCATATCCTTTTCTACGTTTGTCTAAACCTATTATAATGATCAAAAACATATGTGGACAAAGTGTGATCATGACGAAATGCATGAAAATCACAAAACACAGTTTTATGCAGATTTGAAGGCCTTGAGTCGACCATAGGGGTCAGCTCAAAGCTCACGGGTCAGCGCAAAGCTTAGCAGAACTGAGATTGGTCAGCGCATGCTCCTTTGCGTCGACCATAAGGGTCGGCGCATAACTCACGGGTTAGCGCAAAAATTCCTTGAGTCGACCAGAAGTCAGCGCATGGCTTAAGGAAGTAATCCTGGGTCAGCGCATGGAACCATGGGTCGACCATAGGGGTCGGCGCATCACTCACGGCTCAGCGCACGCCGACCTATGGTCGACCGCTCGTGCGTAAACTCAGTTTTCTGAGTTATTTCCACTGTTTGAAATTCTGTTATTTTTAATTGGTTTTGTCTGTTACTATATATAGAAGTTAAAACACTTTTATTAACTAACATTTGCTAATTGAGTTCAAGTGTTCAAGGAAACAAGAAAGAGTGAAAAAGGTGTCCAAGACTCATCATCTTCATCTTCAACATTTCACAACTCATCATCTGCAAACAATTACTTTTGATGTGGTTCGTGATCGAGTAAAGGTGATAAGGTTCGAAGCTGTGATCGAAGAATCCAGTTCGAGTTGAAGCTTGTGGCAGGTTCTTTCTTGAATAAAACCGTTAGGGTTTTGTCCTCCAATACGGGTTTGTGTTTGGGGGTTTTTGCACGAATCGCTTCATCAATATTCAGCCGAGCGAAGGTGATTGAAAAGAGGAAGTCTTCATCAGTCTAGTAGCGGATTCGGTGACAATGAAGTGAAGGATTCGGGTTCGACTCGTTGTGTTTGAGATCAGCCGGGCCGAGGGTTTGAAGAACGGAAGATTCTTCAACAAAGGGGCTGGAATCGGAGGTCTAGCATCAACGATCGAAGGTCTTGATTCATCTTGAATCAAGGAGCAGGGATAGGAAGCATCATTCAACACATTGGAAGTTCTGTTGTTTACATGCTTTGCAATCCTTGTATAAACGATTAAATTTCACAGGTGATATCTAATTAATCATCTCAATTCTATTTTTAGAATTGAGGGCAGACGTACCCCGAAGCGAGGACGGCGGGGGAACTGCCTCATCAAATCTCTGTCTTCTTTAATTTTCTGCATAAGTGCTTTTCAGCTTAAAAATTAAGTGATTTTAGTTTAAGCATTTTTACCAAACGTTGATATAAGTTGAGTAAGAAACTAGAACTGCTGTTTGAATACAAAATACAATAGTATATTGTACTAGATAAATTGAATTCCTTACTCAACTCAAATATCTCTTGGAGTGTATGCACACCAAGTGTTTGTGAATTTGCATAAGCCAAAGTTGTCTTAAGTTTGCACTCAGTTTAATTTGGTATTTTGGATCATTGGAACTAGGCTTGCTAGTTAGTGAAATATATCAATTGAGTGTGCAAATAGTGTAGTGATTAGTATTTCATTTTATCTCTAATCCATTAGCTTAATGCATATCCGGTTTTCCAATAACGGTTCGTTTTAGACTAAAATTTTCCTCGGCCGCTTCCGCATTCAAAACAAATTTTCAAAACCAATTTTCTCTCAAATTGGTAGCGCCGACTCAAGTTTTTAATTAGGATCTATTCAACCCCCCCCCTTCTAGATCCGTGCCATAGTCTAACACTAAACTCATGCAAAATGAATGAAAAATGTGGAAAAAACGCAGCAACCTCTTCCATCTTCCATACAAAATATCTCATGCTATGGTGCTCCAAATGAGATGATACAAAAAGCAAAGTTCAAGTTCTAAATGAGTAGAACACAATGGTACTTTGTTTCGATGAAAATAATGGCCTTAGCATGTAGAAAAGCGAACAATAAGGGGGCCTCATGCACATGTATACAACGAAAATCAATGTCACAATACTCCAACTTAAAGACAATGCCTCATGGTGAGGGCTTCATAAACAAGCATGGTATATTGTTAAACATCATAAAGTAAGCATGGCATGGCATGGTAATAGCATGAAGAAAAAAAAGTAGCAAGCATAAGCATAGTTAAAAGCATGGTATGAGCATGAAATATTAATGAGCAAGCATGATATTCATGGCCATGGAAGAGAATGAGTGAAATGTTTACCTAGTGGATGAAAGGTCCACTGCCCCTTGAAGATGGAGGAAAATGGAAAATGAGGTGCTTTGCAAACTTGTGAAATGGAAATGGAATGAAATGGATTTCTTGCTCCTTGCCTTGCTTGCTCTGAACTTTTGCAGCCACCACCCTTCAAGTTAGGGTTTTTTGATGTTTAAATATGTAGAGTTAAAGTGCTCTTAATGGGCTTGAAGTGTTTGGCTTGGATTATGTGCAAAAGGTGCAAAAATGAGGTGTGAAAAGAAATGGCTAAATGTGGCATAAAGCAAATGTCCAAATGAGGTAAAAGGTGTGTTGGTTGGTTTTGTGGTCTGATTTGGTTTGGCTTGTGCAGCACAAAAAAATAGTCCAACAGGGTGACTTTAAGACCTTGTATCTTGATGAGTATGTAACCAAATGGCAAGGCAATGCAAACAGTAGAAAGAGGGCATGGATCTTAACATCTTTCATGTTGGACACAAATTGAAATGATGAGTGGAAAGAGGTGGAAAATGGCCATAAAGTTTAGGTTCCATAACTGCAAAATGGTTGGGCCAGTTTGGCCTAAATGCTGTCAAAAAATTCAATCCATGAGGCCAACTTTAGATGAGTGTATCTTTCAAACCAATGATCCAAATGGGATGATTCCAAAAGGATGTGAAATTGGACATAGCAAGGTACAATTGTCATGAAGAAAGTATTTTCAAAAGATGCCTTGAAGTGCAAGAAAACTGGCCCTTAAGTCTTGACAAATTTTGCAAATTTTGGACTTAGAAAATTATCTAAGTGTCCTAAAATAATGTCTCACTTTGACCAAGCATAACTTTCTCAATTTTAATCCAAATGAAATAAACTTTATATCTCTAGAAAGTTTGGAACAAGAGGAACAACTTTCATGTTGGAGAAATTTTCAAATGGAGCTTGCATCTTGATGGAAAATGGGCTTAAAGTGGGTGCAACATCCATAAAAACTTGCCCTAAATGGAAAGTCAACTATTTCCAAATTTAGTAACTTTTCAAACTCTTGATTAAATGATGAATCCATGATCCAACCTTGATAAATTTTCACATGTAGGCTCCCTTAGGCATGAATTTTGAGATTCCACTTTCAAAATGTCAGGAGTTGACTTTTCTGGCTCCACAGTTGACTTTTCCCAAACTGTCTGATTCCCGATTCCATTGATCAATTGAAGCACCTCTGGCTCAAATAAAGAGCTGATTTTTTGTATGTAGACCCTTATGGACATATGGAGGGCCATGGAAAAGAGTTTCACCCAAGGAATCAGAAATAAACCAATTTTATACCAAACCTTAGTTTTAGGGCAAAATGATCAAGAACTGATTGCATTGACTGCCAATGGATCTTTCTGAGATAAATGTGGATCTTCTTAGGCCAAGATGCCTCTCCAATCATGACATGAATGAGCCCCTTCACTTCCAACCAAACCTTGCCTGTTGCAGATAGCCATGAAACCCTAATTTCTGATTAAATGCAGATGCACACTCTGAGAGCTCTGAATCTTCCACTGATGAGCTGAGAACCATAATAAGACACTTGGACCCCCTTGAGACCCTTGAGACTTGTATACTTGGAGAATGAAGTTCAATTCTCAGTCTTGCCTTGTGTGGGCTCCTTCTGTTAAGGAGTGATCAATCAAACCCTGATTTCCCAAGTCACTGATGTAGTATGCAATGAGTATGACCTAGTATGATGCTAATGCAATGTGAAACACAATCCCATGCTTCCAAGAAAAATGAAGGGTAAATTTTGGGGTATTACAGCTGCCCCTATTCAATCAATTGGAGACCTGAAAGGGAGATAGCAACGGCTTTCGCACTTTCGAGGTATCAAGGGATTGAATACAATAAAAACCCGGAAATTTACACTGAAGTGAAGTGAAGTAACAATGCCTGTCAGAATCGGAAAAGAGGCGGTCTTGTTAAAGAATTCGTCTGGTACGGTAAGAATCGGTCTGAACACCAAAAAAAAGAGAATGTTAGCCTGAATACCAAATTAAATGGTAACATAGAGATAATTATGGCCTGAATGCCACTCATCAGTTTGAATACTGGAAATGACTTCTATCTGAGCATCGAAAGATACGAGATTATCAAACATCGGTCTAAACACCGGGAAACTGGCCTGAATGCCACTTCGGTCTGAATACCGGAAAAACTGGCCTGAATGCCACTTCGTTCTGAATACCGGAAAAACTGGCCTGAATACCACAAGTTGCATCGACCTGAATGTCGGAAACTTCTTCGATCTGAACATCGGAAAACTGGCCTGAATGCCACTTCGGTCTGAATACTGGAAACTGACCTGAATGCCACAAGTTGCATCTACCTGAACGTCGGAAACTTCTTCGATCTGAACATCGGAAAATTGGTCTGAATGCCACTTCGGTCTGAATACCGGAAAACTGGCCTGAATGCCACAAGTTGCGTCGACCTGAACATCGGAAACTTCTTCGATCTGAACATCGGAAAATTGGCCTGAATGCCACTTCGGTCTGAATACCGGAAACCTGGCCTGAATGCCACAAGTTGCGTCGACTTGAACGTCAGAAACTTCTTCGATCTGAACATCGGAAAATTGGCCTGAATGCCACTTCGGTCTGAATACCGGAAAACTGGCATGAATGTCACAAAGTTGCGTCGACTTGAACGTCGGAAACTTCTTCGATCTGAACATCAGAAAATTGACCCGAATGCCACTTCGGTCTGAATACCGGAAACTGGCCTGAATGCCACTTCGTTCTGAATACCGGAAACTTGGCCTGAATGCCACTTCGGTCTGAATACCGGAAAATTGGCCTGAATGCCACAAGTTGCATCGACCTGAATGTCGGAAACTTCTTCGATCTGGATATCGGAAAAATTGGCCTGAATGCCACTTTGGTCTGAATACCGGAAACTTTTCATGCCTGTCAGCATCGGCAGAAATAGGGAAAATGATAATTGAGGCGGCACGTGGGCCAACGACCCATGCTGGGGATAATAAGTCATGAACAACCTTCAGTCTGAGTACTGGAAACAAGCTTCTGGTTTATCACTTGGGATACCGAGAATGTTTTATGCTTCACATGCGTATGATTGAATTTTTCAATGGCGCAATGCTCCATGAAAATGGAAATGCTACGCGATTTGGGAGGATGCAATGCAATATGATTTTACATGCAGGGATGCGAAATGCTGGGGAAACTGCCAAGCCGAGGCAGGGAATTCTGCTGTGGAAATGATTACAATCTTCTGGACCCTGGCAATGCTGTTGGAGATACATAGCACAATGAACTT
This sequence comes from Lathyrus oleraceus, assembly GCF_024323335.1. NCBI lineage: Eukaryota > Viridiplantae > Streptophyta > Magnoliopsida > Fabales > Fabaceae > Lathyrus > Lathyrus oleraceus. Next base: position 133,905,228 of record NC_066584.1, read on the forward strand.
TGTGGGGAAACGACCGACCACTCGGTGTTCTGGCAATAACAAAATACCGAGACTCTGACTGGAGAGAGAATGACACTGAAAGCATGCTGCTGAGGGAGGCGACGGTGGTTCTGGCAACCATAATCCGCGAGAGAGAAGACTCAGCAGGGGAAGCAAACACCGATACGGTACCGAGATTCTGCTTCAAGGGAAGAGACCATGGATCTGGCGTCGAGATCATCGATCTGGCATCGAATTCTGGGGAGCAGCTGCTTCTGCTAGGGAAATACAGTCTGGCACTGTCAACTCCGCTGGGAATACACAGTCTGGCACTGTCATCTCTACTGGGGAGTGTATAATCTGAAACACATGATTGGGGAGGCACAGTAGTGAGAACCTGCTGGGGATTGAAGAATCCAATGCTCGGACCAGCTTTGCAGGGATAAGATACCAACTGTTGAAGCAAAACAACCGCGATCGTCTACTGGGAACCCTAAGGAAATGCCCCGAGTGTACCTGTTCTGATAGACGATCTAAGGCACTTGAAATTTACGGTAATTTTAAATGTTTATTGAACATGTACCTGTAAAGCTCTTATGTTTCATGATGCAATGCTTATAAAAAATTCGGACGTCATTTTTGCAAACAAAATAGTAAAATGAAAATGAACACAGAGATATTCTGAATAACATGATTTCATTGATTGAATGGCCTCTGAATAGGCATTTACATCAGGAAGCAATCCCTGGAAAGAGGTAATTGCGCAAAATATTTGGTCACAATTCACTTCTATAAAATCAAAATATCAAATCATTATGCAGGTTGGTTCCTAAACCCATTGAATACAATGATCATACTCCTTCTCCAAACGTTGATTTTCCTGTGTTTGAGGCTGAGGAAGAAATTGATGAAAAAGTGTCTGATGAACTATCTCGTCTACTTGAGCACGAGGAAAAAGTTATTCAGCCATTCGAAGAACAGATTGAGCTAGTCAACTTGGGTTCCGAAGATGATGTGAAGGAAGTTAAGACTGGGTCTCAACTGTGTCCAGAGGTTAAGAAGGGGTTGATTGATCTTCTCCGAGAGTATTCAGATGTGTTCGCTTGGTCCTATCAAGACATGCCCGGTTTGGATTCTGAGATTATAGAGCATAGATTGTCATTTAATCCAGATTGCCCGGCGGTCAAGCAGAAGTTGAGGAGGACTCATCCTGATATGGCAGTAAAGATCAAAGAAGAAGTTCAAAAGCATATCGATGCCGGTTTCCTTGTTACCGCTGAGTATCCATAATGGGTGGCCAATATTGTGCCTGTTCCGAAGAAGGATGGTAAAGTCCGCATGTGCGTTGTGTAGCACCTCAAATTTGCACCTCCCATTTGTACATTCATTTCATTTTTAGGTCATTACCATGTCATTAACATGGCATTAACATTGCATAGTGCATTGCATTTCATTAGTCAAAACTGGTTAGGAGGATTCATCTGTGCAAGAGAGCAAGGGTTTTTCCATGAGATAAAGGCCCTATGGTTGTTCTAGAGAGCTTACATGATCCAAGGTTCATTTTGATACAATTTGGCCAAGTGCTAGAGGCTCAAAGTCCACAGTGCAGTTTCAGGTCATCTGGGGCCCATAAAAGTCAACTGTAAGTCAACTGAGGGCTAGGAGATGGAGAAATGGTTTGAGACACTTCATTCATGTTCAAAAGAGGTTTATTCAACATGTCAAACATCTACCTTGAAGATTTTGAAGCCAGATCAAAAGTTTCCAAAAATGGAAAATGACCTGTAATTTGAAAGTTTCCAAAAATGGCAAGTTTTGGACCAACTTCAACTCAACTTTCCAACATCAAAGGAGCTTCAAATGAATTTTTATCCAACATTAAAGTTGAAGATCTTTCTCTCCCATTTCCAAAAAGACCAAGATCATGAATTTCTAATGAATGGTTAAGGAGTTATGATCAAATCATTGCAAAGTATGCTTGAAACTTCAAATGGCCATATCTTTTGAACTAAGACTCCAAATTTGGTGCTCCTTTTTGCACAATTCTCCTCATGACATGAAGTTTCCAAATACCTCATCACATTGCATGAAATTTGGACATAGGATCACTTGCTTATTCATGAAGTTTTTGAAGGAAATTTGCCAAAATCAAAATTGGTTGATCACATGCATGTAATTCCATTTCCAATGTGTGCATGGAGTAATTTTGAGTGAATTTGGGCCTTGGTGCGTACTGTTCACGTGTGCATCTCATGCATGAGGTGAAAATGCAAATTTGTGCATGCACCTTGTATTCTCTTAATCTCAATTAACCATGGCTTAAGTTTGATCTCAGATTAATTAAGAGGGAGTATATAAGCTTAATCACAACTGTATTGAAGAGAACACACATTTTCAGATCTAGATTTGGAATTTTGATCAAAATTTTCTCTCACAAAGAACTTCAAGATTCCACGCATAAGACTCATTTCTCTTGCATAATTCTTGATCCTGGTGAAGTTTTGAGTGAGATTGAACGTGCCATTGGTGATTTTTTGCTCAAAATCGTGCATACCAAAGCTTGAAGGTGTTCATGGCAATTTTGAATTGAGCTGGATCTACATGTTTCTAAGCTTCCAATTCTTCATCAATCATCTCTACAAGCATTCTGAAACTGATCTGGATAGTTGCAAGTGCTGAATCGTGCGAATCCATAACCTGCTCTTCAAGAGGTGAGTTTTTCGACCTTTACAATTCTCAAATCCATGTGTATAGTTGTGTAGATCTTTGTTTGCTGATGATTCTGGTAGAAATTTCATGAAAAATGGAGCATTATTCACTGAGTTATGAGTGATTTAAGTTTTGCATTAAAGAATGTTTTTGCTCGACTCTCTTTTGTTATGTGGATTTAGGCTTAGTTGTTGGTTGATCCTTGCTCACCATTGAAAGATCTTGCTAATGATATAATTTTTGTTGAATTCTGGACATTTCTGGGAAATCTGGAAATTGGCGTATGAACATTCATCATCTTCATCATGAAGAAGATGAAGATTCATGTTAGCGTAGGTTTTTTGCATGTTAGTGACGGACTAGCGTCCAATCTGGGCAATGCTAGGGTTTGCAGGTGAAACGGTGTCGTTTCACCTTGGCGCGCTCAATTTGAAAATGTACAGGGTTCGATCCCTGCCGAGCGCATTGTTTTCAAATGTTTTCTTCATTTTCACTTTTCCCTCCATTTGCCATGCTTTGCTTATTTTTTATTTTTCATTTTTTATGCTAACTTCAAAAATCCATAACAAATTGAAAAATGACTCAAATCACTCCTAATTTTTTGCAAAATGATCCTCTGTTTGTCTAGTTTTGTATGATGGTGATTTCAAAAGTTGTGCATGGCTGGTTTTTGATTGGTGCTAGCATATATGAACATAGGTGCTTTTGTGACCTTGCCTTGCTTTTTCTATCATGAAATGTTTGATATTGATCCAAATTGCTTGAAATTTTACATGAATGTTCTTGACATGTTGCTGGACCTTTGAGAATTGATTGTGCATTTTTCTCATTCACCATTTCTGTTTTATGCTCATGTTTGTATGGTGTGACAATTTGTGTCACACATTTGGTTGTCTTGCTTGTGCAATTTAATTTCCATATCAAATGCTCTCTAATGCTTCTGATTCTTTGTATGATGGTTGTTTTGGATGTGTTGAATACTCATGAATTTTTCCAAAATTATTTGAATCATTTCTGTTTTGATTGGGAATTTTCATTCTTGATGATCATTTGGATGCCTTGAATTGGTCTTTGACTTCTTTTGCCTACTACATGAACTTGCTTATTGATTTTGGTTTGGTCATTTTTAGGACTTGCTCTTGATTGATTAAACATGCTTTGTGTTAAATATTAAGTTCTGTTTTGGACTTTTGATCCCCTTTTGACCCTAGGCTTTGACCTAGTGGTTTGGACTTACCATTTGAGTTGTGAGTTTCAGGTTCAAGAATGCATCTCCATGATTGATGTTGCTCCTTCATTTGAGCTTGATCATTTGTTGTTGTTGGCTAACATTTGCTTGTTTTGTAGGATTTGAGGACAATTCACTTGTGTTTATGGCTTATGTGTTGCATATTGGGTTGTCTGTTTGACATTGACTGTTGACTGTTGTCTGAGTATTGTACTGATTGGTTTAGATGTTTCCACAGGTACCTAAGTTGCTTTAAGTTCATTTGAACTTTGCTTTGCTTGCTTGTGGTTGGCATACCACTGAGGTATAATTCCTTGATCTTCATGTAGTCAGGAAGACCTGTCATGTTATGTTGGCAGGCACCTGTCTGAAGCCCTCCTTAAGAGGCAATGTTTGTGGTTGTTTAATTTTGTGCCAAGCAGGTTAAGTCCTCTTAAGAGGCAATTGGCAGATAAAAGGGATGTGCAATCCATCCCCTACTATTCAGTTGTGTCATTCACTTTGCTCACATGTGTTGATGCATTGTGAATAAGAACCCAAGATCTTGTTGTGTCAGTCATGTGGAGAAGAGTTCCTGCATTCTGAACTCCCACACTTTCTATTTGATTGAAGCTCTCCCAGGCCAGGGATAAGAGCTATGAGGCATAATCCTCATCTCCATTTCATCTGCTTCACCCTAACTCTCAATGTTAGGGTTAAGAGCTCAAAACACCCCATTCCAGTTGGCTTGTTTGTCGAGGTTGATTTGACCCCTTGACTAAAGCCTAGCCTTGTATGAGCCACTTGTTTGCATATAGTGTGTGTGCTTGCTCTCTTGTGCTTGTGTTTGCTTTTGTGCTGTTTAGGCTAGCTTGCTTCCTGTGTAAGTTAGGATAGAGACTTCAACATAGGGATCGTATGCATGACAACTTCTAGGCTCGAGTCGTAGTCTCCCTAGTAGCTTGTTATCTCCCAAGTCTCTGGTTAGGTTAGAAGTTCTTTCCCTGTGTATGGGAACTACGTCGCCCTGATCCTCATACCAGATGAGGTACGTAGGCAGGAGATTGAGCTGATCTCTCCGGGCACTTTCTTTTCTTTTGTGTGTGTGTTTGTCATCCTTTTCTGGTTGGAGTCTGATGTAAGTCCAGCGATTGGCATTCGGTTTCCAGTTTGTGTGTGTGTTTGTTTGGAGTCTGACGTAAGTCCAGCGATTGGCAGTCGGTTTCCTGTGTTTGCCTGGTTGTGTGGAGTCTGACATAAGTCCAGTGATTGGCAGTCGGTTTCCTGTTTGTGTTTTGTTTGGCGTGTGTTAGCCGAGCTACGAGTGCTCTGATTCTTTCTCTGGTTAGAGAAGATACGTATGCATAGGGTGCGACATCCTAGCGAGCACGTTTCCCCTGTCCCCGAACTACGTCGACTCTGATGTCTGTGTCTGACAGACTACGTAGGCCCAGGATGCGATATCCTGCCGAGTCGTCTTCTTCCGTCTTTTCTATGTTTGATCCCGGTTCTGTGCAGTTTTTGAGCAGTTATTTAGCAACCTTTCTTCTATTCTTCCGAGTGTGGATCCCGTCGAGTACGACGGATGCGTAGGGGTGCTAATACCTTCCCTTCGTATAACCGACTCCCGATCCTACCAATCTCTGGTCGCGAGACCATGTCCTTTCCAGGTTTACTTCGAGCGTTTCCTTTCCCTCCTTTGGGATAAATAATGCACGGTGGCGGCTCTGTTGTTTCTTCTTCCGCCGGTTTTTCGCGTAATGCGACAGCTGGCGACTCTGCTGGGGACTAGAGAAGTTGACCTCTTGCTGGTCCATCTTCCCTAAGCGAGTCAGTCCTAGCGCTCTTTAGGATAGGGTTTGGTTGCTTTTATTGCTTTATTTATCGCATTTATGATTATGCTGTGATTGTTTATGTTTGCATTCATGTTTGCATGCATCATACTCTCATTGTGCTGGCTGTGTGTCTGTCTCTCTGTGGGGTGGGAGTTACAAGAGGTAAAAGGCCCAATACCCAGGCTATGAGTGAACTTTAGGACACCTAGGAATAGAGTGATTCATGGGAAGCGGGTGGTATTGCGCCACTTAGCGGAACATGATATCACGAGCAGTTCAGATCCTGATGGGGTATTATCGGTACATACATCTGGTGTGTACATGATGATATTCTATGAAAGGGTTGTTTATCCTGCGTTTCTCTTGACCTTACCCTGGCCTAGATGACACCCGTGAGTGGGGAGGGAATGAATCATTACAGGTACAGTTGGTGACTTGATCTGTTGGTGACCGTATTCTGTTGGTGACTCTTGGTTCCTGTTGGTGACTTGGTTCAGAGATATGGGTTCCAGATGACTTTGGGTTCCAGATGACTTGTGGGTTCCGAATTCAGGCCGAAGCTCTGATCATGTGCTTTGAGATACACAGCCAACCAGTCGTGTTTGCATCATTTGCATCATAGCATGTTTATTTTCAAAAAAAAATAATGCAAAAAAAAGAAATTAAAAAAAAGAAGAAAGAAAAGAGAAAAGAAAAAAGCTAATCTCCTCATGCATATCATTTCTCAGGTTCATTCAGGAGTCTGTTCACTGTGAGAGATGGCAACCGTTCCCGAGTTGAAGAGGAAGACTTGCACCTACAGCTTTCACCGTGAGCCATTGACATCTTTGATAGAGTTGAGCAATCTTGTGACCGGCGGTAATCAGAAGGTGTTTGTTGATCAGTATGGGGATTTGTTGACACTGTTGAAGATGGTGGTAGATCCAGAACCGTTGCAGACTCTCCTGCAGTTTTATGACCCAGAGCTCCGTTGCTTTACCTTTCAGGATTATCAGTTAGCACCCACTCTTGAAGAGTATTCCATTCTGATGAATGTCCCGATCAGATATCAGGTTCCCTTCTTAGATGTGCCAAAGGAGATTGATTTCAGAGTTGTTGCCAAGACTCTTCATTTGGGTATCAAGGAAGTGAGTGACAATTGGAAGTCAAGTGGTGATGTTGTGGGTTTGCCTTTGAAGTACCTGGTGAGGATGGCTAAGGAGGAAGCAAAGAAGGGAAATTGGGAGGCTTTCAACGCTCAGTTGGCCATCTTGATCTATGGAGTTGTGTTGTTCCCGAGTATGCCTAATTTTGTGGATCTTGCTGCTATCACTATTTTCATTGGAGGAAACCCAGTTCCTACCTTGTTAGTTGACACTTATTATGCTATACACAGCAGGCATGGTAAGGGTGGAGCTATCAGATGCTGTCTCCCGTTGCTACTCAGATGGTTCTTGTCCTTGCTGCCAACCAGTGGACCTTTTGTGGATGCTTAGAACACTCATAAGTGGACTCAGAGGATTATGTCTCTCACATCCTATGACATCAGGTGGCAAGCTTACAGGGTGAATGTGCATAGTGTCATCATGAGTTGTGGAGAGTTTCATAATGTGCCACTCATAGGGACTAAGGGTTGCATCAATTACAACCCGGTTCTTTCTCTTCGTCAGTTGGGGTTTGTTATGAATGGAAGACCACTAGATGCTGAGATAGCTGAGAGTGTGTATTTTGAGAAGCGGAGTGACCCAGCTAGATTGGAGCAAGTGGGAAGAGCTTGGAAGACTATTGGTGTCAAAGGTGGAGCGGTGTTGGGGAAAAAGTTTGCAGTTGCTATGCCTAATTACATTGATTGGGTCAGGAATAGAGTTGAGACTTTGTTGTTACCCTATGATAGGACGAAGCCATTGCAAGAGAAACCACCTTTAATCCTTTCTGAGAATGTGCCTGCTGAGCACTACAAGCAAGCCTTGATGGAGAATCGTCGGTTGAAAGAGAAGGAACAAGATACCCAGATGGAGCTTTACAAAGCCAAAGCTGATAAATTGAACTTGGCTCATCAACTCAAAGGCATGCAAGGGGAAGATGCTAGCAGATTGAAGAGCAAGAAGAGGTCTTATGAGGAGATAGAGACATTGCTGAATGAAGAACACCGTGAGTGCTTGAGGTTGCAGAAAGCTGAAGCTAATTACCAGAAGAAGATAAGAGACTTGGAAAAGCAGCTTAGGGACAAAGATGTTCAGTTGAAGAAGGAAGTAGACCTAAGACGTGCATCAGAGAGCCAGCTTGGAGGAGAAGTTGTGGAGCTCAGAAGACAACTGAAGGAGAAGCTCACTCCTCTACCTGAGTGTTCAGAGTGTGACCTGTTGATAGACCAGTGCAAGTACCTGAAGACTCTTATTCCTGGAGGACATCTTTCTTAGATTATGTCTATTGTTTATGTTGAGAATCACCTCCAGGATTGTTGGATGGGATTCATTGTTGTACTCTGATCATTTGGATCTTTGCTTGAATTATGTTGTATGATTCTTGTTGCTCATGTCTATAGATGAGATTGTTGATGTTTCACCTTGTGCTTATTATCCTGTGTAGGTTGATTCTTTGTTGTTCATTGTTGCAGGTTGTCATTTCTTGAAAGATGAATTAGGCTCTTGAATGCCTGAGGAATGAACATATCATATGCATCATACACATCATAAGCATCATACACATATCATCTTGCATTACAGGTGTTCTTGAACGAGACTTCTCACTCTGGTTCCTGTTTTAGGCAGGATTGCTGATCAACGTCCGCACCGCTATGCTACAAGACTGAATCAATAGAGGAATATGGATCAAGTTCAGGCAGAGTTAGCAAAGATGAGTGTCGCATCCGCGAAAAATAACCAGCGGGCTAAAACAAAACAAACAGAGGCGCCACCGTACGTTATTTATCCCAAAAGAGGGAAAGGAAACGCTCGAAGTAAACCTGGAAAAGACATGGTCTCGCGACCAAAGAAAGATGAGATCGGGAGTCGGTTATGCGAAGGGAAGGTATTAGCACCCCTACGCATCCGTCGTACTCGACGGGATTCACGCTCAGAAAGATAGAAGAAAGGTTGCTAAAACAGAAGTTGCTCACAAACATCACACACACACACAGGAAACAACACAGGTGGGAGAAGAGGAACGGGCTCGCTAGGATATCGCATCCTATGCCTACGTATCTCATCTGGAATGAGAATCAGAGCTACCGTAGTTCGGCTCACGCATGCCAAACAAAACACACAGGAAACAGGCAAACATGGAAACCGAATGCCAATCGCTGGACTTATATCGGACTCCGAACCAAACAAATCCACACTGGAAACCAAATGCCACTGGCTGGACTTACATCGGACTCCAAGCACACAACAATAGGATATGGAATACCAATCGTTGGGCTTACATCCATCTCCTAACACACACAAGAAGGAAACAGATAACAAGTTACTAAGGAGTCGGGAACTCGAGCCTAGCAACTGTCAAGCAAACACACACAAAAAGAAAAAGGGTGCCCGGAGAGATCTCGTACGACCTCTTGCCTACGTACCTCATCTGGTATGAGGATCAGGGCAACGTAGTTCCCCTTAACAGGGGAGAAACTTTCTCCTAACCAGAGACCGGGAAATGACCAACTAAAAGGGAGACTGACTCGAGCCTAATAGTTATCATGTATTCCACAATGGTCCTAGGTTGAGTTTTCTATCTACTTGCACAGACTGCAAGCTAATCCTAAACAGGCAAAGCAAAGCATGCAAGCATAATCAAAATAAAGCAAACATTCACAATTAGCACACACTATATACAGACAAAGTGGGCTCACACAAGGATTAGGCTGCAAAATCAAGCCAACTGTATCAGGTGATGTTAGCTCTTAACCCTAACATTGAGAGTTAGGGTGAAGCAGATGAAATAGGAAGTGAGGGGTGTGCCTCACAGCTCTTATCCCTGGCCAGGGAGAGCTTTAGACAAAGGAAGTGTGGGTTCAGAAAGTTGGAACCCTTCTACACTTATGACACTGACTCAACTGTACAACTGTACAAGGATCTTGGGTTAATATCCACAATGCATCAACACCAGTTGTGTGAGCAAAGGGATGACTCAACTGAATAGCAGGAGATGGATTGCACATCTCTTGTATCTGCCAATTGCCTTAACAAAGGTCTTTTCCTGCTTGGGGACAAAGATAAACAAGCACAAGCATTGCCTCTTAAGGAGGGCTTCAGACAGGTGCCTGACCAAATAACAGGCCAGGTCTTCCAGACTACATGAAGTCAGTGAGTTCTACCTCAATTGGTTAAGCAACCAAGCAACAGTAAAAGCAAGTTCACAATGAACTATAGCAACTAATGTACCTGAAAACAATCTAACTCAGTTAGTATTCAACTCGGAAAGTCAAACAGACAAGCCAATGGTCAACAGTTAACTGTACACAAGCAATGCATCAAGCAAAGCACAAGCCAATGCTCAACACAAATGACTTAGAAGCCACCTACAAAACAAACTTAATGTTAATCAACATCAACCAAATAAGCAACTCAAGCCATGTGAATCAACTCCTCAATGCCATATGCTTTTTGTCCTGAAAACACAACTCAAACATAAGAAGCAAACCCCTAGGACAAGGCCTAGGGTCAAAGAGGGAGAAATAATTCAAAACAGAACATGAAAATTGGCACAAATCAAGTTCAATCAAGTTAGAACAATTTCCAAGTGATCTCACATTCATATCATCAACCAATTTCATTTCACACAACAAATAGTGCAAAGCATGCAATTTCAAAGCTCATAGAAGCAAACAGAATGATTCAATCCACATCCAATCAAAAATAATTCAATAAATCCCAAGACAAATCATGGCTAAACATAATTCATCAAAGGATCATCACACCAAATTTCAAGTCATTTGGACAAGTGGAAGCATGTCAAATAAATTCATCAAGTCAAGGCATGGCAAAACAAGCTCAAAGGAAGCACAAAATCATGCATCAACTTCACACAAGCATAAAACAGAGTAGGAACATGATAAATTCACCAAACCAAAGCCAAGATAAACTTCAATGTGTCTAGAATCAATCCACAAAATTTCAAGTCCATCCAATAAACATCAAGAATTTCACAAATCATATAAGATCATGACTCACAAAACGTCCACAATTGGTCAAGCAAAAAGGAAATTCTCAAACAAAATGGAAATGCATCCAAAAATTCCATAAATATTCACAAGACATCCTAACATCCATAGGTATCATCATGTAAAAATTCTCATCAATTCAAGTTCATATGGCATGGTAATGAAAATCCACAAGTTGGACAAGAAATGGTGTGACACACATTGTCACACCTAGATTGATCAGCTCATATCTCACAAACCAGAAATGATAAAATTACAAACTCAAAGCCAAAATGTCACTTAGGATCTCTAGTTTGTGCATGCAAAATTTCAAGAATTTTGGATTAAGCATCATCATTTCACAACCAAAATAGGAAGCAACGTGCAAGCAAACACATGTATGAACAAACCCTAGGCCATTCAAAAAATCACACGTGCACAATTCCTGGAAAAATATCCATTAAATAGTAGACATGATGATGAACATTGTGCAAAAAGTTCCATGTAATTTGGATTATTATTTTATGAGTTATGATTTTTTAATGTGGATTAAAAAATAAAAAATGTGAAACAAGTATATATGAACATGGATAACATATGGTGAAAAAATGTAAAACGCAAAACTGGAAATGTCCTGAGGCCAGGATCGAACACGCTCCAAATTCAAATGAGCGCGCCACTTAATGAAACGCATCGTTTCATTAAGTGAGGTGGCCAAGCGCTATTGGCTACATGGGAAACAAACACAGAAAACGCATGCAAACAGCCAGGCGAAGATCTACACGATTCTGGAAACGATTTCCAAACATTCATCCATGTTCATCATAAACCCTAGGCTCAAGAACATTTTGTCACGAAAATCAACAAACCTTATATCATTGGAATACTTTTTCAACATACATCACGAATCTCAAATCAATTTGGCTTAATTCTTCCTAGTTCAAAGTTTCGAAGAAAAACATATTCATGCATCAATCTTAAAATCCACATAACTTCCTCAATTCTTGATGAAAATTAATGAAACAAATTGCAGTTTACTCTACTAAGAAAGATCTACAAGTTACTCCAATCAATTTCATGAATTGTTAAGGTCGAAAACTAACCTTCAATGATGTGCAGAAGTGAAATAGTGGATTTCAAGCTTTGTAAGGTGCAAACAGAAATTCTTCAGTGCTTGTATGAGTGAATGAAGCAAGGCTTTGATGTTGATTGTGAAGGATCTAGCTGAAAACTCGAATTGCCATTGAAGAAGCTTGATGCAACAGTTCTTGAAACAGCATGAAAATGGAGGATTCTTGCTTCAAATAGCTTCCATTATGCTCATGGATGAAGGATTGATGAAGATCAATGCAAGGTTTTTGGAGATTTTTGGAGAAAAGTTGAGAGAAGAAGTTGAAGAATTTTTGGATTTCTAGATCTAGATCTCAATTCCGTTATGATTAGCAATGAAACAGTTATGATTTAGCTTTTATATGTGATGCTAATGATGTTGGTAATCATGTTTAGCCTAAATGCAAGTGTTTAAGCCAAAACCAAGTTTTATGCTAAATTGGCCAATTCACCCTTCACATGTGATTCAATGTAACGGTACCATTTTCTGTCTTTGATCACTTGGAAATGTGGTTTAGAGGCAAATGCATGTGAAATCAAGTGAATGCCATGCCTAATTTTCAAAATCATCTTTTTCCCTCCAAATTCAAATTAAGTTCAAGTGAAAAATGCACTTTTTTTGTGATGAGTTTTAATGAAATGTGATGCATGATTATGATAGTGCACATCAAGAGAAAATTGCTCCAAAAAGAACCACATGATTTGGCCATTTGGTTCAAAAGTTATGCACTTTTTAAATTCAACTTTTCTTGACCAAGATTGATCCATAACTTGCCAACCACAAATGAGAAATTCATGTTCTTGGACTTTTTGGAAAGGTGAGAGCAAGATCTACAACTTTCATGTTGGACAAAATTTAATTTGAAGCATTTTTGGACATGTAATTTTAAGGAGAAAACCTTTCCACTTTTGGCAATTTTGAATTACAAGTCACTTTCTATTTTTGGAAAGTTTTCATCTGACTTTATTTTCTTCATTGTTGATGTTTGAAATGTCAAATGAAACTTGTTTGGACATGAATGAAGTGTCTCTAACCCTCTCCCACCTCCAAATCCATCAGTTGACTTGTGGTTGACTTTTATTGACTGATAGCTGAATTGGCTATGCACAGATGAACTTGAGCTCAATCTTCTGATGAAATGGCTCAAACATGAAACCCTAGCTTCCATAAACTCAATGAAACCATATGATGATCTCTCATCTCAATGAAGACCTCATCTCCTTGACAAGCCCTGACTGGCACAATACAGATGATTAGGGTTGACCAGAGGCAAAACCCTAATCTCAAGGAATCTGATCAAGCATAATGAACCTCTTGGTGTTGACAAGACCATGATGATGATGTACCACTTCCCATAAGATAATGATCAACCTCCTTGAGGAACCAAGAGACCCTAATTTGAAGCACCAACCCTCAGATGATTAGTGGCCAATTCAAAGAACCCTCAGGCTTGAATCTTTTAACCTCTTTATCTTCTGATCAAGACCTAGGAGGATGGCTTGCTTATGTTGCCACATGATATGAAAATATGCAATGACTAATGTCCTAAAAATGATATGCAATATGCTAAGCTAGTCCCAAGAGAGGAGGGCAAATTTTGAGGTGTTACAGCTGCCCCTATTCAATCCACTGTGAACCTGTCGATATGAATAGCCTCGGCTTTCAGATGATCAGGGTGAAGAGTGATTGAATACCAAGAACAGACGAACAATTTGCACTCTGATGGGAAAATAATTAACAATGCCTGTCAGAAACGGCAAAGAAGCAATCTCGAAAGAAGAACCCGTCTGGTACGGAGAAAGTTGGCCTGAATACCGAACCAATTGGTCTGAACACCGCTCGTCAGTCTGCATACTGAGCATCATAATATGAGAAAATTGATATCGGTCTGAATACCGGGGAATTGGCCTGAACACCACCTTGGTCTGAACACCTCTTCGGTCTGAACACCACTTCGACTGGCCTGAACACCATTTCGGTCTGAACACCGGAAAACTGGCCTGAGTGCCACAAGCTACATCGATCTGAACTTCGGAAGCTTCTTCGATCTGAGAATCAGAAAATTGGCCTGACTGCCGCTTCGGTCTGAATACCCGCCTCGGTCTGAACACCGGAAGATTGACCTGGATGCCACAAGTACTTCAACATGATTTGTTGGAAACTTCTTCGATCTGGAAATCGGAAACTGGCCTGAGCGCCACAAGTTCTTCGTCCTGATTGTTGAGAACTTCTTCGATCTGGAAATCGGAAACTGGTCTGGATACCATAAGTTCTTCGTCCTGATTGTTGAGAACTTCTTCGATCTGGAAATCGGAAACTGGTCTAGATACCATCAACTGGCCCGAACGCCACCTCGGTCTGGATACCGGAAACTCTTCACGCCTATCAGCATCGGCAAAGATAACAAAACAGTGATAAGTGAGTTAGCACGCGTGCCAACGACCCATGCTGGGGATAACAAGCCCTGAGCCGGCTACTCTCTATTCAAACCTAGCCAACGAACACTTCGTGTTTAGCTGGGGATTATCTCTTTCTTGTCTTTCTTTTTGGACCCCGAAAATTCTCTGATTATCATTTCCATCTCCGCCTGACAGAAAATCTTCCTCCAATATCGCACTACTGGGGAATACCTTTGGTTCACAATCATGACGCTAAACTCCTCGGAGTAACACCTTCACCTTCGGGCAAAACCACCTCTCAAACGGTAACCACGGTCTGAGACTAGCTTATGCTTGCAGTATGATGCATGATTGATTTTTCAGCGTAATGCTCCATAATCATGGAAATGCTACGCGATTTACGCAATATGCTATGCTCATTCTACATGATGAATGTATAACAAGTATCCCCCTCAGGGGACTCTTCTGAGGAGCTCGAGGCACTCTGCTAAGGAACTCGCCAACACTCCGATCTCCACCCTGCTGGGGAATAGCGCTGCTGCTGGGAAAAAGGCAACCCTTGCTGGGGAAAAAAAACTTCCTTTGCACCCGATCCGCTTGGGGAATTGCTGGGGAAGAATCCACCAACGCACTCTGTGGGGATAACAACGGTCTCTGACCCTCTGGGGACAACAATCCCGACTCTGCTTGAGGAACCACCGCACACAGATACTTCCGCTGGGGAAATTGCAACCTTCAGGCCATGGCTGCTGGGGAATCGTCGATCTCAAACCTGCTGGGGATAACCATCCTGACCCTGCTAGGGAAGCCACAGATCTTGAATCTGCTGGGAGAATTAGTCATCCCGACTCTGCTTGAGGAGATGAGGAACGTCTGGTACTGAACACCCATCGACTCGTCGAACCATGGCATTCCATATCCAACTCCAACATCAGCTTTCCACTTTTGAGAGTTCCCAGACTCGTCTGAACTTTTCTGATCCATCGCCTTGTATTCTCGGCTGCTCCGTACTCGACGGAGATCGAACTCTCTGGAATTTATACAGACTTTTCAATCTTCTGACTTTGAAGATTCTTCTTGATTAATTCCAAGGATCGTCGTACGTCCTCGCCGTCTTTTCACCATGCTTCTATTCATTCGTCCCTGATTGGACTCCGTGGGGATTGCTCTGTCAACAGCTTCCGCATCACAACCTGCAAGTGAGTGAAAGAATATCTAACCGTACCTGCAAAAAAGATCGTTAGATAAAAACGTGCCCCAGGCGTGTCAAGATTTCAACACTTGGGTCACTCAACCTTTCGAATAAGATTTCAAGCTTCAATCTTATAAGCATGCATTGGAAGAGACCTGTATGTCTTAAAATGCAAAGATTCTCTATCACAAATAATCGGATGTTTTTGCAATCAAAGCGGTAATGAAAAACAAAAACAAAATTATTTGACTGAATATGCATTTTATTGATTGAAAAAGTGTGGCTCAAATTGAGCAATACAAAGGAAGCAATTCCTGAAAAAGAGGTAATTGCGCACAAAAGGAAAAATCTATCCTAATGGCAATGTGAAACCCGCGATCTCATCGAGTTCCAACTCGGTTACACCCCATATGTCCTCAGACTCTCCGTGCTCTCTGCCTTCTGAACAAGACGCTTCTGATTGATCCCTACCGGGTATTATCCGTGTGCCTTAACCAAAGCAAAAACGATCATGTCGGACGCAGTTGCTCGTTTCAATCCCTCTTTTGCCTGGACCGCCCTTTCGGGTTTTCAGTCCACCGGGATACCCTTTTTTGCCCAAGTCGCCCTTCCAGGTTTTCGACTTGCCGGGTGTACAGTTTTTCTTTTTATCCCTAATTTTTGCCCGAACCTTTTCCTTCTGTTTTTTTTGGTTCGCCGGGATGCCCATTTTTGCCTGGACTATTTTATTCTTTTCGTCCAGCGGGTCTCTTTACACGAAGTATTTTTTAACTGCGTCCGCATTCACAGGGGATGGAAAATCCTCGCCATCCATGGTCGTTAACAACAAGGCTCCGCCAGAGAAAACCTTCTTGACCACGAATGGACCTTCATAATTGGGTGTCCGTTTGCCCCTACGATCGTTTTGAGGAGGAAGGATCCTTTTCAGCACCATATCACCCACGTGATATACACGAGGTCGCACCTTTCTGTCAAAAGCACGCTTCATCCGTTGCTGATACAACTGCCCATGACAGATGGCTGCCAGCCTCTTTTCCTCAATCAGGCTCAACTCTTCGTACCGGGTTCTTACCCATTCAGCCTCTTGCAATTTCACGTCCATCAGGACTCTCAAAGAGGGAATTTGAACCTCGACCGGTAACACGGCCTCCATTCCATATACCAACGAGAAAGGTGTTGCCCCAGTAGATGTGCGCACCGAAGTTCGATACCCATGCAATGCAAACGGCAACATCTCATGCCAGTCCTTGTAGGTTACCACCATTTTCTGCACAATCTTCTTTATGTTCTTATTGGCTGCCTCAACCGCCCCATTCATCTTCGGACGATAGGGAGAAGAATTGTGATGTTCGATCTTGAATTCCCGGCACAGCTCCGCCATCATCTTGTTGTTCAAATTAGAACCATTATCAGTAATGATTCTCTCGGGAACCCCATATCTGCAAATAATGTCTCTCTTGAGAAACCTGGCGACGACCTGCTTCGTCACGTTCGTATAAGAGGCTGCTTCCACCCACTTGGTGAAGTAATCGATAGCCACTAATATGGATTGGTGCCCATTCGAAGCCGTAGGCTCAATCTTTCCGATCATATCAATGCCCCACATAGCGAACGGCCACGGAGACGACATCAAACTCAACGGATTTGGAGGCACGTGCACCTTGTCAGCATAAATCTGGCATTTATGACACTTCCGCACGAAATTGAAACATTGGGCCTCCATTGTCATCCAATAATAACCTGCCCTTAGCAGCTTCTTCACCATTGCATTCCCACTGGCATGGGTACCGAACGACCCTTCGTGAACCTCTTTCATCAATTGGCTTGCTTCTTTGTCATCAACACATCTGAGCAGGACCCAATCAAAATTTCTCTTATACAGAACCTCATCCTTGTTCAGATAGAACACCATGGCCAACCTCCGCAGAGTCTTTCGGTCCTTCTTGGATGCTCCCTCAGGATACTCTTGAGTCTCTAGATAGCGCTTGATGTCGTGATACCACGGCTTCTCATCATCAGGTGCTGTGTCAACAGCAAACACATAAGCCAGTCTATCCAGACGTCCTACCTCAACACTGGGGAACTGATTCCACCACTGCACCTTAATCAAGGCGGCCAGAGTAGCCAAAGCATCTGCCAAAGGATTCTCTTCTCTAGGCACATGATGCATCTTCACCTTGGTGAAAAACGTCAACAATCTCCTCGTATAATCCCGGTATGGAACTAAATGAGATTGATGCGTATACCATTTTCCGTTAACTTGATTTACAACCAGAGCTGAATCTCCATATATGACAAGGTTCTTGATCCTCAAATCAATCGCCTCTTCAATCCCCAGGATACAAGCTTCATATTCAGCCACGTTGTTGGTACACTCAAATGTTAGCCGGGCAGCAAAAGGAATGTGGGATCCTTTCGGCGTAACCAAAACAGCACCAACACCGCTACCATTTACGTTAACGGCCCCATCAAACATCAGAATCCATTCGGATTCAGGGTCAGGCCCCTCCTCCGGGATAGGTTCCTCGCAATCTTTTGATTTGAGAAACATGATGTCCTCATCAGGGAATTCAAACTTCATCGGTTGATAATCCTCAATGGGTTGCTGGGCGAGGTAATCAGACAATACACTCCCCTTAATTGCCTTCTGAGAGGTATACTGGATATCATATTCGGTCAAAATCATTTGCCATCTCGCAACCCGTCCGGTCAATGCTGGCTTCTCAAAAATGTACTTGATTGGATCCATCTTGGAAATCAATAAAGTGGTATGAACCAGCATATACTGCCTCAGTCGGCGAGCAGCCCAGACCAAAACACAGCAAGTTTTCTCGAGCAGTGAATATCTTGTTTCACAGTCGGTAAACTTTTTGCTAAGGTAGTATATGGCATGCTCTTTTCGACCAGACTCGTCATGCTGCCCCAATACACACCCCATAGACCCCTCGAGGACCGTCAAATACAGAATTAACGGTCTCCCCTCCACAGGAGGCATCAGAATCGGAGGCTCCTGCAAATACTCTTTTATCTTTTCAAATGCCGCTTGGCAATCATTATTCCACCTGACCGTTTGATCTTTTCTCAATAATTTGAATATAGGTTCACACGTGGCTGTTAGATGAGATATGAACCGTGAAATGTAGTTCAATCTACCTAAGAAACCACGAACCTCCTTCTCTGTTCTCGGTTCAGGCATTTCTCGTATTGCTTTTACTTTTGCAGGAACAACCTCGATTCCTTTCTCGCTTACAATGAACCCCAGCAATTTACCGGACCGCACTCCGAAAGTGCACTTGTTCGGATTCAACCTCGGTCTGAACTGTCTCAGTCGGTCGAACAACTTGGCCAGATCTACCAAATGCCCCTCTTCTGTTTGGGACTTTGCTATCATGTCATCAACATAGCATTCAATTTCATGATGAATCATATCATGAAACAAAGTCACCATGGCCCTCTGATAAGTAGCACCGGCGTTCTTGAGACCAAACGGCATCACCTTGTAACAAAAAGTGCCCCATGGTGTGATGAACGTTGTTTTCTCCATATCATCTGGCGACATTTTGATTTGATTATAGCCAGAAAAGCCATCCATGAAGGAAAACACCGAGAATTGAGCTGTATTATCTACCAACACATCAATGTGAGGTAATGGAAAATCATCTTTCGGGCTAGCTCTGTTCAGGTCCCGGTAGTCCACACACATTCTTACCTTCCCATCTTTCTTCGGGACTGGCACGATGTTCGCGACCCAAGGTGGATAATTAGTGACAGCTAGGAAACCAGCATCCCATTGCTTCTGCACTTCCTCTTTGATTTTCATCGCCATGTCAGGTCGAGTTCTGCGCAACTTCTGCTTCACTGGAGGACAATCTGCTCTTAACGGTAGCTTGTGCACAACGATATCGGTATCCAACCCTGGCATATCTTGATAAGACCAGGCAAAGATGTCGACATACTCTTTCAACAATGCTACCATTCTGCTCTTAACACTTTCCTCAAAGCAGCCCCGATTTTCACTTCTTTCTTGACCTCGTCGGTACCCAAATTCACTGTTTCAATTTGCTCTTCATGCGGCTGAATCACCTTCTCCTCTTGTTTCAACAACCTGGCCAATTCCCCTGGCAGTTCACAATCTTCTTCGCCTTCTTCTTTAGCATGATAGATTGGATTATCGAAGTCATATGAGGGTGTAACAGGATTGTTATCAATGAGATCCGGAGAAATATCGCATCTGCATGAATGTGGATTCATGCATTGCTTTAGAACCGGAACGAGACAAATTGAAAATGAAAACATTGCCATTTTTATTTTGTTTTATTTATTTAAACTGCAAAAATAAATGAAAAACAGGGAACACCGCTTTTAACTGAAAAACATCCTTTTATTTATGATGCAAAAAGCTTGCAAAATTAAACATGAGGTGGCCCTTACAATGAACCATTACGTGTCGGGCAACACGTATGGCTTTCATGCAGATAAAATTGAAAACAGAAATTATTACTCTTCGAGCAGAGTGATCGTGATGATCTTTTCAGCCTTCCAGTTCTGGACTCCCATCCCTGGCGCGCACGGCTTTATCCATTGATCCAATTCACAGTCGCTATCAGTTTCGTCACCCACCATAC
The DNA here is from genome assembly GCF_024323335.1 of Lathyrus oleraceus. Taxonomy (NCBI): domain Eukaryota; kingdom Viridiplantae; phylum Streptophyta; class Magnoliopsida; order Fabales; family Fabaceae; genus Lathyrus; species Lathyrus oleraceus. The sequence goes on from NC_066584.1 coordinate 133,925,395, forward strand.
AGATGTGATTTGGATCCAGCATTCCAGCACTGGTGAATGTGACGGTCGGACGACGTCCTCTGCCTTGTCCTGAGCCTCGGCCCGGCTGATACCCCACTCCAAAGCGGTCTTTCTTGGCGGAGATGTCCATCATCTTCCCCCAACCAGGAGCCTCTCCATTCTTCACCACCTCAGCGGCCTGCTTATACGAAGATATGGACGGTTTCTCCTCCTCTTTTGCAAAAAGAGCATTCTCCACCTTAACGGTTTCAAATGCTTGACTTGGCGTCTCCCATATTTCGCCGTCCATCTCCACATATTTGAATGAGGAAAGGTGGTTGACAAAGATATCCTCCTCTCCGCAAACGGTGACGACCTGTCCTTCCCATATATATTTCAGCTTTTGGTGCAATGTCGAAGTCACTGCCCCAGCAGCATGGATCCATGGGCGACCCAACAGGCAACTGTATGCCGGCTGAATATCCATGACGTAGAAAACAGACTTAAACACCTCAGGGCCTATCTTCACCGGGAGCTCAACCTCTCCGAACACAGCCCGCTTCGACCCATCAAAAGCCCGCACTATCAAGTCTGTGGGCGTCAGGATCAACCCTTCACAGTTCATCTTTGCCAAGGCCTTCTTTGGCAACACATTCAAAGAGGAGCCGGTATCAACCAGCACATGCGACAACACGGCTCCTTTACATTCCATTGCGATGTGTAATGCCCGGTTGTGATTCCTCCCATCTACGGTCAGATCCATGTCGGTAAAACCCAGCCCATGGCTGGCATGAACATTAGACACCACCGTCTCCAGTTGATTGATAGTTATCTCTTGAGGAACATAGGCTTTCTTCAAAATCTTCATCAAAGCCTCTCTATGCCCCTCAGAGCTTAACAACAATGACAAAATCGATATCTTGGAAGGAGTCTGCTGCAGATGGTCCACAAGTTTCTATTCAGACTTCTTGATGATTCTTAAGAATTCTTCTGCATCATCATCAAGTTCTCTCTCCGGCCCCACAGGCGCCGGTGTCACCACGGGAGTACCATCATTCACCACTTGTTTCCCTTTCGCCCTGGCTAAAGCCTCGGCCTTTTCTTTTTTCTCTTTTTCTCCTTCTTCTCTCCTCAAAGCGTCAGGAGCAAACAGTCTTCCACTGCGAGTGAAACCACTGGGTCCGGCATTATCCACCTTTGAAATGGTGGTTTCACCTGCAGCTTGATCCTCTACCTTCTCTCCATTGCAATAGACTTCCTCACCATAATGCCACGACACGGCATCATCTTTGTCATAGGGAATTGGTCCAGGTACCGTGATGGTAACTGGAGCCGCCTCCGCCAGAGTTGACAAATCAACCGGGTCGAAGTAAATCGTTATAGTGGAGACATCATCCTTCCCCAAATCCACCTTCTCAACCCGAATACTTCCTTCGTCTATCAGCCTCTGGACAGTTTCCTTCAACAGTACGCACCCATCAGGGGCAACAGTGCACTCAGCACAATCATCACCACAGCCCGGATAAACCCCATTCAACAACAACTGCCTCTTGACCTCAACCAGAGGAGTCTTCAACTGATCAACAGTCAACAACCCGATTCTATTCTCCTCAGAGATAGCATTCACCCCCCTTTGACCATGCGCGGGCATGGGATTAGCATTAACGTTGGGAGACGGAGCAAAGTTGATCGCCTTTGAATCCACCAAGTCTTGGACTACATGCTTAAAAGCTTTGCAGTCCTCCACATTATGCCCGGGAGCACTTGAATGGAATTCACATTTAACATTTTCATCAAAGTTGGCTGGTCTCTGATCAGGTCTCAAAGGTGCCAGAGTTCGCAGTTGGACCAACCCCAGATCTTTCAGCTTCTTCAAAAGGAAAGAATAAGTCACAGGCGGCCTATCAAAATGCCGATCATTCATCCTCCCCCTGACCTGATAGCCAGCCCTCTACTGAAATGGTTGTCTTTGTTGTTGCGGTTGTTGTTGTTGCTGTTGTGCAGGCTGATTGTCAGCAGGAATAGTTACCGCAGCATTGTGCTGGAAGTAACGATCCCTACTGGGTCCTCTTTGGGTGTATACAGCACTGGTATCACCCTCTTTCTTCCTTTGGCCGTTCCCGAAGGGCTTCTTCGATCCTGACGACGAAGCATTACCACCCTGTATCTTTCCGAGCTTCAGCCAACTCTCAATCCTTTCACCAGCCACGACGATGTCTGCAAAGTTGGTCACCGGACAACCGACCATTCTCTCAGCAAACGCCCCTTGCAGGGTACCCATAAAGAGATCAGACATCTCTCTGTCCACTAGTGGAGGTTGCACTCTGGCAGCCAACTCCCTCCATCTTTGAGCATATTCTTTAAACCCCTCGCTTGACTTCTGAGACATACCATGCAGCTGGGTACGACTCGGAGCCATGTCAGCATTGAATTGGTACAGTTTAAAGAACGCATCACCAAGATCCTGCCAGCTCTTGATGTCAGCAGATTTCAGCTTGGTGTACCACTCCAAGGATCCTCCAAACAAACTGTCCTGGAAGAAGTACATCCAAAGCTTCTGATCCATTGTGTATGCAGAGATCTTGTGGACAAAGGCTTGAAGGTGAGTTTCCGGGCAGGAACTCCCATTATATTTATCAAATGCGGGCGCCTTGAATTTCTGCAGGATCACAATCCCCTCAACTAGCCCCATATTCGACATGTTTACGACCCCAGGAGTGGCATAGCTTTCGAGAGCTCTGACCTTTTCTGCCAGCAATTGAATTTCTTTGTTCTGTGGTTGGACGCCATATTGCCCAAACGGCTCGTTGTGCATGGAGAACTGATCAACTTCTCTGTCCTCCTCTCTGTCACCATCAACCCCAAAGAATGGCGGGAATAGACTATCTTTCATATTATGCCCCATCGGACCAGGTTGACCACCAGCAGCAGCACCAAACCCACCAGCATTATTCACTACACCCACAGTCGTTCTTTTTCCTCCACCTCTAGAGCCACCGAGCCCCTGGTTGGAGACACCATCCAGGTTAACACCGTTGTTAGCAGCTGAAGCCCGCTCGAGCTTCTCAACCTTATCAGCCAGTGCTTTCTGACCAACTGCAAACCCTTGCATGATGTTGATCAGTTCATTCATTTTATCTTTCAGCTCGAGAACATCTGAATTTGGGAGATCCATCATCCTTGGAGTGTTGCGTCTAGTGAAGTATCTGTGAGGGCGTGTCGAGTGCAAAGGTACGACTCTACGAGCATGAGCAATGATTCCTGAAACAATCACGCACGTTAGAACTGATACCTGCAAAATAAAAAACAAGTTATTATGATCATGCATGGATGCAGTGTTTATCCACATGAGGAACACTTTTATCCCTCGATCCTGGCTTCATCGAGACAGATAATAATCCGGCAGCAATGTTCAGATATTCATCATTTGATTTCGTCATACAGATCAGAGATATATGATTTAGCAAAATACCACCCAACCATGTGTGTGTTGTGTGAGTGCATACGGTAAAGCAAATAAAGCTTGAAGATAGATCACTGAATGAAAACAATCATCTCATAGCAAAATGCACAATAAGCGCCATAGTCATACATCAAAGCTGATACAAATCAAATACAATTCTCCAGAATCAGGAAGGAAATACAAGCAAGTGAATTCCGTCAACAGGCCTGACGGTAATCCACACAAATAAGGAAGGTCTAGCCCGATGAAGGTCCCACAGAAGGCCCTATATCATCAACCATCTTCGCAAACTCTGCGGCGAACCTGAGCTCGGTGTTCTCCTGCTGTAATCTCCCCACCTCCTTCTGATGAATCTTCATCTGCCTGAAGTAATGATCTCTCTCAGCAATGTAGTGATCTCTCTTGGCGATGATCTTCATGTTCTCTGCTTCCTTGGTCTTCAGCTTTGCCTCCCACTCAGCGATGAGGACTCTGACTCTGTCTTCTCTCTGGTCCCTCACGTGGATTTTCCTCCTCTTCTCATCTTCAATGACCTTTGAAGCTCTGGCTAGCTTCTCCTTCGTGATGTCGTGCTCCTTTGTCGACGATGCTAAAGCTTGGCTGATCTTCCCATAGTAGGCAGTATCCATCTCAAAGCGCTTTGCTTCCAGGGCATGCCGCTTATCCTGATCCTCCATCCTCACTTTGATCCCCTGATTAGACACCTGAATCCGAGCAACACTCATCTCCAATTCAGCTTTCTCTGCAAGCAACTGATCTCTGGCTCTCTTCATCTCGAGGAATTCTTCCATACTGACGGAAAAACGCGAACCCTCCATCAAAGGACACCAAGGATCACCTCCCGGAAATGGTAGATGTGTGAGCTCAATCCTCTTCCGAAGCCAATCATCAAATGGAGGAAAAGACCGGCTATTGACCTTGCCAAAAGGAACCTTGCCCTTTCTCTGAACGCTACGCCATGACCCAGACACCTGCCTCAACTTGGCCTGATTGCCCTCAACTGGGAAGTAGAAAGACTCCTGAATCTCGCACTCGAGAGGAGGAACTTCCATAGCAAACCCCATTTGTCTCCTAAGAAGTGTTGGATTGTAATTAATGCAACCCTGAACTCCTATGAGAGGCACATTGGGAAAGCTCCCACAGTTATATATGAAGTCTCGCCCAGCCATACCGTTATGAGTCCAAGCTATATCAGTGGCTCGCAAACCCATCAACCGGACCGACCACTTGACCGTAGGATCAAGAGAAGCAAAAGCACCTCGGGAAGGCAAATACCCCATGAACCATTTGTATAGCATCTGAGCACAACACCGGATCAGTCCCCCACGCCGCTTCTCGTTTCCGTTATGAACCGAGTAATAGACATCTCCAATCAGAGTAGGAATGGGGTTCCTCTGTACAAACAATCTGATAGCATTATGGTCCACGAAGCTCCTCTGATTAGGAAACAGGATGGTCCCATAAATGCTCACAGCGATCAAGGCACAGACGGTCCTCCAATTACCCACAGTAGCAAATTCCTTGGCTTTAGCCACCAAGAAACTCAAATGAAAACCGAGTAATTTTCCTTTCTCCTTCAAACCCTCCTTGATCATCTCTGGACTCAAATAAAGAGCGCGGGAAATCCCAAGGATGTCAAGCTCTCCCCTAACGGCACATAAAGGAATCTGATCCCGGATCTAAATACCTAAGATGCTAGCATAATCCTCCATCAAGGCCCCCAACAAGTAGTCCGGGAACACAAAACATCTCAAACCCGGGTCATAGAACTGAAGAAGAGTATGAACGGCGCTTCTGTCGCTGTCTGTGAGTCTGAAAACCATCTTAAGAATACCCCCATACATCTCACGAAACATCCCCACATGGTCGGGTGTGATCAATACTATCATACCTCTCAACTCATCAATCTCTGGGTTGAAGAAACTGTAGACAACATCGTCTTTCAAACCGGTCCTCATGTCTGAGCAAGAAGTCTCTCAACCAGGATCTCGATCAAAATGTCCCTGCATATGGATAAACATGTGTTAGATGCAGGTAAATACAAAATGTGATGATGCTGATGAATGAATGCAATGCATTGTGCCATCCTCCAAGTCATCTGAACATCTGTTGCACTGAAGCCTGATCTCTGAACTGACCATAACCATCTGAAGGAATATGTAACCACAAATCCAGCTCAGGGGTTCCGAAATAAACGGAACTGAAAGGTACATCACCATCATCACCTGAGATCCACTGATCTGATAACCACAAAATCATCTGAACCGACCCAGGGAATCCTGAAATAAACGGATCCCCACTAATAAATACCACGGACAGCACTTCGGCGTCTCGGAAATAAATGTCCATAAATCCGCCTTATAAATAGGACTCTAATCAGCGGAACCAAAAGTCACCATCAAGGTCACCATCTGAACATGCATCTGTACGAATCACCCTTCCCTCACAGGTAAATTCTAATTAGGTCATCCTAAGGCGGATAATAGTCTCGACAATCGGACAAAGATACTCAATGGGTTTGCCCTTTCGGGTGTGCCATTGTAGCTCTCTTAAGATCGTCTAAACCAAAGATCCGGGAAAGATCGGTCACCGAAGTCAATAGCTCAAAAGAAGTAACCCAACCAGAGTGGAAAACCCCACAAAGGAAGAGCACTCTCCAATGAACCTCGTCCGGCTTGTGGTATGTCACGTTGCAACAATATGCTGATAAAGCAAATGAGGAACGTGAGACCACACTAATCCTAGGTGTATACTCGGGCCTGGGTTTTAGCCCCACTCAGAACACCCATCCCAAAACAGAGGAACCACCTGTACAGAGGACAGCAACATGATAGTATGATGCATGCAAATATTTATGCAAATATATACACAACAGAATAATAATAAACGCAATAAATAGAGCAACACAAGCAACCTAAACTATCCTAGAACGCTAGGAGAGACTCGCTTAGGGAAGATGGACCAGCAATAGGTCAACTTCTACTCCCCAGCAGAGTCGCCAGCTGTCGCATCCGCGAAAAACAACCAGCGGGCTAAAACAAAACAAACAGAGCCGCCACCGTGCGTTATTTATCCCAAAAGAGGGAAAGGAAACGCTCGAAGTAAACCTGGAAAAGACATGGTCTCGCGACCAAAGAGAGATGGGATCGGGAGTCGGTTATGCGAAGGGAAGGTATTAGCACCCCTACGCATCCGTCGTACTCGACGGGATCCACGCTCAGAAAGATAGAAGAAAGGTTGCTAAAACAGAAGTTGCTCACAAACATCACACACACACACAGGAAACAACACAGGTGGGAGAAGAGGAACGGGCTCGCTAGGATATCGCATCCTATGCCTACGTATCTCATCTGGAATGAGAATCAGAGCTACCGTAGTTCGGCTCACGCACGCCAAACAAAACACACAGGAAACAGGCAAACATGGAAACCGAATGCCAATCGTTGGACTTATATCGGACTCCGAACCAAACAAACCCACACTGGAAACCAAATGCCACTGGCTGGACTTACATCGGACTCCAAGCACACGACAATAGGATACGGAATACCAATCGCTGGGCTTACATCCATCTCCTAACACACACAAGAAGGAAACAGATAACAAGTTACTAAGGAGTCGGGAACTCGAGCCTAGCAACTGTCAAGCAAACACACACAAAAAGAAAAAGGGTGCCCGGAGAGATCTCGTACGACCTCCTGCCTACGTGCCTCATCTGGTATGAGGATCAGGGCAACGTAGTTCCCCTTAACAGGGGAGAAACTTTCTCCTAACCAGAGACCGGGAATAGACCAACTAAAAGGGAGACTGACTCGAGCCTAATAGTTATCATGTATTCCACAATGGTCCTAGGTTGAGTTTTCTATCTACTTGCACAGACTGCAAGCTAATCCTAAACAGGCAAAGCAAAGCATGCAAGCATAATCAAAACAAAGCAAACATTCACAATTAGCACACACTATATACAGACAAAGTGGGCTCACACAAGGGTTAGGCTGCAAAAGCAAGCCAACTGTATCAGGTGATGTTAGCTCTTAACCCTAACATTGAGAGTTAGGGTGAAGCAGATGAAATAGGAAGTGAGGGGTGTGCCTCACAGCTCTTATCCCTGGCCAGGGAGAGCTTTAGACAAAGGAAGTGTGGGTTCAGAAAGTTGGAACCCTTCTACACTTATGACACTGACTCAACTGTACAACTGTACAAGGATCTTGGGTTAATATCCACAATGCATCAGCACCAGTTGTGTGAGCAAAGGGATGACTCAACTGAATAGCAGGAGATGGATTGCACATCTCTTGTATCTGCCAATTGCCTTAACAAAGGTCTTTTCCTGCTTGGGGACAAAGATAAACAAGCACAAGCATTGCCTCTTAAGGAGGGCTTCAGACAGGTGCCTGACCAAATAACAGGCCAGGTCTTCCAGACTACATGAAGTCAGTGAGTTCTACCTCAATTGGTTAAGCAACCAAGCAACAACAAAAGCAAGTTCACAATGCACTATAGCAACTAATGTACCTGAAAACAATCTAACTCAGTTAGTATTCAACTCGGAAAGTCAAACAGACAAGCCAATGGTCAACAGTTAACTGTACACAAGCAATGCATCAAGCAAAGCACAATCCAATGCTCAACACAAATGACTTAGAAGCCACCTACAAAACAAACTTAATGTTAATCAACATCAACCAAATAAGCAACTCAAGCCATGTGAATCAACTCCTCAATGCCATATGCTTTTTGTCCTGAAAACACAACTCAAACATAAGAAGCAAACCCCTAGGACAAGGCCTAGGGTCAAAGAGGGAGAAATAATTCAAAACAGAACATGAAAATTGGAAAAAACCAAGTTCAATCAAGTTAGAACAATGTCCAAGTGGTCTCACATTCATATCATCAACCAATTTCATTTCACACAACAAATAGTGCAAAGCATGCAATTTCAAAGCTCATAGAAGCAAACAGAATGATTCAATCCACATCCAATCAAAAATAATTCAATAAATCCCAAGAGAAATCATGGCTAAACAGAATTCATCAAAGGATCATCACACCAAATTTCAAGTCATTTGGACAAGTGGAAGCATGTCAAATAAATTCATCAAGTCAAGGCATGGCAAAACAAGCTCAAAGGAAGCACAAAATCATGCATCAACTTCACACAAGCATAAAACAGAGTAGGAACATGATAAATGCACCAAACCAAAACCAAAATAAACTTCAATGTGTCTAGAATCAATCCACAAAATTTCAAGTCCATCCAATAAACATCAAGAATTTCACAAATCATATAAGATCATGACTCACAAAAAGTCCACAATTGGTCAAACAGAAAGGAAATTCTCAAACAAATTGGAAATGCATCCAAAAATTCCATAAAGATTCACAAGACATCCTAACATCCATTGGTATCATCATGCAAACATTCTCATCAATTCAAGTTCATATGGCATGGTAATGAAAATCCACAAGTTGGACAAGAAATGGTGTGACACACATTGTCACACCTAGATTGATCAGCTCATATCTCACAAACCAGAAATGATAAAATTACAAACTCAAATCCAAAATGTCACTTAGGATCTCTAGTTTGTGCATGCAAAATTTCAAGAATTTTGGATTAAGCATCATCATTTCACAACCAAAATAGCAAGCAACGTGCAAGCAAACACATGTATGAACAAACCCTAGGCCATTCAAAAAATCACACGTGCACAATTCCTGGAAAAATATCCATTAAATAGTAGACATGATGATGAACATTGTGCAAAAAATTCCATGTAATTTGGATTAATATTTTATGAGTTATAATTTTTTAATGTGGATTAAAAAATAAAAAATGTGAAACAAGTATATATGAACATGGATAACATATGGTGAAAAAATGTAAAAAGCAAAACTGGAAATGTCCTGAGGCCAGGATCGAACACGCTCCAAATTCAAATGAGCGTGCCACTTAATGAAACGCATCGTTTCATTAAGTGAGGTGGCCAAGCGCTATTGGCTACATGGGAAACAAACACAGAAAACGCATGCAAACAGCCAGGCGAAGATCTACACGATTCTGGAAACGATTTCCAAACATTCATCCATGTTCATCATAAACCCTAGGCTCAAGAACATTTTGTCACGAAAATCAACAAACCTTATATCATTGGAATCCTTTTTCAACATACATCACGAATCTCAAATCAATTTGGCTTAATTCTTCCTAGTTTCAAAGTTTCAAAGAAAAACATATTCATGCATCAATCTTAAAATCCACATAACTTCCTCAATTCTTGATGAAAATTAATGAAACAAATTGCAGTTTACTCTACTAAGAAAGATCTACAAGTTACTTCAATCAATTTCATGAATTGTTAAGGTCGAAAACTAACCTTCAATGATGTGCAGAAGTGAAATAGTGGATTTCAAGCTTTGTAAGGTGCAAACAGAAATTCTTCAGTGCTTGTATGAGTGAATGAAGCAAGGCTTTGATGTTGATTGTGAAGGATCTAGCTGAAAACTCGAATTGCCATTGAAGAAGCTTGATGCAACAGTTCTTGAAACAGCATGAAAATGGAGGATTCTTGCTTCAAATAGCTTCCATTATGCTCATGGATGAAGGATTGATAAAGATCAATGCAAGGTTTTTGGAGATTTTTGGAGAAAAGTTGAGAGAAGAAGTTGAAGAATTTTTGGATTTCTAGATCTAGATCTCAATTCTGTTATGATTAGCAATGAAACAATTATGATTTAGCTTTTATATGTGATGCTAATGATGTTGGTAATCATGTTTAGCCTAAATGCAAGTGTTTAAGCCAAAACCAAGTTTTATGCTAAATTGGCCAATTCACCCTTCACATGTGATTCAATGTAACAGTACCATTTTCTGTCTTTGATCACTTGGAAATGTGGTTTAGAGGCAAATGCATGTTAAATCAAGTGAATGCCATGCCTAATTTTCAAAATCATCTTTTTCCCTCCAAATTCAAATTAAGTTCAAGTGAAAATTGCACTTTTTTTGTGATGAGTTTTAATGAAATGTGATGCATGATTATGATAGTGCACATCAAGAGAAAATTGCTCCAAAAAGAACCACATGATTTGGCCATTTGGTTCAAAAGTTATGCACTTTTGAAATTCAACTTTTCTTGACCAAGATTGATCCATAACTTGCGAACCACAAATGATAAATTCATGTTCTTGGACTTTTTGGAAAGGTGAGAGCAAGATATACAACTTTCATGTTGGACAAAATTTAATTTGAAGCATTTTTGGACATGTAATTTTAAGGAGAAAACCTTTCCACTTTTGGCAATTTTGAATTACAAGTCACTTTCTATTTTTGGAAAGTTTTCATCTGACTTTATTTTCTTCATTGTTGATGTTTGAAATGTCAAATGAAACTTGTTTGGACATGAATGAAGTGTCTCTAACCCTCTCCCACCTCCAAATCCATCAGTTGACTTGTGGTTGACTTTTATTGACTGATAGCTGAATTGGCTATGCACAGATGAACTTGAGCCTCAATCTTCTGATGAAATGGCTCAAACATGAAACCCTAACTTCCATAAAATCAATGAAACCATATGATGATCTCTCATCTCAATGAAGACCTCATCTCCTTGACAAGCCCTGACTGGCACAATACAGATGATTAGGGTTGACCAGAGGTCAAAACCCTAATCTCAAGGAATCTGATCAAGCATAATGAACCTCTTGGTGTTGACAAGACCATGATGATGATGTACCACTTCCCATAAGATAATGATCAACCTCCTTGAGGAACCGAGAAACCCTAATTTGAAGCACCAACCCTCAGATGATTAGTGACCAATTCAAAGAACCCTCAGGCTTGAATCTTTTAACCTTTTTATCTTCTGATCAAGACCTAGGAGGATGGCTTGCTTATGTTGCCACATGATATGCAAATATGCAATGACTAATGTCCTAAAAATGATATGCAATATGCTAAGCTAGTCCCAAGAGAGGAGGACAAATTTTGAGGTGTTACAATGAGGGCTAACATGGCACAATTCATGACCATGATGCAAGGGGTCGTTCAAGGGCAAGAGGAGTTGCGTGCCTTAGCCCAGAGGCAGGAAGCTGTGATTCCACCTGCCAGCCGTGCTTCACCAGTGGGTATCCCTGTGAGTGACAATGCTGCTATTGCCACCGTCCCTGTCAATGATTATGCCGTGGGTGATGAGTTGAGGGGCATCAGAATCAATGGACAGCCTCTTGCTGCAGAGACTGTTAATGTCAGAGCAACCCGTGCTCCAGTGCGCCATCCTGCTCCGCTGGTTGACAGGCAGGAAGATATGTTCACCCTGCTCAGTGATGAAGACAAAGTTGTAAGGGTTGAAGAGAGGGACAGAAAAGTTGATGCCCTAGCTGAGAAGATCAGAGCCATGGAGTGTCAGAACTCTTTGGGGTTTGACGTGACGAATATGGGTTTGGTTGAAGGGTTGAGAATCCCTTACAAGTTCAAGGCGCCATCTTTTGACAAATATAATGGCACTTCTTGTCCTCGCACCCATGTGCAGGCTTACTACAGAAAAATCTCCGCATACATTGACGACGAGAAGATGTGGATGTATTTTTTCTAGGACAGCTTGTCTGGAGCTTCCTTGGACTGGTACATGGAGTTGAAAAAGGAATCCATTAGAAGCTGGAGGGATTTGGGTGAAGCCTTCTTGAGGCAATATAAGCATAATATGGACATGGCTCCGAGCCGAACTCAGTTACAGAGCTTGTGTCAGAAATCAGGCAAAAGTTTCAAGGAGTATGCCTAGAGGTGGCGTGAATTGGCCGCAAGAGTGCAACCTCCGATGCTGGAGAGGGAGTTGACCCATATGTTTATTGGAACACTACAAGGAGTGTTTATGGACCGGATGGGAAGTTGCCCGTTCGGTAGTTTCTCTGATGTGGTTCTCTGTGGAGAGAGGACAGAGAGCCTTATTAAAGCAGGAAAGATTCAGGATGCTGGTTCTTCGTCTTCAAAGAAGCCATTTTCTGGGGCACCCCGGAGGAGAGAGGGTGAAACTAATGCCGTGCACTGTCGTAGAAATATAAACAGAGGGCAATATCGCCAGGTTGTTGCTGTAACTATCCCAGCACCTCAACCACGACAACAACAACAACAAAGAGGCCACCACCACCACAACAACAACAACAGCAACGCCCATTTCAGCCAAGACAGAGAATGCCGGATCGTCGTTTCGACCCGTTACCTATGACATATGCTGAGTTGCTACCAGAATTGCTCAGATTGGGGTTTGTGGAATTGCGTACAATGGCTCCGTTGACGAAGATACCGGCTGGGTATGATGCCAACGTTCGTTGTGACTTCCATTCCGGTGCATCGGGGCACCATATTGAGAACTGTCGGGCTTTTCATCATAAGGTCCAGGATTTGATTGACGCCAAAACGATCAACTTTGCTCCTGTGCCTAATGTTGTGAACAACCCTATGCCTCAACATGGTGGGCCCAGGGTAAATAATGTGGAAAGTGAGGAGGCCTTGGATTTGGTAGTTGATGTTGAAGATATTCAGACGTCGCTGTTTGTCGTGAAAGAGCGGCTGTTGAATGGGGGAGTGTTCCCGGGCTGTTATAAGGGTTGTTCGGACTGTGAAGATTCAGAGAATGGTTGTATGCAGCTGAAGAATGGTATCTAGGGTTTGATTAATGAGGGTTGTTTGCAGTTTGCTAGGGCTGCGAAAGATCGTGGAGTGGTCTCAACCGTCACCATTTATTTCAAACCGTCTGAGGGTTCTGGACGTGCCCCGAGAACTGTCAATGCACCTGTAACTGTCAGTGCTCCTGTTACTATATCTGCACCAGTAATTATTGGTGCTCCCACTACTATTGTTGCTTCTGATAGAAGGGTTGTTGAGAATAGTAAGGCGGTTCCGTGGAGGTATGATAACGCTTACCGCAATAACAGAAGGGCAGAAAGTCAGACCAGACCGATGAGTCAGACTCCTGTAACTATTGGTTTGCCAAGTAGAGCTCCAGTGACTGTTGGTCCTGCTGTGGACAATGTAGGGGGACCTGGAGGGTTTACAAGAAGTGGTCGTCTGTTCGCACCGCAGACTTTGAGAGATAACAATGCTGAGGCTCTCGCCAAAGCAAAGGGTAAGCAAGTTGTTGTTGATGAAGAACCTGTACAGAAGGAGGCGCCTGAGGGGTCATTTGAGAAATACGTGGAGGAGTTTATGAAGATTATTAAGAAGAGTGACTACAAGATTGTAGATCAGCTGAATCAAACTCCGTCCAAGATTTATATCCTCTCGTTGTTATTGTGCTCTGAGGCACACCGTAATGCCTTGCTGAAGATGTTGAATCTGGCTTACGTGCCTCAGGAGATTTCTGACAACCAGTTGGAGGGTGTTATTGCGAATGTGAGCACAAGGCACGGTGTGGGGTTCACAGACTTGGATCTGACGCCTGAAGGCCGTAACCATAACAAAGCTCTACATATCACCATGGAGTGTAAAGGCGCAGTGTTGTCACATGTGTTGGTGGATACTGGCTCTTCGTTGAATGTATTGCCCAAGAAGACTTTGCACAAGATTGATGTTGAAGGGGTTGTCCTCACTCCAAGCGATCTCATTGTTCGTGCTTTTGATGGATCCAAACGGTTTGTTTTTGGTGAAGTCACATTGCCAGTGAAGATTGGCCCGGAGGTATTTGATATTATCTTCTATGTGATGGACATTCAACCAGCATATAGTTGTTTATTGGGGCGTCCCTGGATACATGGGGCTGGAGCAGTGTCGTCAACTCTCCATCAAAAGCTGAAGTATGTTTGGAATGGTCAGATTGTAACCGTGTGTGGCAAGGAGGACATTCTGGTGAGTCATTTATCCTCTTTCAAGTATGTGGAGGTGGATGGCGAGATCCATGAAACTCTGTGCCAGGCGTTTGAGACCGTTGCTATTGAGAAGGTGGCTTTTGCTGAGCAGAAGAAGCCAAGTGCCTCAATTGCGTCATACAAGCAGGCTATGGAGGTTGTCAACTCAGGCAATGCAGAAGGCTGGGGCAAGATGGTGGACCTGCCCGTCAAAGAAGACAAATTCGGTATTGGTTATCAACCTCTGCAGGCAGAGCAGGGTGAGCAGAAAGGGCCGAGTACCTTCACCAGCGCTGGGCTGATGAATCATGGTGACGTCTTTGCAACTAGTAGTGAAGATGGTGACAGTGACTATGATGTGGACAAATGGGTGCGCCCGTGTGCTCTAGGGGAGTCGATCAACAATTGGAGAGCCGAAGAAGTGGTCCAAGTTACTCTTCAAACAGAGTAATTTTCTTTTGTTTTTTCATTTTGCACAAAACCCTATGTTCTACCCAAGACGTAGCGGTTCATTGTAGGGCCTCATCATGTTTTTCAATGATATCATTAATAAAGGACGTTTTGCAAACAATTTTGTGATCCCTGTCTTTCTGTTTTATTTTTCATTTTTTCAAAAAAACAATAAAAATGGCAATGTTTTTTGTTTTTGTGACTTTCTTGAACTCTTTTTTCTAAAATAAAGCATTAAACATGCAGAATCGATCTTACGGACTCCACTATAAACAGTTCTGTTATGGCTCAGTATGATTTCAATAATCCCATCTACCAAGCTGAAGAGGAGAGTGAGGAAGACTGTGAACTCCCCAAAGAACTGGTAAGATTATTGAAGCAGGAGGAAAGGGTCATCCAACCTCATCAGAAGGAGTTGGAGATTGTTAACCTTGGTACTGAGGACGCCAGAAGAGAGATCAAGATCGGGGCTGTTTTGAAGGAAGATGTCAAGAGAGGGCTGATTGAGATGCTAAGAGAGTATGTGGAGATATTCGCCTGGTCGTATCAAGATATGCCTGGATTGGATACGGATATTGTGGTGCACAGGCTACCTCTCAGAAAAGATTGTCCTTCGGTAAAGCAGAAGCTTCATAGAACTAGTCCTGATATGGCGGTCAAGATCAAGGAAGAGGTTCAGAAGCAGTTGGATGCGGGTTTCCTGGCAGTGACCAATTATCCCCCGTGGGTGGCCAACATCGTTCCTGTGCCGAAGAAGGATGGCAAAGTCAGGATGTGTGTTGATTACCGGGATCTAAACAGAGCAAGTCCGAAAGACGACTTCCCATTACCTCACATTGATGTATTGGTTGATAATACTGCTCAATCCTCGGTTTTCTCTTTCATGGATGGATTCTCTGGTTATAATCAGATCAAGATGGCGCCAGAAGACATGGAAAAGACGACATTCATTACACCTTAGGGCATGTTCTGCTATAAAGTGATGCCATTTGGGCTGAAGAATGCTGGTGCTACCTATCAGAGGGCTATGACGACTCTCTTTCATGACATGATGCACAAAGAAATTGAAGTGTACGTGGATGATATGATTGCGAAGTCTCAGACAGAAGAGGAGCACGTGGTAAACCTGCAGAAGTTGTTTGAAAGGCTGAGAAAATTCAAACTGAGGCTAAATCCAAACAAGTGTACGTTTGGGGTGAGATCCGGTAAGCTGTTGGATTTCATTGTCAGTGAGAAAGGGATTGAGGTTGATCCAGCGAAAGTAAAAGCTATACGAGAAATGCCTGAACCGAAAACAGAAAAAGAGGTTCGTGGATTTTTAGGGAGATTGAACTACATTGCACGGTTTGTATCTCACCTAACTGCCACGTGTGAACCGATTTTTAAACTGCTAAGGAAAAATCAAGCAATCAGGTGGAATGATGATTGTCAGAAAGCTTTTGACAAGATAAAAGAGTATTTGCAGAAACCTCCAATCCTTATACCTCCAGTTCCTGGGAGACCTCTGGTAATGTACCTGTCAGTGACTGAGAACTCGATGGGGTGTGTATTGGGACAGCATGACGAGTCTGGTCGAAAAGAGCATGCTATATACTACCTTAGCAAAAAGTTTACCGACTGTGAAATAAAATATTCGCAGCTCGAGAAAACTTGTTGTGCTTTGGCCTGGGCTGCTCGCCGACTGAGACAGTATATGCTGAACCATACTACCTTATTGATTTCTAAGATGGATCCAGTGAAATACATCTTTGAGAAGCCGGCTCTCACCGGACGCGTTGCTCGTTGGCAGATGATTTTAACAGAATATGATATCCAGTATACATCACAGAAGGCCATCAAAGGTAGTATCCTGTCAGACTACCTCGCCGAGCAACCAATTGATGACTATCAGCCGATGATGTTTGAATTCCCTGATGAAGACATCATGTATCTTAAGATGAAAGATTGTGAAGAGCCTCTTGTCGAGGAAGGACCGGATCCTGATGACAAGTGGACACTGATGTTTGATGGGGCTGTGAATGTGAATGGTAACTGTGTTGGGGCTGTACTCATTAATCCAAAAGGTGCTCATATACCTTTTTCTGCCAGACTGACTTTTGACGTAACCAACAACGAGGCTGAGTATGAAGCTTGTATCATGGGGATTGAAGAAGCCATCGATCTAAGGATCAAAACACTGGACATCTATGGAGATTCTGCTCTAGTGATTAACCAGGTCAATGGAGATTGGAATACTCACCAGCCGCATTTGATTCCTTATAGAGATTACACCAGAAGGATCCTGACTTTCTTCAAAAAGGTGAAGTTGTATCATGTCCCCCGAGATGAGAATCAGATGGCTGATGCCTCGGCTACTTTGTCTTCTATGATCAAAGTCCATTGGTGGAACCATGTGCCACATGTTGCTGTGAATCGGCTTGAGAGGCCTGCGTATGTGTTTGCAGCCGAGTCTGTTGTTGATGAGAAGCCTTGGTACTTTGACATTAAGAATTTCCTCAAGAGTCAGGAGTATCCTGAAGGAGCGTCAAAGAATGACAAGAAGACCCTGAGAAGGCTAGCTGGAAGCTTTTATTTGAATCAGGATGATGTGTTGTACAAGAGAAACTTTGACATGGTTCTGCTCAGATGCGTGGATAGACACGAAGCAGACATGTTGATGCAAGAAGTGCATGAAGGATCGTTCGGTACCCATGCTGGTGGTCATGCCATGTCCAAGAAGTTATTGAGAGCCGGTTATTACTGGATGACTATGGAATCCGATTGTTTCAAATACGCTCGGAAGTGCCATAAATGTCAGATTTATGCAAATAAAGTGCATGTACCACCAAGCCCTCTGAATGTCATGAATTCTCCTTGGCCATTCGCGATGTGGGGCATCAATATGATTGGGAAGATTGAACCTACTGCTTCTAATGGACATCGCTTCATCCTGGTTACGATTGACTACTTCACCAAGTGGGTGGAAGCAGCTTCCTATGCTAACGTTACCAAGCAAGTGGTTGCCCGGTTCATTAAGAAGGAAATCATCTGTCGTTATGGGGTTCCTGAGAGAATCATTACTGATAATGGTTCGAATCTCAATAACAAGATGATGAAGGAGCTTTGTAGAGATTTCAAGATTGAACATCACAATTCTTCTCCTTACAGACCAAAGATGAATGGTGCTGTAGAGGCGGCAAACAAGAATATCAAGAAGATTATGCAGAAGATGGTCGTGACGTACAAGGACTGGCATGAGATGTTGCCTTTCGCTTTGCATGGGTACCGTACCTCAGTACGTACGTCGACCGGGGCAACCCCTTACTCCCTTGTGTATGGTATGGAAGCGGTCCTACCTGTTGAAGTGGAGATTCCTTCTCTGAGAGTCCTGTTGGATGTCAAGCTTGACGAAGCTGAGTGGATTCGAACAAGGTTTAATGAGTTGAGCCTTATCGAAGAGAGGCGGTTAGCAGCTGTGTGCCACGGGCAACTGTATCAGAGAAGGATGAAGAAAGCCTTTGATCAGAAAGTGCGTCCTCGAAGCTATCAGACTGGTGATTTGGTTTTGAAGAGGGTCCTTCCTCCCGGTACAGATAACAGGGGCAAGTGGACTCCTAATTATGAAGGTCCATACGTTGTTAAGAAGGTTTTCTCTGGTGTAGCCTTGATGCTTACAACTATGGATGGTGAAGATTTTCCGTCCCCTGTTAACTCAGATGTAGTCAAAAAACACTTCGCATAAATTGACCCGCTGGACAAGAAGAATAAAAGAGTCCAGGCAAAAAAGGGCATCCCGGCGAACCAAAAAAAAGAAAAAAAAAAGAAAAAGGTTCGGGCAAAAATTAGGGATAAAGAATGAAAAGAATATGTACACCCGGTAAGTCGAAAACCCGCAAGGGCGGCTTAGGCAAAAAAGGGTATCCCGGTGGATTGAAAACCCGAAAGGGCGATCCAGGCAAAAGAGGGATTAAAGCGAAGACTATAGTCTGAGTTGTCTGTACTTCATCACGCTTCAGTGTCTACCATCTCGAAGGATGTGATCGGTCCAATCATTCTTCTCAGAAAGCAAAGGATTTGGGAGGAAATTGATGATCTGTGAGTCATAACAGAATTGGGAAATAGTGGATGCCGTGTTCACATTGCCAATAGGATAGTTTATTTTCCTTTTGTGCGCAATTACCTCTTCCTAGGAATTGCTTCCTGATGTATTTGCCTTTTCAGGCCCATTTTCAATCAATAAAAAGTTGTTATTCAGATAAATTGCTCTCTTGTTTTTATTTTACTATTTTGTTTGCAAAAACGTCCGAATTTTTTATAAGCATTGCATATAAAAACATGAAGGCTAGACAATAACGTGCAGAAAGATAAAACATTTGAAAATCATTTTGAATGTTGAGTACACTTGGGTGTATCTTGTCCGTGCAATCCCCTAGGGCATGTATGTCTCGCTGTTTTGCAGGTTGTTACCTTTGATTCCTGGTTGAAGCAGATGAGTCACGGTTTGTTCAGAGATGTTTCAACACTGTCCGGTGGTGTGAGAGGTTGGGTTGTATAAAGTAAGTTCAGGACTTGTCTCCCCAGCATAGTCAAGATCAGGGATTCCTCAGCGGGGTTGAGGATGTTTCCCCAGCAGGCTTGAACGTGGCTATTTCCCCAAGCAAGTCTGAAAGCTATTAGATTTGTTCTTCCCCAGCAGTCGGGTAGTAGGCCTGAAAGTTGATCTATCCCAGCTAGTCTGAAGATTGTTGATCCCCACCGAGCCGGAAGGTTGTCTTATCCCCAGCGAAGGTGTCTGTGGGTAGTTCGTTCCTCAGCAGTCGGGTCTGAAGTACTGTAATCCTCAGCGGTCGGGTCTGAAGTACTGTAATCCTCAGCATGGTCGTGAATGCCTTTCCCCAGCAGGGTTGTGAATATTCTCCCCAACAATTTTGAAGTGGGTAGTCTTCCCAACGGAGGTTCGCGTTGATGGTTTTCCCCAGCAAAGTCCCCAGTGGATCAGGTTCGGTGAAAATTATCCCCAGTAGAGTTAATCCTCCCCAGGGGTTGGCAGTTATCCCCAGTAGAGGTGAGCATTGGTTGTTTCCCCTAGCGGAGTCCCCCAGTGGATTGGATTCAGTGAAAGTTGTCCCCGGTGGGATTTACTCTTTCTCCAGCAGCAATGCTAGTCCCCAGCCCGTTTGAGAAGTTGGTGTGTTCCCCAGCCAGAGTCTCCCCAGTTGAGTTGTTTTCTCTGTCATCCCCAGAGTATCAGATCAGCAAAGCACTCCCAACAATGCGTCTCCCCACAGAGTTAGAGAATCTAATCAGAATTGTGTGCTCAGCGGAGCGACCCATTTTCTCCCCAGCGGGAGTTGTCATCATTTTTGCATCTTGCATGTAGTAATCATTGCATCCTCAAATCGCGTAGCATTTCCATTTGATATGGAGCATTACACCATGGAAAATTCAAACATATGCATTCATGTGTTACAACCAGATCAGATCATATCCCCAGCAGAGGCGGATCATATTTCAATGTCCGTATGGCACATTTGTTACAGTTGCTCTAACAGCATTCAGGGTTTGATAATCCCCCAGAGAGGTTTATGTCCTCGCCCGTCTGTGAAAGGAAAGCGTGACTCCCCAGTGTAGTCCCCAACAAGTGTGTGGCCTTGTCCTGACATGTGTAGATATCGTCCTTGTGATACCGGTAAGTGTCATGTTAACACCCGTGTGTGTTCTTTCTTTGGTGTCGGTAAACACCATTGTTTCGGTGTCGGTAAACATCGAGTATCACTCCAGTCATCGGTAAATGTCTGGTCGTCTTCCCTTTTTGATGTCGGTAAACATCATCTTTCGATGTCGGTAAACATCGAGTTCTTTCCCAGTCATCTGTTGATGTCTGGTCACCTCTCCGTTGGTGTCGGTAAACGTTGAGTTTTTCCCATTCGTCCGTTGACATCTAGTTGTATCTCTTTTTCCCATTTGTCCGTTGACGTCTGTTTGTATCCTTTCCCAGTCATCGATAAATGTCTGGTCGTCCTTTTTGATGTCGGTAAACATCATCTTTCGATGTCGGTAAACATCGAGTTCTTTCCCAGTCATCGGTAAATGTCTGGTCGTCTTCCTTTTTTGATGTCGGTAAACATCATCTTTCGATGTCGGTAAACATCGAGTCTCACCCCAGTCATCGGTAAATGTCTGGTCGTGTTTCACTTCTGTACGCATCATCTTTCGATGTCGGTAAACATCGAGTTCTTTCCCAGTCATCTGTTGATGTCTGGTCACCTCTCCGTTGGTGTCGGTAAACGTTGAGTTTTTCCCATTCGTCCGTTGACGTCTGGTTGTATCTCTTTTTCCCATTCGTCCGTTGACGTCTGTTTGTATCCTTTCCCAGTCATCGATAAATGTCTGGTCGTCCTTTTTGATGTCGGTAAACATCATCTTTCGATGTCGGTAAACATCGAGTTCTTTCCCAGTCATCGGTAAATGTCTGGTCGTCTTCCTTTTTTGATGTCGGTAAACATCATCTTTCGATGTCGGTAAACATCGAGTCTCACCCCAGTCATCGGTAAATGTCTGGTCGTGTTTCACTTCTATACGCATCATCTTTCGATGTCGGTAAACATCGAGTTCTTTCCCAATCATCTGTTGATGTCTGGTCACCTCTCCGTTGGTGTCGGTAAACGTTGAGTTTTTCCCATTCGTCCGTTGACGTCTGGTTGTATCTCTTTTTCCCATTTGTTCGTTGACGTCTGTTTGTATCCTTTCTCAGTCATCGGTAAATGTCTGGTCGTCCTTTTTGATGTCGGTAAACATCATCTTTCGATGTCGGTAAACATCGAGTCTTTCCCAGTTCATCCGTTGATGTCTGGTCACCTCTCCGTTGGTATCGGTAAACGCCGAGCTTTTCCCATTCGTCCGTTGACGTCTGGTTGTATCTCTTTCTCCCATTCATCTTTCGATGTCTGGTCGTAGTTCCTTTTTCTGGAAAAAAAAATCAAAATCCCCCATTGGAGTCGTTGGTAGACGTCTTGTGATAAATATCAGATCCCAGTGGAAGTTGCCATTGGTGAACTTTCTTTTCTTGGATCCCCGCAGAGTGCAAATTTCTACGGTTCTTTGGTATTCAATCCCTGTGTACCTTGAAGGTCTGACAGCCGTTGCTCTCGTCCGTTCAGGTTCCCAATTGATTGAATAGGGGCAGCTGTAGCACCTCAAATTTACACCTCCCATTTGTACATTCATTTCATTTTTAGGTCATTACCATGTCATTAACATGGCATTAACATTGCATAGTGCATTGCATTTCATCAGTCAAAACTGGTTAGGAGGATTCATCTGTGCAAGAGAGCAAGGGTTTTTCCATGAGATAAAAGCCCTATGGTTGTTCTAGAGAGCTTACATGATCCAAGGTTCATTTTGATGCAATTTGGCCAAGTGCTAGAGGCTCAAAGTCCACAGTGCAGTTTCAGGTCATCTGGGGCCCATAAAAGTCAACTGTAAGTCAACTGAGGGCTAGGAGATGGAGAAATGGTTTGAGACACTTCATTCATGTTTATTGAAGTTTTACTCACGTTAACTTATAGCCACAATTCAAAAATGTAGCCTAAAGAGAACAGAACGGCAGTTTTACTCACGTGAACAATGTAATTTTAAAAACATGACAACGAGTATAAAACCGTTGTTTATTGAAGTTTAGACAACAGATTTTCAAACGTGGTTTATATTGTCGTTGTTTAAAGTCAAAAATGTTGTAGTGGTACAAACTGTGAAAAATTTCTTATTCACTTTGCAACTGCAAAATACTGTGAATATAACGTTATGACTACTCTATTCACTTCATTACAAGAATAAGGGTTACTCCCTCATATTTATATATTTAGGTTAATTTGCATCCAAAATCAAAATCCAAAACTATAAAAATCCAAAATAGCTAACACCACTAAAATAGGTCTAACTCGAAATCCTATGTTAAGCAACATGTTTCGATACACTAACACAACTCAACATTCTATGTGGTTTGACATTTCCTTGTTCCTGTCGAACAATTTACTTCGACACAAGGAATTACAATTCAATAGAAACCTTCCTTACCATATACTCTTATTAAAGAAGTCTTAGGGAGCTCATGACACAAATCATTCTAACACATGAACAACAATTTTAAACAAGCCTACGGGGCAAAATCGAGTGGTTGATGCTTTATCGCACATACACTGCCTGGCTCTCTTTATCCCTCGTATGGATTTCATAGACAAATTTAAAAGACATCTGAAACATGATGAGAAATTTCAACGAATGGCGGAGGCTATCAAAACAAACCCAGGGGCACATGAGGGATTCCAGGTAGTGCAGGAAATGGTGTTTTTCAAAGGAAAATTGTTTGTCCCTAGTACTTGTCCCCTCAAGAAGGTCATATTAGAAGAATTTCATTCTTCACTGTTGGGAGGCCATAGTGGGATCCATAAAACATTTGGCAGGCTACAGAAGAATGCGGTTTGGGAAGGTATGCGTAAGGATGTAACTGAATTTGTTCGACAGTGTGTGATATATCAAAACAACTAACCATGCACCCTAACCAAGTGTTCGTAAGTCTCCTTCCATTCCAAAACAACACAATAATATTTATGTAACATGGGAAGATTACCATCATATGGTGACCACTTACTTAGATTTTCCTAGATTCTATTCATAACATACTAAGTCTGGTCTAACGTTAGTCTTAATATAATATCCCAGATGTCTTTGATAGAAACAGCTGTTTGTACATAGTAATTTCCAAAAGACCTACTCGCAGGCTATACTATTGCTATTTATTTATTTACATTAGATTTGATTTCAAGCCCATATTCCCTTTAGAAAGGGAGTTACAGAAGCATCGTCATCTTGTGCAAATTTAAAAGTGTTGAGGAGATCAGAACATTCTTCTGTCACAAGCTTCAGACCCAGCTCATGTTCAATATCGTCAGAAGCCGATATAAGCAAAAACTCGCATCCTTCGTAGTTGAGAAAGTCAGGCGGGTCCGTCGGACCAAATCTAACATGCCCCAGTTCTCCTTGCAGGTGAGCAGGAAACACTGCCTTGCGTTTCTTTTGCAAACCACCACCTCCACCTTTGTTTGCTGATGATTCTGGTAGAAATTTCATGAAAAATGGAGCATTATTCACTGAGTTATGAGTGATTTAAGTTTTGCATTCAAGAATGTTTTTGCTCGACTCTCTTTTGTTATGTGGATTTAGGCTTAGTTGTTGGTTGATCCTTGCTCACCATTGAAAGATCTTGCTAATGATATAATTTTTGTTGAATTCTGGACATTTCTGGGAAATCTGGAAATTGGCGTATGAACATTCATCATCTTCATCATGAAGAAGATGAAGATTCATGTTAGCGTCGATTTTTTGCATGTTAGTGACGGACTAGCGTCCAATCTGGGCAATGCTAGGGTTTGTAGGTGAAACGGTGTTGTTTCACCTTGGCGCGCTCAATTTGAAAATGTACAGGGTTCGATCCCTGCCGAGCGCATTGTTTTCAAATGTTTTCTTCATTTTCACTTTTCCCTCCATTTGCCATGCTTTGCTTATTTTTTATTTTTCATTTTTTATGCTAACTTCAAAAATCCATAACAAATTGAAAAATGACTCAAATCACTCCCAATTTTTTGCAAAATGATCCTCTGTTTGCCTAGTTCTTTATGATGGTGATTTCAAAAGTTGTGCATGGCTGGTTTTTGATTGGTGCTAGCATATGTGAACATAGGTGCTTTTGTGACCTTGCCTTGCTTTTTCTATCATGAAATGTTTGATATTGATCCAAATTGCTTGAAATTTTACATGAATGTTCTTGACATGTTGCTAGACCTTTGAGAATTGATTGTGCATTTTTCTCATTCACCATTTCTGTTTTATGCTCATGTTTGTATGGTGTGACAATTTGTGTCACACATTTGGTTGTCTTCCTTGTGCAATTTAATTTCCATATCAAATGATCTCTACTGCTTCTGATTTTTTGTATGATGGTTGTTTTGGATGTGTTGAATACTCATGAACTTTTCCAAAATTATTTGAATCATTTCTGTTTTGATTGGGAATTTTCATTCTTGATGATCATTTGGATGCCTTGAATTGGTCTTTGACTTTTTTTGCCTACTACATGAACTTGCTTATTGATTTTGGTTTGGTCCTTTTTAGGACTTGCTCTTGATTGATTAAACATGCTTTGTGTTAAATATTAAGTTCTGTTTTGGATTTTTGATCCCCTTTTGACCCTAGGCTTTGACCTAGTGGTTTGGACTTACCATTTGAGTTGTGAGTTTCAGGTTAAAGAATGCATCTCCATGATTGATGTTGCTCCTTCATTTGAGCTTGATCATTTGTTGTTGTTGGCTAACATTTGCTTATTTTGTAGGATTTGAGGACAATTCACTTGTGTTTATGGCTTATGTGTTGCATATTGGGTTGTCTGTTTGACATTGACTGTTGACTGTTGTCTGAGTATTGTACTGATTGGTTTAGATGTTTCCACAGGTACCTAAGTTGCTTTAAGTTCATTTGAACTTTGCTTTGCTTGCTTGTGGTTGGCATACCACTGAGGTATAATTCCTTGATCTTCATGTAGTCTGGAAGACCTGTCATGTTATGTTGGCAGGCACCTGTCTGAAGCCCTCCTTAAGAGGCAATGTTTGTGGTTGTTTAATTTTGTGCCAAGCAGGTTAAGTCCTCTTAAGAGGCAATTGGCAGATAAAAGGGATGTGCAATCCATCCCCTGCTATTCAGTTGTGTCATTCACTTTGCTCACATGTGTTGATGCATTGTGAATAAGAACCCAAGATCTTGTTGTGTCAGTCATGTGGAGAAGAGTTCCTGCATTCTGAACTCCCACACTTTCTATTTGATTGAAGCTCTCCCAGGCCAGGGATAAGAGCTATGAGGCATAACCCTCATCTCCATTTCATCTGCTTCACCCTAACTCTCAATGTTAGGGTTAAGAGCTCAAAACACCCCATTCCAGTTGGCTTGTTTGTCGAGGTTGATTTGACCCCTTGACTAGAGCTTAGCCTTGTATGAGCCACTTGTTTGCATATAGTGTGTGTGCTTGCTCTCTTGTGCTTGTGTTTGCTTTTGTGTTGTTTAGGCTAGCTTGCTTCCTGTGCAAGTTAGGATAGAGACTTCAACATAGGGATCGTATGCATGACAACTTCTATGCTCGAGTCGTAGTCTCCCTAGTAGCTTGTTATCTCCCAAGTCTCGGGTTAGGTTAGAAGTTCTTTCCCTGTGTAGGGGAACTACGTCGCCCTGATCCTCATACCAGATGAGGTACGTAGGCAGGAGATTGAGCTGATCTCTCTGGGCACTTTCTTTTCTTTTTTGTGTGTGTTTGTCATCCTTTTCTGGTTGGAGAGTGATGTAAGTCCAGCGATTGGAATTCGGTTTCCAGTTTGTGTGTGTGTTTGTTTGGAGTCTGACGTAAGTCCAGCGATTGGCAGTCGGTTTCCTGTGTTTGCCTGGTTGTGTGGAGTCTGACATAGGTCCAGCGATTGGCAGTCGGTTTCCTGTTTGTGTTTTGTTTGGCGTGTGTTAGCCGAGCTACGAGTGCTCTGATTCTTTCTCTGGTTAGAGAAGATACGTATGCATAGGGTGCGACATCCTAGCGAGCACGTTTCCCCTGTCCCCGAACTACGTCGACTCTGATGTCTGTGTCTGACAGACTACGTAGGCCCAGGATGCGATATCCTGCCGGGTCCTCTTCTTCCGTCTTTTCTGTGTTTGATCCCGGTTCTGTGCAGTTTTTGAGCAGTTATTTAGCAACCTTTCTTCTATTCTTCCGAGCGTGGATCCCGTCGAGTACGACGGATGCGTAGGGGTGTTAATACCTTCCCTTCGCATAACCGACTCCCGATCCTACCAATTTGTGGTCGCGAGACCATGTCCTTTCCAGGTTTACTTTGAGCGTTTCCTTTCCCTCCTTTGGGATAAATAACGCACGGTGGCGGCTCTGTTGTTTCTTCTCCCGCCGGTTTTTCGCGTAATGCGACACGTTGATTATAAACATTTAAACAAAACTAGTCTGAAAGATGATTTCCCTCTTCCACACATTGATATGTTGGTAGATAATACAGCTAAATTCAAAGTATTTTCGTTTATGGACAGATTTTCCAGTTATAATCAAATCAAGATGGAACCCGAGGATATGGAGAAGACCACATTCATTACACCCTGAGGAACATTTTGTTATAGAGTGATGCCTTTCGGTTTAAAGACTGCTGGTGCAACATACCAGAGAGATATGACCACTCTTTTTCATGATATGATGCATAAAGAGATCGAAGTTTATGTTGATGATATGATTGCTAAATCCAGTCATGAGGAAGAACATGTCGAGCATTTGTTGAAGTTATTCCAGCGTTTGAGGAAGTACAAACTCCGCTTGAATCCCAATAAGTGTACATTTTGTGTTCGTTCTAGTAAGTTGTTGGGCTTTATTGTCAGTGAGAATGGTATTAAAGTTGACCCTGCCAAGGTCAAAGCAATACAAGAGATGCCTGCGCCCAAAATTGAGAAGCAAGTTAGAGGTTTTCTCAGCTGCTTGAATTATATCTCAAGATTCATTTCGCATATGACTACCATGTGTGCACCTATATTCAAGCTTCTTCAGAAAGATCAGTCTTGTGATTGGACCGATGATTTCCATAAAGCTTTTAACAACATCAAAGAGTATCTACTTGAGCCTCGGATTTTGTCTCCTCCTGTTGAAGGAAGACCTTTGATCATGTATTTGACTGTGCTTGAAGAGAGTATGGGTTGTGTTCTTGGTCAGCAAGATGAAATTGGAAAGAAAGAATATGCTATTTACTACCTCAGTAAGAAGTTCACTGACTCTGAGACTCGGTATTCTATGCTAGAAAAGACTTGTTGCGCATTGGCTTGGGCTGCTAAGCATCTGCGCCAGTATATGTTGAATCATATTACTTGGTTGATATCCAAAATGGATCCAATCAAGTATATTTTTGAGAAGCCTGCTTTGACTGGGAGGATTTCTCGTTGGCAGATATTGTTATCCGAGTATGATATTGAATACCAATTTCAAAAAGCTATTAAAGGTAACGTCTTGGCTGACCACTTGGCTCACCAACCGATTAAAGATCATCAGTCAGTACAGTATGATTTTTTTGATGAAGATATTTTGTACTTGAAAATGAAAGATTGTGATGAACCATTGCTTGAAGAAGGGCCAGAACCTGGTTCCCGTTGAGGCATGATATTTGATGGAGTTGTTAATCAGTATGGTAATGGCATTAGGGAAATGATTATTACTCCTCAAGGAATGCATTTTCCGTTTACAGCTAGATTGACTTTCAAGTGTACAAACAACATGGCTGAGTATGAAACTTGCATTATGGGGCTTGAAGAGGCCATTGATCTTAGAATCAAGTATCTTGACATCTATGGAGGTTCAGCTTTGGTTGTGAATCAGATCAAAGGTGAATGGGAGACGAATCAACCCGGTTTGATACCATATAGAGATTATGCGAGGAGGATTTCAACTTTCTTTACAAAGGTTGAGTTTCATCATATCCCTCGAGATGAAAACCGGATGGCAGATGCTCTTGCAACGTTGGCTTCAATGATTGTAGTGAATTTTTGGAATGAAGTTCCTAAATTGATTGTGATGCGTCTTGATAGGCCATCTCATGTGTTTGCTATTGAAGAGATCAAAGATGAAAAGCCGTGGTATTTTGATATCAAGTGCTTCCTCCAAAATCAGAATTACCCTCATGAGGCCTCTTTGAAAGATAAGAAGACTTTGAGAAGATTAGTTGGCAACTTCTACCTGAATGGTGATGTGTTGTACAAGAGAAACTCCGATATGGTTCTGCTCAGATGCGTGGATAGACACGAAGCAAACCTGTTGATGACAGAAGTCCATGAAGGTTCCTTTGGTACTCATTCCAATGGACATGCTATGGCTAAGAAGGTGTTGAGACCAAGTTACTATTGGCTGATAATGGAATCTGACTGTTGCAAGTTTGTGAAGAAGTGCCACAAGTGTCAAATTTGTGCAGATAAGATTCATGTTCCTCCGACACTATTGAATGTCATTTTCTCTCCATGAACCTTCTCCATGTGGGGCATTGATATGATTGGTATGATTGAGCCCAAAGCTTTGAACAGACATCGTTTTATTTTGGTGGCTATTGATTACTTCACAAAGTGGGTTGAAGCGGCATCGTATGCAAATGTAACCAAGCAAGTTATTGTGAGGTTTATCAAGAACTAGATTATATGCCAGTATGGTGTGCCAAGTAAGACCATTACTGATAATGGATCTAAATTGAATAATAATATGGTTGAAGCTCTTTGCAAAGACTTCAAGATCACACATCATAATTCTTCTCCTTACAGACCTAAGATGAATGTGGTTGTTGAAGCTGCAAATAAGAACATCAAGAAGATCATTCAAAAAATGGTTGTGACATACAAAGATTGACATGAGATGCTCCCTTTTGCTTTACATGGTTACTGCACATCCATTCGTACTTCAACATGGGCAACCCCTTTCTCACTTGTTTATGGCATGGAAGTTATGCTCCTAGTAGAGGTTGAGATCCCATCATTGCGTGTCTTGATGGAAGCCAAGTTGACTGAAGCTGAATGGTGTCAGACCAGGTATAACCAGCTGAATTTAATCGAAGAGAAAAGATTGACTGCCATGTGTCATGGTCAGTTATATCAGTAGAGAATGAAGAAAGCTTTTGATAAGAAGGTCAGGCCTCGTGTATTTAGAGAAGGTGATCTTGTGCTCAAGAAGATTCTATCTTTCAAACCATATGCTAGGGGTAAATGGACTCCTAATTATGAAGGCCCATATGTTGTTAAGAGAGCCTTTTTAGGCGGTGCTTTGATTCTTACAACTATGAATGGTGAAGAGTTCACTCGTCCTGTGAAGGCCGATGCAGTCAAGAATTACTTCGCCTAAAAAAAGAAAAGAACATCTCGCTAAGTTGAAAACCCGAAAGGGCGGCTTAGGCAAAAATTAGCTTCTCGGTGGATTGAAAACCCGAAGGGGCGATCCAGGCAAAAGTTAGAGACATAAAACAGAAGATTTATCCCGATAAATTGAGTACCCCACCTTGGGGCAATTTATGTAAAAATTAGGGATTATGGCAAGTAATAGCATTCAATTGATCTTCAATTTTGAAGACATTCTTGAGCAAGTCAGTCAATCTGTAACGATCAGTGATCATTGTATTCAATGTAGCCCTTTTCCATGTAAATTAACATTTTTCAACTTTTGTAAAGATCTATGGAGTCTCGCCATTTGCGGACTACAATTCTATTAAATAAAGTTGAGCTTTTCATCCAATTTTTTCTACTCTTATTTATCTTTCAGCCAAATGGAATTAAATTTTATGATGATCATTTTTGAAATTGAATTTAAAAATCAAAATCTTTTTCTTAAAATAATAAAAGCAATTACTTAAAAAGAGAAATCGATTTCAGAAAGGAATATCAACAGCAGTCTAAAAACAGGTAAGTCCCAAAATGCGAAGCATTGTCAGTCTTCCCCAAGCAGTTGATTTCAGAAAGTTATTCTCCCCTGTTGAGTTTGAGCCTGCTTCCCCAAATGAGTTTGAGTTTGTTTCCCCAGCCGAGTTTTGAGATCGTTTCCCTAGCTTATTTGCAAGCATGTATTCTCATTAGTTTGCATGGTTCCAGCGCAAGATTTCATTTCCCCTCAGTTCACCAGCGGATTTCACTCCTGATTCCCCGTCAGCACTAATTCTTGAGCAGTATTGGCAGTATCCCCTGCGAGGTTATCTCCCATTTAATATGGTTGACCTAAAATTCCCCGCAGAATTGATGATTCAAATCCTCAACATATTTGTTCCCTTTCCCCAGCCAGGGCCGAGCCTTTCAGATGGATGTTTTATGTCCATCCCCAACTCTTTTCTCCAGTTGATGCCTTCATCCTGTCGAGATTAGCCGAGTGTTGTAACGATGATTCGGACCATTGACATTTATATCCTTTGTGATTGTTTTGTCAGCATAATCATCATATATGCATATACATCTACATACAAATTCATAGATTTAATTATTGCATTATTATTTCACTTTGTGATTCATTATTTTTCTGATCCTCTGCTATGATGGTATCCTTTCCCCCACGAAGATTTGGTGTGTCTGTCCTCTCTCAATTGTAGAGTGTTGGCCCCTTAAGCAAAAAGAATTTAACCTTTCTCATTCCCTACTGAGTTATTTCCTCGTGGATGATTATTATTTTAGCTTCCTCCCCAGTCGATTATCTGGATGGAACCACTCCCCTTGAGCTATATCCTCACTAGGTCGAGTCTTTGATTGACTATTTCTTTCTAGCTCTTACCTAGATAGATGCTTTTGGTCCTCTGAGAGTCTATTACCCAGTAACTGGTAATATTCTTCTCGGTTTACGAGTACCTTACTCTTACCCAATACCCGGTAATAGTAATCTACTTCCTCTAGTTTTTCCCAGCAGATTCGTTTTGCGTTTCCACAGGTAGTCTATCCTTGATATGTTCATCTTAACAGATGACGGGTATTCTTTCCTGTTGAGTCTATCCTTGATATGTTCATCCTAACCGGTGACATATATTCTCTCTTTGTGGTTTTTCTACCCAGAAAAGGTAGTTGTAATCCCTATTTTTCATTCCCCTGAGGGTTAGTCCTTGATATGTTTATCTTAATCGGTGATAAGTTTCCTCCTCTTTGCGGTCTTCTGCCCAGTAACCGATAGTTGTAAATCCTGCTTTCCTTTGTGGGGTCTATCCTTGATATGTTCATCTTAACCGATGACGAATATTCTCTTTCTGGTATTCTATCCAGTAACTGATAGATGTAATTCCTATTTCTCCCCTCGGAGTCTATCCTTGATATGTTCATCTTAACCGATTGTAGCGGGGTTTTCGTTACTTTTAGGTTTATTGACTAAACCAAAAGTCAACATACAATTCGAGTCGCCACCGCACTTTTATTTGTCCAAAGGAAAGGCTAAAAATCGAACAAAAGCCAAGTAAGAAGTTTTATCAAATCAAAAACTAATAAAAATGTCAGAGATCTAGGTAAGGGGGTTGGTTATGAAATGGGAAGGTTTTACGCACCCAAAACATCCTTAGTACTCTAAGGGAACCTCTACTTGCAAATATGTGTTGTAGGTTGGTATTTGTGAAAATATGTGCAAAAGATTGGAGGGATGAGAAGAGAATAGATTATATTTACAAGTTTTGTTGTTTGAATGGATGAACCCATTACCTACTGTAAGGGCAAACTGTCATACAACATACGATCATAGGTTTCGATTCCACCTCTACAAAACAAATACAACATATCACCTATCATATCCTTTTCTATGCTCATCTAAACTGTTATATTTCATACAACATATGTGGATAAAATATGGTCATGACAAAATGCATGAAAACCACAAAAATCTGAATTTTTGCAGATTTGCAGGGTTTGAGTCGACCGTAGGGTCGGCGCATAACATAATGCATTTCCTCACGGGTCAGCGCACAAAAGGCTTGAGTCGACCGCAGGGTCGGCGCATGAACCACGGGTCAGTGCACGCCGACCTATGGTCGACGCATACTGATGTGATTTTCAGACTGTCCAAAACTGCAGGCTATGCGTGATGCATAGACCTGCTATGGTCGACCGTTCGTGCGCAAACACAGTTTTTTAAGTAATTCCCACTTTGTTTGAAAAGCTGTCAAGTGGGTTGGTTGGTTGGTCACTATAAATAGAAGTTTAGTTACTTGTATCAACTAACATTTGACAAATTGATTCAAGTGTACAAAGAACAAGAAAAAGTGAAATAGGTGTCCAAGATTCTTCATCTTCATCTTCAACATCTCACAACACATCAATTACACACAACCATTTTTGAAGTGCTTTGTGATTGGTTAAAGGTGATAACGTTCGAAGCCGAGATTGGGGAATCCGGTTCGGGTTGAAGCTTGCGACAGGTTTTTTCTTGAATAAAACCTTTAGGGTTTTGTCCTCTAAGATTGGTTTGATTTTGGGGGTTTTTGGACGATTTCTTCATCAATTTTTAGCTGAGCGAAGGTGATTGAGAAGAGGAAGTCTTCATCAATCTAGTAGCGGATTCAATGATATTGAAGGGAAGATTTCGGGTTCGATTTGTTGTAGTTGAGATCAGCCGGGCCGAGGGTTTGAAGAACTGAGTGTTATTCAACAAAGGGGCTGGAATTGGAGGTCTATCAACAACAATCAAAGGACTTTATTCACCTTGAATCAAGGAACAAGGAGTGGAAGCAACATTCAACGTCTTGAGAATTCTGTTGTATATTTGCTTGTCAATCCTTGTATAAACTGTTATACTCAATAGGTGATATCTATTAAAGCAATCTCAATTCTAGTTTTAGAATTGAGGGCAGACGTACCCCGAAGCGAGGACGATGGGGGAACTGCCTCATCAAATCTTTGTCTTCTCTATTTTTTAGCATATTTGTTTTTAGCTTAACAATAAGTGATTTTTGTATAAGCACTTTTATCAAACCTTGATATTAATTGAGTAAGAAGTTAAAACTCTGTTTTTGAATCCCAAGTACAATAAGATATTGTACTAGACTAATTGGAATCACTTACTCAACATAAATATCACTTGGAGTGTTTTTGCACACCAAGTGTTTGATAATTTGCCTAAACCAAAATTATCTTAGTTGTGTATCTAGTTTGGTTTGCCCCTTGAATCATTGGAACTAGGAATCCTAGCAAGTGAAATAAATCATTGATAGTGTGACTAGTGTAGTGATTCTTATTCTACATTATCACTAATCCATAGGCTAGACGCATATCCGGTTTTCCAATAACAGTTCGTTTTAGACTATATTTTCCTCGGCCGCTTCCGCACTTAAAACAAATTTTCAAAACCAATTTTTAATTGGTAGCGCCGACTCAAATTTTAATTGGGATCTATTCAACCCCCCCCCCCCCCCCTTCTAGATCCGTGCCATAGTCTAACACCTACGTACCATCACAAAGGTAGGATCAAAACCTCGTAGTTCGGGGTAAAAATCTCAAAGATTGGTGAATTGATTTGATCAAAAGCCTTAAGGTCTTTTGTTATCAAAGGGAGAAAACTCAACCTAAACCAACAATCCACCATGTGAGGAAGGCTTCAACATACTAGTGAGGGGTTAACCCTATAACAAGTATGGAAGACTTATAATCTAACCACTAAGGATAAGGCGAGATTCACATCAACCACTATGATAACTCAAACCTATGACTAATGTTTATGAAAAAGTTTTAACAAAGGTGGTCATTGGAACCACAAAAACCACTTGAAGTGAGTTATATTTACAAGTTGGATTTATTTACAAAATGAAGTCAAAGTTGGATTAAGATTTATTCACAATGAGTATTTATGAAAAGATTTTGGAAAGTCAAAGGCATAAGGCCTAGGTTTCTAGTTTAAAACAAAGCCAAAGTTTGCAAGAAAATATTTTTGGCTTGGGTTATAGTGGAGAGAAGAAGAGAAGGGCTAATCCTAAAGCAATCAAAGATAAGAGAGAAGATAAAACCCTTGGAGTTCCTTTTCTTGGAATCATAGAGATGATTCAAGATGCTCATTTCCTTTGGACTTAGCAAACACACAAGCAATCAAACAATTTAGATTCAGGCTCCTAGGCATCATATCATTGGCATCATATCATAACATTGCATTGCCTCAAGGATCATTGGACACCTTGCTTCCTTCCCTGTGGGTGGGATCTTTCTTGAGAGTGATTCTTGATCACCAAGCATGTTTGCATTTGTATACCATTGTTTTTCTTTTTATCACTAACCAAAAGTACAAAAATATGTCATCTAACCTTTGTCTTGCAGATGAAGCATTAACAGGTCAAGGCAATCAAAGGCATTCATTGAGTAATAGATGGTGGTTATTCTTGGGATTTGGGCCCCACAATCATTCACGAGAGTTCATATGAATTATGATGTCATTTTGAAGCAAAATCCCAAGTGGTAGATGCTTGAATTTCATCAGAACATTTTCAAGTCATCTGAAGACCTAGAAAGTCAACTGCAAAGTCAACTGTGGATTTGGAGGTGGGAAGTGATTGGAAATACTTCATTCATGTTCAAACAAGTCTCATTTGACATTTCAAACACTCACATTGAAGAATTTGAGGTCCAGTCAAAAATTTCCCAAAATAGAAACTGACCCATAATTTGAACTTTCCAAAAATGGAAAGGTTTTAGACCAACTTCAACTCAATCTTACATCATCAAGAAAGCTTCAAATGAAATTTTGTCCAACATGAAAGTTGAAGATCTTTCTCTCCCATTTCCAAAAAGTCCAAGATCATGAATTTCTAATGTGTGGTAGAGGAGATATGATCCAATCATGGCAAAGTGTGCTTGAAAATTCAAATGGGCATAACTTTTGAACCAAAGCTCCAATTTTGGTGGTTCTTTTTGCATTTTCTTCATCATGACTTGTAGTTTCCAAAACATCCATTACATGGCTTGAATTTCCCTTGCATGACCATGTGCTCACTCATGAAGTTTTTTGAAGGAAATTTCATAAAATCAATTTGATGGATCATATGCATAAAATTCCACTTCAAATGTGTGCATGGAGTAATTTTAAGTGATTTTGGGCCCTATGTTGGTACTGTTCAGGCATGCATGAAGTGCATGAGGTGAAAATACCATTTTGCACATACACCTCATAAGTTGCTAATCTTAATTGCATTTGGCTTAAACAGGTTTTCAGCATGATTAGCATGGCATATATAAGGTTAAACATAATTGCTTTCATCATTAACATCCATTTTCAGATCTGAATCTCAAAATCCTCCAAATTTTTCTCTCCAAAATATTTTGCAATTCTTCACACAAGAGCCATTTCTAGTGATGGATTCATGATCAAGAAGTATTGTTGAGCAAGATTGAATGTGGAATTCGAGCAAATCGTGCCAGTTTGGACCATACATGAAGCTTGAAGCATCCATGGAGTTTGTAAATTGAGCTGGTTTCACGTGTGCTTAAGCTTCAATCTCTTCACCAATTATCTCAACAAGCATTGTAGAGGATTTCTGGACCATCACAAGCCTTGAAACAAGCCAAATCCGAATCTGCTCTTCAAGAGGTAGGATTTTTTATTCTCATAATTCTCAAATCCATTGCTATATTATTGTAGATCTTGTTGTCCTGATGAATCTGGTGAAAAAATCGTGTAATTTGGTGTCTTATTGACTGAGTTAGGGTAGATTCAAGTTCCATGCATGAATTTTATTTTATTCGATTTGCTCTTGATATGATGATTCATGCTTAGCTTTTGTTTGATTCATCATCTACATGAAAAATGCTTTAAAATGATGTATGAGTTTTGATTTTCTGGAGAAATTTTTCTGGACGTGCATGAACTTCAGGTACTGTTCATCTTCTTCGTGAGGAAGAAGATGAAGATCTTGAGTTTCCAGGTTTAGCTACGAAATATGCATGCCTTGCTGCGAATTAGCTACGAAATTCATGTTAACTACGAATTCTGGGTGCGTTAGGGTTTTCCAGTTGAAACACTGTCGTTTTGGTGTTTAGCGCTAAATTTCAAATTTAAAAATCAACCAGGTTCGATCCTGGCGCGCACCACTTTTTGCAAAATTGCCTTCCATTTTCCATCATATTTGGCCATGCTTGGTTCATTTGATTTCAATTATTTTCATGAACTTAGAAAAATCATAACAAATTGAAAACTCATCCAAATTGATCCCAATTTTTTGCAAAATGTTCCTCATTCTGTCTAGTTTTTTATGAGCATGAATTAGAAAGTTGTGCTTGACTGAAAAAATAATTTGTTCTAGGTTGATTGATCACATGTACATTTATGACATTGCTTGATTCAAACTATCATGAAATGCTTGTTTCTTATACAATGAACCTGAAATTTTGCATGCTAATTCTAGACACATTGTTGGATATTTTGGTTTTGGTTTGACATTTTTCTCAATTACCATTTCTGTTTTATGCTTGTGCTAACTTGGTGTGACAATTTATGTCACACCTTTGAATGTTCAACTTGTACAATGTGATTTCCATGCCAAATAATCTCCAATGTTTCTGATTTTTTGTGTGATGGATGTTGTGGATGTCTTGATTGCTCATGATTTTTTCCAGAATTATTTGAATCATTTCTGTTTTGATTTAAATTTTTCATTCATGTTGATCACATATGAGCTTTGAAATTGCCTTTGACTTCACTTGATCATGAAATGCATTTGATGATTGATTTTGATGTGAGCCTTTTTAGGATTTGTCAATATGTGTTTGAATTTGCTTTAGGTTAAATTTCAGCTCCTATTTTGATTTTTTTCTTCATCTTTGACCCTAGGCTTTGACCTAGTGGTTTGTTGCTTACATGTGAGTTTTGATTTCAGGTTTAAGCATCCAAGTGCCCTAATTGATGATGCTTCATCATGTGAATATTGATGTTTGCTTTTGTTTACTAACATTTATGTGTCTTGTAGGTTGATGCTAACTCATTTGAGTTTGCCTTATGGCTTACACATTTTGTACATTGAGATTGTCTGTTACTTATTGACTGTTGTCTGTTTGTCTGAGTATTGTACTGATTTGTTTAGTTATTTCCACAGGTACCTAAGTTGCTTTAAGTTCTTTTTGAACTTTGCTTTGCTTGGTTGCTTAACCACTTAGGTATAATCCCTAATCTTCATGTAGTCTGGAAGACCTACTGTTATTGGTAGGCACCTGTCTGAAGCCCTCCTTAAGAGGTAATGTTTGTGCTTGTTTAACTTTGTGCCAAGCAGGAAAGGTCCTCTTATGAGGCAATTGGCAGATAAAAGAGATGTGTAATCCATCTTTTGCTACTCAGTGTGTCATTCACCTTGCTCACACCATGTGTTGATGCATGGTGAATAATAACCCAAGATCTTATAGAGTCAACCATTTGTGGAGAAGAGTTCTAACTTTCTGAACTCCCACACTTTCCATTGATCAAAGCTCTCCCTGACCAGGGATAAGAGCTATGAGGCACACCCCTCATCTCCTTTTCATCTGCTTCACCCTAACTCTCAATGTTAGGGTTAAGAGCTCAAAATACCCCATTCCAGTTGG
Source organism: Lathyrus oleraceus (assembly GCF_024323335.1). NCBI lineage: Eukaryota > Viridiplantae > Streptophyta > Magnoliopsida > Fabales > Fabaceae > Lathyrus > Lathyrus oleraceus. The sequence goes on from NC_066584.1 coordinate 133,963,220, forward strand.
CTGTAAAGCCTAACCTTGCTTGAGCCTAATTGATTGTATATAGTGTGTGCTAATTGACTTGTTTGTTTGCTTACTTGATTCATCTGTATATATTTGCTTATGTGTGCCTTGGTGCATGTATCATCATTACTTGTATATCATTTCATAATCATTGTTCATTACTTTGTAACATTTTGTTTTGTCCATGGAGGAGGCAAGCATAAGTCCATTGATTGGCAGTTGTTTCCTATGATATGGTGAGAGACTAGTATAAGTCCATTAATTGGCATCTGGTATCCTTGTTTTGTTTGTTTTGTGAGACTAGTATAAGTCCATTGATTGGCATCTGGTATCCTTGTTTCTTGGTTTTGTGAGATTGGTGTAAGTCCATTGATTGGCATCCGGTATCCATTTTGTTTTGTGAGATTGGAATAAGTCCATTGATTGGAATCCGATTTCCATTTACTTTGTCCATCTGTTATTTGCATTGTTGCCTATTCCAAAGGAATCACTTGAACCATCTACATATGATCTCAAGAGGCGAACATCTGAGAAGTTTTACTCCCTTAACCCTCCCACCTTTTGTTTCTTTAAACCTCCATTTGCATGTTAATCCAAAACAAGAAAACTATTGTGCAAACATTTTCATTTGTTTTCAAATTAGAAACCTAGGCCTTAAGCCTCTGATTTTTCAAACTTCATTTTCATAATACTTCTTTTGAATTGAATTCTAATCATATCTTGACCACTTTTGTGAATAATCCTAATTGGTTAATTTCACTCACTCAATTGTTTTATGGCTTTGTCCATTCTTGATAAGTTTTCATACATTAGCCATAGGTTTGATTTATCCTAGTTGGTTGATGTTAATCTCACCTTTTGTCCTTAGTGATTGAATTGTAAGACTTCCTTGCTTATTATAGGGTTAACCCCTCACTAGCAAGTTGAAGCTCTTCTCACATGGTGGACTTGTTGTTTGTATAGGTTGAGTTTTCTCCCGTGGATAACGAAAGACCTTAGGGCTTTTGTTTTAAAATGAATCCACCCACACTTTTGGAAATCTTTTAGCCGAACTACGGCGTTTTGATCCTTACCTTCCATGGAAAGGTACGTAGGCAACGGGTTCATCCGTTCAAACACAAAAATAATAACTTGTATATTCTTTTCTCATCCCTTCAATCATGTTTGCACAATAAATATTTCATAAACAAATAACATTTCATACAACAAGTTGTGAAAAGGGCTCCCTAGGAGTACCTAGGACGTTTTGGGTGCCTAACACCTTCCCATTGCGTAATTAACCCCTTACCCAGATCTCTGATCTTTTCATTAGTTTTCTATGTGTAAAACTTCTTAGGCTTTTTTTCGCTTTTTAGCCATTCCTTTGGATAAATAAAAGTGCGGTGGCGACTCGATTCTTTGTATGCTTTGCTTTTGGTTTAATCAATAAATCATAAAGTGACGAATACACCGCTACAGAAAAGTGGCGACTCTGCTGGGGACCATTTCCTTGGTGGTTTTGCCTACTTTTCACCCTTGTTGTATGATATTTGTTTATTTGTTATATGACATATTTTTGTACAATTTGGGATTACTGTATTGATTGTAATGATTGAATTGCTTGATATACAATTGTTGTTTGCTTGGTGATCTCTGTGAGATGAGTTCTATACCCGAACTCGAGTGCACCTTAGGATAGGAGAATGGCATAGTCTCGTCGACTTGTGTGGAGTATTCCTTAGCAAGTTGACTTGCGAGTCCATTCACTTGGTGGAGGTCATGTTGGATTAATAATGTCACACAAGTCATTTGTGGTTAGGCATTATTCTTTCAATCATGTGCCTTAGAAGCCAAGGACCTTAGTTTACCAAGCCCATCTTGGCCTATTTTAGGACGTAGTGCGGAAGTCGTTCAGATGTAAGATCTGTACTACACTCATAAGAGTCTCTCTTGAGAATATTTTTGGAATACGAGTATTCGTTCCTCCGATAATATTCGAAAGATGGGATGATGACTATGGGAACCTCTTGTAGAACATGTTCGGCAGGTTTAAACCCTAGTACACTCCCTTTGGGTGGTTCTTAACCGAGACTCCATGCTCGTGACTCTCAACAAACCCGTGATTCATGGTTGAGTCGTTCAGACATCCTTAATATCAATGGAACTTGGGTGTCGATAAGGTGAAAACCATAATCCACCAAAATGGATGATTGATATTAAGGATGATTGAGCTGGTTCATGTATCGTTAATATCAATGGAACTTGGGTGTTGATAAGGTGAAAACCATAATCCACCAAAATGGATGATTGATATTAAAGATACTATGAGCTTTCCCATGACCTTTGTCTGGTGTGCTTTGATTGATCCTTGAGTGTGATTGCTGCATTCATACATTCATGCATTCATCCGCATCCATATCATCAAAAAAATCAGAAAATTTTCAAGGAACTTAAAGGGTTTATTTGCAAAATTTTCAGATATAGAAAGACCAAAAAGGCATACAAAGAAGTACAACTTTCGACAGCCCGATCTGAAAGAGTTAAAGAATCTGACATCTTATGTATTAGATCCCTTGGGTTTCAAAGCTCGTTATGGGAAGCTTCTGCCTCTGTTGACTACTCAGGTTGATGAAGGGCTGATGAGTACTTTGGCGCAGTTCTATGATCCTTTGTATCACTGCTTCTCCTTTCCGGACTTTCAGCTGTTGCCTACGCTTGAGGAGTATGCTCATCTTGTGGGTATTCCTATTCTGGATCAGGTGCCATTCAGTGGCTTAGAGAGTATTCCGACTTCTCGAGAGATTGCAGACTTGTTGCACATAGATGAATCCCTTATTGAAGCGCATATGACCACCAAAGGTGGAATTCAGGGTCTTCCTTCTGAGTTCCTCATTGCTCAAGCTACCGTTTATGGGAAGGCCATGAGTGAGGATGCCTTTGAGGCCATATTCGTGCTGCTCATCTATGGATTGGTATTGTTCCCCAACATCGACAAATTTGTGGATGTGAACGCCATTAGGATCTTTTCTGTTCTTAATCCCGTTCCTACTCTGTTGGGTGATACCTATTTCTCTTTGCATCTGAGGAATACAAAGGGTGGAGGAGCTATTGTGTGATGTTTGCCTCTGTTGTTTAAGTGGTTTATTTCTCACTTACCGCAGACGGTTGCTTTCAAGGAGAACAAGGGATGTCTACGGTGGTCTATGAGACTTATGTCTCTCACTAATGACGATATCTCTTGGTATGATCGCGTGTATGATACAGTTCAGATCATTGACTATTGTGGTGAATTCCCTAATGTGCCTCTTCTTGGTACATGTGGTGGGATCAGCTACAACCCTATCTTAGCACGTCGTCAGCTTGGGTTCCCCCTAAAGGATAAACCTCATAACATTCTGTTAGAAGGTGTATTCTTTCAGTAGGGTAAAGATCCCCAAGGCCTGAAAGCCAGGATGGTCCGCGCTTGGCGCAAGATTCACAAGAAGGGTAGAAATGAGTTGGGTCCGAAGAACTGCATTGCTTTGGAGCCGTACACTTCTTGGTTCAGGCAGAGAGCATCAGAGTATCTTATGCCATACGATTATCCGAGACCTACACCGTTGGATGTGGCTGGGCCTTCAACCCTCCCTAACCAAGGTGTAGAGGAGTTGAGAGAAGAAGACCTTTCACGTGCTTGGATCCGTGAAAGAGAAGAATTGCTTCAGCAAATTAAGGAGAAGGACGCTCTGATCGAATTCCTCGAGCATCGGGTGATAGATGATCTGAATGATACCTGGACTTCTCTGCTTCCTCAGTCTTCCAAGTTTTGGAAGAGGAAGTATGATCAACTTGCTAAAGAGAAGGCGGATATGGAAGCAGCATACGAGAGAGAGATCAAGAGGCTTTGTGTATCTCGTCTTCCAGCATCTCGAGCTTCTAGGGATCCATAGGATGTTTATTTCCCTTTTCCCTTGTAATGATTAATAATGTTGTACTTCTTCGAAAAATTTGCAAATAGCACCCTAAAAGTTCCTTGAAATAAAAAACAGAGCATATGCACAAGCATTGCATGCATCATCTCGCATAAGCAGGTGTTGTTCTGGTCTTCTTGTCTGTGACCTAACTCTGTGCTCTTCATTTATTTTGAAGACAAGCTGACTCATCGGTACTACACCCGAGCTAATTCTGCAAGAGTGATGGATCAACTTGAACAAGAGAACCGTGAGCTGAAAGAAGAAGTTGCCAGACTAAGTGCCCTGATGGAGCAGTTTCTGGCTGCTCAGAATCAACCGTCTCCACCGCCTGCAACTCCTCCCCAGAGGACTGTTATATCTGAAGTAGTTGTGTCAACTGTGCCAGCTGCCAATGCCCATTTCATGCCAGCCATGCCAGCCGGGTTTCCGTGGGGTATGCCTCCAGGTTTTATGCCAGATATTCCAGCTCCTACATTTGCTTCCATGCCGGCATCTAGCCCGGTCCTTGCAATGCCTCCTCCTGTCGTGCATACCACTCCCAGGGTAGACGACACCATTTATCATTCTGAGTCGTTTGAGGGCCCAGATGTTAATGAAAAGATGGAAGCTATGAACGACCAATTCCTTGAACTCCGCAAGGAATTGAAGACCCTCAGAGGAAAAGATTTGTTCGGCAAGTCTGCTGCTGAATTATGTTTGGTTCCTGGTGTTAAGATACCCGTCAAATTCAAAGTCCCTGACTTTGAGAAGTATAAGGGGAACACCTGCCCTCTCAATCACCTGGTTATGTATGCCAGGAAAATGTCTACTCAGACGGATAATGATCAACTGCTGATTCATTATTTTTAGGATAGTTTGTCTGGTGCAGCTCTTCGTTGGTATATGAGCCTTGATAGTGCAAACATTCGTTCCTTCAACGATCTTGGCGAAGCCTTCATCAAGCAATACAAATATAATATGGATATGGCTCCTGACCGTGATCAACTCAGAGCTATGTCCCAGAAGGACAAAGAGACATTTAAAGAGTACGCCCAGAGGTGGCGAGAGCTGGCAGCTCAGATTACTCCTCCGTTGGAAGAGAAGGAGATGACTAAGATCTTTTTGAAAACTCTTAGTTCATTTTATTATGAGCGGATGGTCGCTAGTGCTCCCTCTGATTTCACCGAGATGGTGAACATGGGGATGCGATTGGAGGAAGGAGTCCGGGAAGGACGTTTGTCTAAGGATGAAGGCTCTTCTAAACGATATGGGGCGTTTAAGAAGAAAGATGGGGAGGCACATGCTGTGCAATCCCATGCTAAACCAAGAAGACCCTCTGCCAAGAGGAAGCCTGTGCGTCATGCCAGCAACCAGCATCAGGTGGCTCACATAGCACCTGTCTTCAGAGACAACAATCAGCATAATCAACAATCTCAACAGTATCATCAGCAACATCGCCCTCAGCAGCCGGCTTACCAGCCTCGCAACAACAGTAATCAAGCTAATTCGAGTTATGAGAGGAAGAAGATCACTTTCGATCCGATTCCAGTGTCATACGCTGAGCTATATCCCTCTTTAATAGAGGGGAAATTGATTACTCCGAGGGATCCTCCGGTTGTACCTGCTAACCCGCAGTAGTGGTACAAGCCCGACCAGCATTGTGTTTATCACTCCGGTGCTTCGGGTCACAATGTAGAAAACTGCTATCCATTGAAGACTAAGGTTCAAGACCTTATGAGATGCGGCATTCTGAGCTTTGAGGACTCAGGCCCCAATGTTACGAAGAACCCATTGCCCGAGCATGAGAAGTCGGTTAACATGGTTCAGGGTTGCCCTGGCAAATATAAGGTCAAATATGTAAGCCATATTCGACAGTCATTGGTTGAGTTGCATCGTCCGCTGTGTGATTACAGTCATATGGAGCACGACCATGACAAATGCCGTATCTGCTCCGTCAATAGATTGGGTTGCCGCCAAGTGCGCAGAGAGCTTCAAGAGCTGTTGGATGAGGGGACTATTGAGATTCTTCAAAACAGAAATGTTGATGAAGATGAACCAGAAGTAAATGTGATTTCTCCTGTGTTGAAGATTCCTGAGCCTGTTGTCATCCGTTATGATGGTAGCAAGCCGAAGGTCTCTCCTTCTTTGGTGATCAAGCCTGCAGGCCCTGTGCCTTATGCTTCAGACAGAGCAATTCCCTTCCGCTATAATCCAGTGGCCGTGGAAGATGGGAAAGAAGTGCCTTTGCCTTCATCCTCCGTTGTTAATATTGCGGATGTAAGCGGATTGACCCGTAGTGGTCGCATGTTTTCAGCGCCTAAGCCTCAGGCTAGAGCTGATGTTGCTGATACTGTTGTACGCCCGGTTGGGACTGCAGTGAATGTTCCGAACCCGACACTTGCTGTTGCTAAACCCTCCTCTGTATAAAAGACTCCTGCTTCTTCTGTTGGCCCGAGTGGCATTGTGAATGAAGACTGTGATGAGATGCTGAGGCTCATCAAGAAGAGTGAGTACAACGTTGTAGACCAGCTTCTACAAACGCCGTCCAAGATCTCTGTGCTATCTTTGCTTCTGAATTCAGAACCCCATAGGGAGGCTCTGCAGAAAGTGTTGGATCTGGCTTATGTTGATCATGATGTCACAATTGAACAGTTTGATAGTATTATTGCAAACATTACTGCTTGCAACACTTTGAGTTTCTGTGACGCTGATCTCCCTGAGGAGGGAAGAGACCACAACATGGCTTTACATATTTCCATGAATTGCAAGACCGACGCCATGTCCAACATGCTGGTGGACACTGGGTCATCTTTGAATGTATTGTCGAAGACCACTCTTTCGAGATTGTCATATCAGGGGTCTCCCATGAGGCAGAGTGGTGTTGTTGTGAAAGCTTTCGATGGGTCGCGTAAGACTGTGATTGGGGAAGTTGATCTCCCAATCAAGATTGGACCAAGTGATTTCCAAGTTACCTTTCAAGTTATGGATATCCACCCATCTTATAGTTGTCTCCTTGGTAGACCATGGATTCACGAGGCTGGCGCCGTGACATCCACCCTACACCAGAAGCTGAAATTCGTCAAGAATAAGAAACTGGTTGTGGTAGGGGGAGAAAGAGCACTCCTGGTTAGCCACTTGTCTTCTTTCTCATATATTGATGTTGAGGATGAAGTTGGAACTCCTTTCCAAGCTTTGTCTATAGCTGAGCCGATTGAGAAGAAGTCTCCTTCATTCGCTTCCTATCGTGACGCGAAACTGGCCATTGAATGTGGTGCAGTTGCTGGTTTGGGGAAGATGATTGAGCTTGAAGACAACAAGTCCCGGGCTGGCATTGGCTATTCTTCTGGGGTCTTTAATGAGAAAGGGTTGTTCAAGAGTGGAGGTTTCATCCACGCCGATCAAGCTGAAGAAACTGCTGCTATTCTGGAAGAGGATGCAGAGGATTTGAGCAACTTTGTTATCCCTGGCGGGAACTGCCATAATTGGGTCGCTGTGGATGTTCCTACGGTCATTCATAAGTCAGCGTAATATGTTCACTTTGTTTCAAAACCCTTCTCCCATGCCAAAAGGAGAAGTGATGACATTGTTGGCATCATATATACAATGATATTTCATTCAATTAATGCATTGTTAAACATTTGTTTTTCCATTTGTTTTCACTTTTTGCTTTCGCATGAAATCGGTGATCACAAAAAACCCTAAAAACAAGAATAAAAGCAATCTTTTGCATCTGTATAATGATTTGTTTGTTTAAATTCTAAAGTTTTTTATTATCCAAAATCATTATGCAGGTTGATTCTAAAACCCATTGAACATAATGATCCAACGCCATCTCCCAATTTTGAATTCCCTGTATTTGAAGCAGAGGAATATGATGTTGAAGGGATTCTTGATGAGATTACCCGTCTTCTTGAGCACGAGAAGAAGATCATTCAGCCACATCTCGAGAATCTGGAAACAGTCAACTTGGGGTCTGAAGATTGTGTTCGTATGGTGAAGATTGGGGCGCTCCTTGAAGAGTCTGTCAAGAAGGGGTTGATCAGTTTGCTACGAGAATATTCAGATATCTTTGCTTGGTCGTATGAAGACATGCCAGGTCTAGATACAGATATTGTGCAACATTTCCTGCCCTTGAAGCCTGAGTGCGTGCCTGTGAAGCAGAAGCTCATAAGAACTCATCCAGATATGGCAGTGAAGATCAAAGAGGAAGTTTAGAAGCAAATTGATGCGGGGTTTCTGGTGACTTCTACATATCCTCAATGGGTGGCCAATATTGTGCATGTGCCTAAGAAAGACGGAAAAGTCCGTATGTGTGTTGATTACAGAGATTTGAATAAAGCTAGTCCGAAAGATGATTTCCCTCTACCACACATTGATATGTTGGTAGACAATACAGCTAAATTCAAAGTCTTTTCGTTTATGGACGGATTTTCCGGATATAATCAAATCAAAATGGCACCCGAGGATATGGAGAAGACAATATTCATCACACCTTAGGGAACATTCTGTTATCGAGTGATGCCTTTCGGTTTAAAGAACGCCGGAGCCACGTATCAACGTGCTATGACTACCTTGTTTCATGATATGATGCACAAGGAGATAAAGGTCTATGTTGATGATATGATTGCTAAGTCCCGAACGGAAGTTGAACATGTTGAGCATTTGTTGAAGCTTTTTCAGCGTTTGAGGAAGTACAAGCTTCGTCTCAATCCGAACAAATGTACATTTGGATTCCGTTCCGGCAAGTTGTTGGGTTTTGTTGTCAGCGAGAGAGGTATTGAGGTTGATCCTGCAAAGGTCAAAGCAATACAAGAGATGCCTGCGCCCAAAATTGAGAAGCAAGTCCGAGGTTTTCTTGGCCGCTTGAATTATATTTCCAGATTCATATCCCATATGACTGCCACATGTGCGCCGATATTCAAGCTCCTCCGGAAAGATCAATCTCATGATTGGACCGAGGATTGCCAGAAAGCTTTCAACAGTATCAAAGAATATCTGTCTGAACCTCCGATCTTGTCTCCGCCTGTAGAAGGAAGACCTCTGATCATGTATCTGACTGTTCTTGAAGACTCGATGGGTTGTGTACTCGGTCAACAAGACGAATCAGGGAAGAAAGAATCTGCTATCTACTACCTCAGTAAGAAGTTTACTGATTGTGAGTCTCGATACTCTATGCTTGAGAAGACGTGCTGTGCTTTGGCTTGGGCTGCTAAGCGTTTACGCCAGTACATGATAAATCATACAACTTGGTTGATATCCAGAATGGATCCAATCAAGTATATTTTCGAGAAGCCTGCTTTAACTGGGAGGATTGCCCGTTGGCAGATGTTGTTGTCTGAGTATGATATCGAGTATCGAGCTCAGAAAGCTATCAAAGGTAGTATCTTGGCTGACTATTTAGCGCATCAACCGATTGAAGATCATCAGTCTGTTCAGTACGACTTCCCAGACGAGGAGATTCTGTATTTGAAAATGAAAGATTGTGATGAGCCTACACTTGATGAAGGTCCAGAACCTGGTTCCAGATGGACGATGGTGTTTGATGGCGCTGTAAATCAGTATGGAAATGGAATTGGGGCAGTAATCATTACTCCTCATGGCACGCATATTCCGTTTACAGCAAGGCTAACTTTCAAATGCACGAATAATATGGCTGAGTACGAAGCTTGTATTATGGGATTAAAAGAATGTATTGATTTGAGAATCAAACATCTTGATGTGTATGGTGATTCGGCCTTAGTTGTCAATCAGATAAAGGGAGAATGGGAGACGAATCAGCCTGGTCTTATTCCATACAGAGATTATGCGAGGAGGATTTCAACGTTCTTTACTGAAGTTGACTTTCATCATATTCCTCGAGAGGATAATCGGATGGCAGATGCGCTTGCTACGCTTGCTTCGATGATTATGGTGAAGTATTGGAATGAAGTTCCCAATATTATCGTGATGCGCTTGGATAGACCAGCTCACGTATTTGCAGTTGAAGAAGTGAATGATGACAAGCCTTGGTATTTCGATATCAAGAATTTCCTCCAGAACCAGGTCTACCCGCCTGGGGCATCTGTGAAAGACAGGAAAACTTTAAGAAGGTTGTCAGGCAGTTTCTACCTCAGTGGTGAAGTGTTGTACAAGAGAAATTTTGATATGGTTTTGCTCAGATGCGTGGATAGACACGAAGCAAACCTATTGATGACTGAGGTCCATGAGGGTTCATTTGGTACTCATTCCAATGGACATGCCATGGCTAGAAAGATGCTGAGAGCAGGCTACTATTGGCTGACAATGGAGTCTGACTGTTGCAAATATGTGAAGAAATGCCACAAGTGTCAGATTTATGCGGATAAGATTCATATTCCTCCGACACTTCTGAATGTGATTTCATCACCATGGCCTTTCTCTATGTGGGGAATCGACATGATCGGCATGATTGAACCGAAAGCGTCCAACGGAAACCGGTTTATTCTCGTAGCAATTGATTACTTCACCAAATGGGTTGAAGCCGCATCGTATGCGAATGTGACCAGGCAGGTGGTCGTGAAGTTTATCAAGAATTAGCTTATTTGCCGTTATGGTGTGCCAGATAAGATCATTACTGATAATGGATCTAATATGAATAACAAGATGATGGAAGAGTTGTGCGCTGAGTTCAAGATTGCACACCATAATTCCTCTCCTTACAGACCAAAGATGAATGGGGTTGTTGAAGCTGCTAACAAGAATATCAAGAAGATTATCCAGAAGATGGTTGTTACGTACAAAGATTGGCATGAGATGCTGCCATTTGCTTTGCATGGTTATCGTACATCTGTCCGCACTTCAACAGGGGCAACCCCTTTCTCCCTTGTTTACGGTATGGAGGTTGTTCTCCCAGTAGAGGTGGAAATCCCATCAATGAGAGTCTTGATGGAAGCCAAGTTGACTGATGCTGAATGGATTCAGAGTCGTTATGACCAACTGAATTTGATCGAAGAGAAGCGATTGACTGCCATGTGTCATGGTCAATTATATCAGCAGAGAATGAAGAAAGCATTCGATAAGAAGGTCAAGCCTCGTGTGTTCCGAGAAGGCGACCTTGTGCTCAAGAAAGTTTTGTCTTTCGCGCCCGATTCCAGGGGCAAGTGGACTCCAAACTACGAGGGTCCATATGTTGTCAAGAGAGCCTTTTCAGGCGGAGCTTTGATGCTTACAACAATGGATGGGGAAGATTTCACTCGCCCTGTGAATTCAGATGCAGTCAAGAAATACTTTGCCTAAAAAAAGAAAAACAGAATAGCTCGCTAAGTTGAAAACCCGAAAGGGCGGCTTAGGCAAAAATGAGCGTCTCGGTGGAGAACCCGAAAGGGAGATCCAGGCAAAAGTTAGAGACATAAAAAAAAGGGGGAATATTTGCATCCCGCTAGATTGAGTACCTCACCCTGGGGCAATCTAGGCAAAAATTAGGGATATGGCAAGTAACTGCATCCTGACAAGACTTTCTGTTCCACAGCTGTCTCTTCGTCAGAGATTTTTGATTCGTCGTCAACTGAAGCTTCGAATACATCAGAATTCAAATTGGTAGAGAAAGGATCATTATGTTCAATGTAGCCCTCTTCCAATATATATCACTGATTTCAAACTTGTACAGATCTATGGAGTCTTGCCATTTGCAGGCTACCATTCCATCAAATCAATTTGAGCTTTTATCCAATTATTTGCACTCTTATTTGTTTCAATTCAACAAATGTTTTGCATGTTTTAATTGATAAAATGTCATTGTTTTAAACAAGTAAAATTTTTCAAATTTTGTTTTAAACAAAGTGAATATTCACAATGATGAAAGGATACTTAAGAATTTCTCAGTGCTCTCCCAAGGGTGGCATGATTTCTAACAGGGTAAGACATTTGTTCATATTCCTGGCATTGGTTGTATCCTCTTTCTCCAGATTGTTGTTAGGGTTGTTCCCTAAGCAGAGTTTCTGTTGAGATTTTGTTCCCTAAGCAGAGTGTTTGTCGAGAACTTCACAATCTTTCCAACAATATTCTCTCCCCAGCATGGGTGCTTTCCTTTTGGAAGATTCGGTAGTTGGTGGATTGACATCCCGGTACTTCGTCTGTTTCCTCAGTAAAGTCGCCAGCGGAGTTGTTGGCGTGATATACTTCATTTATGCTATCTTTCCCTATCAGAGTGCTTGTTGAGGTTTTCACCTCTCATCCCTTCAGCAGAGCAGTGATTATTTCCTTCTCAGCAGTTGGTGTTTTTTTTTCTTGGGAGGTTCAGCATTTGGTGGTTGATCACTAGTTCTCCTTCTCATCCTCAGATAATTCCCCAGTAGATTTGTGGTACGGTGGATTGTGTCTATGATGTTTCCCTGCAGAAGTTTCGTGATTTCCCTGCAGTATCCCCAACAGAGTGGGTATCCTCAACAGAGTTACTTTTGTGGCAGTTTCTGCCTGTTGTGAACTTCTGTTCCTTAGTCGGGTTGGTTGGTGATCTATCATTCATAGATTTGGTTGATTTCCTGATGCTTTTGATCCCCAGTAGAGTGACTTGTGGCAGAATCTACTTGTGTGATCTATTTTCCCTCAGTGGGTTTATCCCCAATGGAGTGGCTGACAGTATCCCCAGTAGAGTTGCTTGTGCGGATGGATTCTACTTGTGTGTTCTGTTCTCTTCAGCAGTTCTTGCTTGTGCAGTGAACTCTTGTTTCCCAGTTGATACTGAGGATCCCCTGCAGAAATCTCGGGATTTCTCCATTTCCCCAACAGTTTTGCTTTTGTGGCAGTTTCTGCCTGTTGTGAACTTCTGTTCCCCAGTTGGGTTGATTGATGATCCATCACTCAGAGAGTTTGTGATTTCTTTGATATCTCTAATCTTTTTCTTTCCAGCAAATCTTTGCTTTTTAGCAGTCAGATCTCCAGTGGATTGGCTTTCCTTGGATTTTCCTCTGGAAGTGTAGTACCGGGCGTTTGATTCCTGGGCCTGTTTGTGTTAGATATGTCTGTTTTGTCAGCATTCATCAAACATAAATTACGCATATTCATGCATATTTTCAACATTCAGATATTCATGATTGCATTTTTTGCCATATATCTTTTGTTTGTTGTCTCCTGCTAATGGTGATATGGATCTCTCTAGTAGATCTTCCCAAGCAGATGTCGGGTGTCTAATCTCTCAATATAGAGTCAGCCCCATAAGCAGAAAGTGTCTGTCTTTCCTTCTGCAATTCCCCACTGAGATATATCCTCGTGGATGACGGTTTTTTCCGTTTCCTCCCAACACATATATTGGGATGGATCTTCCTATTGAGTTATATCCTCATTAGGACGAGTCTTGATTCAGTTTGCCTTTTTGGTTTGATCCTGAATTGGCATTTTTCAACTGTCTCTTGTGCTTCCCTGTGGAATAAATGAATGAATTTCCCAGTAACCGGCAATAATTCTTTTTATCCCCAGCGGAGTTTGGGCCTCTACCCAATAACCGGTAGTTGTAAGTCTTATGTTCCCCTTTCCCTCTTGGAGGAATTTGTGGTTATATACCTTTTATTCCTCAGGAGAGTTGTTGGTTTTCTACCATGTATTCGGTAGTTACAAACCCTACTTTTATCCCCTAGCCGAGGTAACCGTTGTGGTTCATTCTGGTTGATGGTGGATTTTGTGGTCTTCTACCCAGTTTTCGGTAGTTGTAAATCCTATGTTGTTGTTGTCTCCCTAGCGGAGTCTGTGCTTTCTTGTGGAATAGTTGGATAATTGCTCAGTATTCGGCAATTATTTCACCCTATCCTCAGCCAGAGTTGTTGGTCTTCTACCCCGTATTCGGTAGTTGTAAATCCTAATTTCTCCCTTTTGCAGAGTTAACCTTGTTGTTCACCCTAACCGACGATGGTTACTCTTTTTGGCTATCTTCATCCAGTAGTCGATGTGGATATTCCCTCTTTCTTCTGGGTAATTGTCGTATGCTAGCAATTGTATCCCCAGCAGATCTTTCCTTGTGGATAATTGCCGGATGCTAGCAATTTTATCCTCAGCGGGTCCTTTTACCGTATGCCAGTGATTTGTTCCCCGGATCATTGATGTTTATCAATGCATCCCTAGTGAGTTCTCTTTCATTTACCCTTTTGTCGGTAATGATTGTTGCTCGCTTTGATCGGTCATCTTTATATACCTAGTTTTGGTATCCCGATGCCTTTCTTTTCGGTTGATTCATCCTTTATTAACCCAGTAACCGGTTGTGGATAATCTTCCATGCGAGTATGTTATCCACGTTCTGACGGTAATGGATAATATATCTCATGCACTCTTCGGTCGAAGCCTGTTGTGTTTCCCCAGTCGAGTAAGATTCGTGTTCCTTTGTGGAATCGAATATTCTTTGTTCTCCTTTTTTGAGTGTATCTCCCAGTGACTGGTGATATGTCTCCTGGATGATTGCCGGATGCTTGCAATTTATCCCCTGTGAGTTATCTTTCGTTTACCCTGTTGGTGTTGGTATCGATTGTCTCTCTTTTCGGTCGGTCGCCTATTATATACCCAGTAACCGGTATCCCTGGTGTTCCTTCCATGCGAGTATACTATCTACGTTCTGACGGTAATAGATAATATATCTCATGCGAGTATACTATCCACGTTCTGACGGTAATGGATATTATATCTCATGCACTCTTGGGTTTTTCCCCCAGCTGAGTAAGATTCGTTTTCCAGTTGCGGAGTCGAATATCCATCCCGTAAGTCGATTTGCTTTTTCAAGCCCTCCTTTCGGATGATGAGTGTTTTGGCATATATACCAATTCACGCTTTGGTCGGTCACCTATTATATACCCAGTAACCGGTATCCCTGGTGTTCCTTCCTTTCTGCTCCCTATTATGACCTTGGTCCCCCTGTGGAGTCATATTTTCCTGAGTTGATGTACCTTTTTCAGGTCTTTCTCAGATGTTTGGTTGATTGATATCTCTCACCCTTATACCGGTCTTAGATATTCATTCTTCCTGAGCTTGTTGTTCTTTCACCCAGTAACCGGTGTCTAGATCACATGTCTCTTTGAGTTTGTTACCCGGTAGCCGGTAACACCTCATCTTGCAGATTTTTCTCCAGGAAAGTCTCTTTGTTAGACATTCCCCAGTGGAGTTTCCGTTGTGATTTTACCCTTGTGCTGTATTGGCGTTTTTCCCAATATATACAGCTTTCCCCGGCAGGGAGATTCTGCGTGGATCTTTTTCCCCAGTCCGAGTCCGGATTTTCATCCGAAGTATCCTTCGTGGATAGTTTGAGTCAGCTTGAGTCTTTCCAATGGGTTTATTCCCTTTGGGAATTTCTTTTTCTTCCCCAGTTTGAGTCCTCTACTCCCCAGTGAGGTCTCCAGTCCAGTCGTGTCCTGCTCACGCTGTGTCTAGTTCTTGTTTCCCCTAATTCAGAGTCGTGTCCTGCTCACGCATTTTCTTTTTCTTTTCCCCACGAGAGTCCGATTAGAGTCTCTGTTCCTGGTGAGTCTATTACTCCGATGGATCGTCTTTTCTTTGTGGACCAGTATTCCCCACAGAAGTTGTTTCTTTTGCATGCATACATTTGCATCATGAGGTCTCTTAGGGACCAAAATTTGTCTCATTACTGTTATTTAAGCCCATTCTACCGCGTCGAGATGAAGACTTTAACCTTCACTTCTCCGGCTAGAATGACCTTAAATAGGGGCATCTGTAAGACCCCAAATTTTGTCCCTAAGATCCCTCATGGCATCATATCATAACATTGCATTGCCTCAAGGATCATTGGACACCTTGCTTCCTTCCCTGTGGGTGGGATCTTTCTTGAGAGTGATTCTTGATCACCAAGCATGTTTGCATTTGTATACCATTGTTTTTCTTTTTATCACTAACCAAAAGTACAAAAATATGTCATCTAACCTTTGTCTTGCAGATGAAGCATTAACAGGTCAAGGCAATCAAAGGCATTCATTGAGCAATAGATGGTGGTTATTCTTGGGATTTGGGCCCCACAATCATTCACGAGAGTTCATATGAATTATGATGTCATTTTGAAACAAAATCCCAAGTGGTAGAGGCTTGAATTTCATCAGAACATTTTCAAGTCATCTGAAGACCTAAAAAGTCAACTGCAAAGTCAACTGTGGATTTGGAGGTGGGAAGTGATTGGAAATACTTCATTCATGTTCAAACAAGGCTCATTTGACATTTCAAACACTCACATTGAAGAATTTGAGGTCCAGTCAAAAATTTCCCAAAATAGAAAGTGACCCATAATTTGAACTTTCCAAAAATGGAAAGGTTTTGGACCAACTTCAACTCAATCTTATATCATCAAGAAAGCTTCAAATGAAATTTTGTCCAACATGAAAGTTGAAGATCTTTCTCTCCCATTTCCAAAAAGTCCAAGATCATGAATTTCTAATGTGTGGTTGAGGAGATATGATCCAATCATGGCAAAGTGTGCTTGAAAATTCAAATGGGCATAACTTTTGAACCAAAGCTCCAATTTTGGTGGTTCTTTTTGCATTTTGTTCATCATGACTTGTAATTTCCAAAACATCCATTACATGGCTTGAATTTCCCTTGCATGACCATGTGCTCACTCATGAAGTTTTTTGAAGGAAATTTCATAAAATCAATTTGATGGATCATATGCATAAAATTCCAATTCAAATGTGTGCATGGAGTAATTTTAAGTGATTTTGGGCCCTATGTTGGTACTGTTCACGCATGCATGAAGTGCATGAGGTGAAAATACCATTTTGCACATACACCTCATAAGTTGCTAATCTTAATTGCATTTGGCTTAAATAGGTTTTCAGCATGATTAGCATGGAATTTTTTTTTTAATATCCAGATTTTTTTAAAATTTTTTCATAAATAAACATTTTTTCAAAAAAATTACAAAAATGGGCAATTTTTGCCCTAATTTTGTACATGGGCGCCACCCTAGTTGGCGCCTACCCTTAAAGGGTAGGGCAAGTCGCCACTAGGAGTGGCGCCTACACTCTTTTTCCTTTTTTTTTTTTTTTTTTTAATATGTTTTTTTTTTAATTTTTTTTAATTTATGAATTTAGATTTATTATAAATTATATAAATTTATATTAATACATATATATAAATAAAATTATTTACAAGATATATATATATATATATATATATATATATATATAAATTTATATATATATTAATTTAATTTATAAGTAATTAATATTATTTATAAATTTTTGGGAGAATTAGGGTTAATCATGTTAAGGTTAATTTATCAATTATAATTAGGGTTTATTGATCGGTTATAATTAGAGTTTGGTAGTTATGACCTAATTGAAACCCTAATTCCCCATAAGACTAATTAATCAAGTGCGACACTAATTAGGGTTAAGTATATTGGTGTACAACCCAGATCTTTTCCTATAAATAAAGTGTTATTTCCTTGCATTTTCTTCACCACTATTTCCTATCACTTTCTCTATCAAGTTGAGTTCATGGCATCCCCAAGACCGTCGTCATGGCAGCGAACATCATCAAGGCGCCCGGATCCTGAACAAGTAATCTTAAAAAGGGATGGGCATGTTATTTTCTCGCCTTTGAAACCCCCAATGGAGATGAAATTTTGGAACATCCGTTTGTTGGACCAACTAAAAAGGTCCTTGATGTCTTGGTTAGAGGGAGATTACCAACCTGGTGAAGTCATCAGAAGGATTCAGAGGCTTAGAACAAGGTTCTCATTTGAAACTAGAGAAACGATACGTTGGTGGGTTGAAGTTGAAAGCGACATTGATTGCATCCAAATGATGCATGGATCAGACGACATAGTGTTAACTGTTGTAATTTCTTAGATTTTAATGGTTGTTTGTCATGTTGTTGTTGTATTTGTTATTGTTCTAGTACTTGTTCTTGTTTTAGTACTTGTTTTTATTCCAGTATTTGTTTTTGTTTTAGTAATTGGTGTTGTAATGTTAGATGTTTGTGTTTGTTGTTCAAGTGTCATCTTCTATTTGGAATAAAAAGTAAACTTTAATGATAAATAGCATTGGTACACAGATTTATGAATATGAAAACTAAGTTGTGGAACTAGATCCACGATATGGACATTTGTTCTTATTATGCCCTAGTTGTCTACATATGCTACACTTCCTCTGCATTTTCTCTGCGACGTCCATTTCAGTTCTAATGCGCCTGCTATTTGGGCGACCGCTTTTATTCCGCCGCATCGATTCGTTGTGCCAAACAATTTCCCCGTCATACTCTGGCCAATACGCCTCCAATGCTACCACCGGAAAGGGATTGTCGTATACATTGAGCAATGTTGCAACTTTGTAGATGGGAGACACTAGCGATAATGCATCGAAGTGGCTGTGTGAACACGCTGCAATGACATGGGAACAAGGCATACGATAGGCCTGAAATTGACCACAGTCGCACCAACGGTCTGGTATTAGGACCCTATACTCTTGTCTGGGCAGCCCTTGGTTGTGGTCAATTGTTTCCTTGACACTAAAAGTGTGGCCATGGCGGTTGAATTCCGTAACCCAATGGTTGCTGGCTTTGGCAGATTCCTACCTCATAAACTTCATGCAGGCATCACTATATACTTGACTCGTCTGCAACACTTCATGCCAGCGCCTGCCTCTTGTTACGAACAACGTTGCCATCCGAAAATAGGTCGCACTCACCAATGCGGTTACCGGGAGGTTACGTATGCCCTTAAAGACGCCATTCATTGATTCCACAAGATTTGTTGTCATGTGGCCCCACCTCACCCCATCGTCGTATGATCTAGTCCACTTCGCTCTGTCGATATTATCGATCCACCTCCCTGCATCAGAATTTGCCAACACTATTTCCCGGCGGTAGTATTGGAATCCAGGTTGGTTTAATGCATACCCCGCGTTTATCAAATGTTGCTTCAAGAAGTTATCCTTGAACTCCCGCATAAAATTTTGAGCAATATGCCTGATGCAGTAGACATGGGTAGACGGGGGGTCATGCCAACCATTTGCTGGATTATTGTATGCACTATCTATTGAAGCGTGCCTGTCAGAAATCACACAGATGCCAGCTTGTGGAGTCACGTGCGTTCGGAGATTCTTAAGGAAGAAACTCCAAGCAGCAGCCGTTTCTCCTTCTACCAATGCAAAGGCTATTGGGAAAATATTAGAATTTCCATCTTGTGCGACCGCCATCAGTAACGATCCTTTGTATTTCCCATACAGCCAAGTTCCATCGACTTGAACAAGTGGTTTGCAGAATGTGAAACCGATGATGCAGGGACGGAATGCCCAGAAAAGTCTATGGAATATTCCATTACCTTCTAGACGAGTTCCGTCAGGGGATTGTGCCGGCAAGGTCTCCATTATAGAAACCGTCCCAGGTGAATACAATCGTAGTGCAGCCAGGTAGCATGGTAGTTGTTTGTATGATTCCTCCCAGTTACCGTATACCAGTTCAATTGCCTTGGTTTTTGCTAACCAAGCCTTTCTGTATGACGGTGTATATTTGAAAACAGCCACACAATGGGAGATAATTGTTTTGACCTTCAGTGACGGGTCAGCCTCAACTAGAGGTAATATGGAATGGCAGATCATATCATGGCTAAGTTTGCGATGATCCTGTGCCATGTTGGTGTTGACGCAAATGTGAGCTTGAGAAATGGACCCTATCACCCACGCATTATGTTTCTTCTTGTACGATGCCATCAACCTATACCCACACTCCGGATTTTTGCATACAATAACGTATCTTTCCGGATTTGATTTGATAACATCGTAGTCAACACAGTTTTTCAAGTGCCAGTTCTTTATTGCTAACAGACACTCTTCCTTGGTCCGAAATTGGTCACCCTTCTTTAAGTCCTCATCAGACCTCATATATGGGTTGTAGAACATATCTGATGAGGGCTCATCCTCGCCCAACTTAAGTGTTGTGAAGTGCGCAGGCGGTGAGTAGCGTTGCACTATAGGTATTTGAACTTGGTCTTCGTCTTCAGAATCACGGTTCACCAAGTCATCAACCACGTCTTCAGCATCATCAACCACATCGTCTTCAACGTGGTGCTCAACATCTTGTTCGTCATCAATCACAGGATCAATAACCTGTGACTGAATATTCTGAGTTGGTTGAAATTGTACAACACTATGTATTCGTAACCAGAATACTCATGGTTACGAAACATGTATTTTGTCTCCATGTCATTTTGTATCAATGACTTATAAAACTTGACAGAGTTGTTTTCTGAAAAAAAAGGTTGTTGATAAAAAATTTGGGACACGGGTTGTCTTAGTTTGGACTCAATCTTCCTTTTCAGATAAGAGAAGTCAGCTCCTCTATTTAGACAAAAACGAGTGCATTCGGTGTTTCTAAATAGGAAGCCAGACATATCACATTCATAAGTCTCACCATTGACGTGAGCTTTGATTTTGTATTGTGATGAAGATGCCATGTTTTGTGAAGGTTTTGTGAAGATATTGTGATGGTTTTGTGAAGATATTGTGAAGGTTTTGTGAAGGTTTTGTGATGATATTGTGAAGGTTTTGTGAAGATTGCTGTGAAGATATTGTGAATACCTTTGTGAATATTTATACTGCAAGATTCCGACACATCTTTGCATGCATGTCTTCAACCAAGCCTTCCCCAAGAGCAACGCATGCAAAACTTGGACACGTGTAAAGCATGCAAGAATCTTGCAGGCTAGGTGGAGCTGCATGCATGTAATAATTTTGACACGTCTACTGCCTATCCATCAAATGTATTCTCCACATAGTCTGAACTTAGTCTCAGCTTTAGCTTTGCTTGCACCAAAAACTTAAACTTCTTGAACTTCCAATACTGAATATCACACTTCCAATACTAAACTACCTTTTTTTCCATTATGTGTTTAAACAACCTGATTAATTATTTTATATAATATTCCCACGCATGCCTGATTATTTTAAACAACCTCTTTTATTCAATCTTATTTAAGCTTAATTATTTATTTTAAACAACCTGATTATTTATTTTAAATAATATTCCCACGCATGCCTGATTATTTTAAACAACCTCTTTTATTCAATCTTATTTAAGCTTAATTATTTATTTTAAACAACCTAATTAAATAAGATTGAATAAAAGAGGTTCCACCAAGTCTTCCCCAAGACAAGACAAGTGCAACCTAGTCTGCACCAATGCATGCCAACACTACCACCTAGCCTGCACCTATTCTGCAAGATTCCCACGCGTGCCTTCCACGTGTCACACCTTTGCATCATCAGATTCCACCAAGTCTTCCCCAAGACAAGACAAGTGCAACCTAGTCTGCACCAATGCATGCCAACACTACCACCTAGCCTGCACCTATTCTGCAAGATTCCCACGCATGCCTTCCACGTGTCACACCTTTGCATCATCAGATTCCACCAAGTCTTCCCCAAGACAAGACAAGTGCAACCTAGTCTGCACCAATGCATGCCAACACTACCACCTAGCCTGCACCTATTCTGCAAGATTCCCACGCATGCCTTCCACGTGTCACACCTTTGCATCATCAGATTCCACCAAGTCTTCCCCAAGACAAGACAAGTGCAACCTAGTCTGCACCAATGCATGCCAACACTACCACCTAGCCTGCACCTATTCTGCAAGATTCCCACGCATGCCTTCCACGTGTCACACCTTTGCATCATCAGATTCCACCAAGTCTTCCCCAAGACAAGACAAGTGCAACCTAGTCTGCACCAATGCATGCCAACACTACCACCTAGCCTGCACCTATTCTGCAAGATTCCCACGCATGCCTTCCACGTGTCACACCTTTGCATCATCAGATTCCCACGCATGCCTTACACTTGTCACATTTTTGCATATTCAGTCTACTTGAAAACGAGTATAAATAGAGGGTCATTCTTGCAAGTTTTCATCAACCACTAACACTTTTATTCAGAGAACTCCGGCGAAACTTCTCATCCACCAAGCTTCGTTCTACATTGCAGTCATGTCTCTTCTTACCATGGGCCAAGAACACAGAGGCACTAGGGCAAACATTGCCTCATTCGTAAGTTTTTCTTGAACATTGCCTCTTTCGTATGTTTGTAATTTGTTCTTTAAAAGTACAATCTAATGATTGTTTATATTGTTTGTTTTTAAAGGATCCCAAGAAATTTTGTCAACGTTCACACCCTATGCCTTATCTAGACCCATGGTGCGTACCTTACATAGAGCGTGCGGGTTTCGGTCATGTTATGCATGTCGTAAATGCCACAATTGATGTCAAATTCATTCTGGCTCTGTGTGAACGTTGGAGACCAGAGACACACACTTTTCACCTACCAACTGGTGAATGTACCGTCACATTAGAGGACGTGTACATGCTTTTGGGTCTTAAAATAGATGGTAAGCCTGTGACTGGAAATGTTCAACAGCCCAACCAAATATGTGTTCAAATGTTGGGGGTAGATCTGGTCGAGGGTGAGGGATCTGCAAAAGCAAGGGGTCAGGGTATTAAATTATCTAGCCTCCAATTGTACCACGACTCCATAACTTTGACTGAGGAATCCTCCGAACAAGAAAAAGTCATAAAAACCCGGGGAAATAGCATAAACTTTATGTACTTGAGTTTGCTCGGGGACATTGATAGAATAAGCACATATAGTTGGGGTTCTGCTGTATTAGCATTCCTATATAGCTCTTTGTGTAAAAATGCACAAAATGAGCACTGTACATTTTCTGGATGTGCTATTTTGCTCCAAACATGGGGGTGGTGGAGATTGCCGAGGCTAGCCCCAGAAAATCCTAATGTCTACTCCTTCCCCTACGCAACTAGGTAAATTTATGATGTTATTTCATTTTGTATATTTATTCTATAAATATTTGTAAATAATATTATTTATCTTTTTTTGTTTAGGTTCATTACAACCGGACTGGATTACAGTCTTACCCCCAAAAATAAAATTATATTTTATCGTCAACCCTTGGATCGTCTCCGAGCACAAGATGTATTACCACTAAATCACTCAGCTTCTAACTGATTTATTAATATCATGCATTCTCGATAAATAACATATTTGCTTTTTTCTTTGCAGTTTATTTGGAGGCCATATTTGGGATTGGAACATCAACCCAACCCCGAAGATGCAGCTGTTTTGACAGCAAAAACGGCCATAATGCGGTTCACCACTGTGGAGATGCACCAAAGTGACCGTGTCAAGCTGCAATTCGGAATGCATCAAGAAATCCCAGGCCCCCCAATGTCTATGGAACCTTGGCATCTAAAAAAAGTCAGCCACCAGTGGTATGCCCAACATTGGAAGGAATTTGCTAAGGAGTTTCGTAAAATGTGGAAAGACCGTGCCCACTATGTTCTACAATTTCCGGTGGCGCCCAACAAAATGAAACCGACAAGGGAATATGTGGATTGGTATAGAGCAAATACAAATCCAGAAATGATTGTGTCTGGCCCGTTCTATTTGGACGATCCCCGGATGCAACAGCCATATTTCCAACAACAACAACCACCACAATATTCCCAACAACAACAACCACCACCTTATTACCAACAACAACCACCACCACCATTTTACCAACAACAACCACCACCGCCTTATTACCAACAACAACCACCACCACCGTATTACCAACAACAACCACCACAACACATGTCCACCCCCCAACCAAATCAACAATGCATACCACAAAACTCAACCCCAATACCATGAAGATTACCAACACCAAACTCAACATTCCCACCACCATCAACAGTCCCAACACCTACCACAATATCAATCCCCCCACTTCCACCAATCCCAACACTTCCATCACGACAATGTCCCGAGCTCTTCCAGTCCTCCACCTAGCCCCGACACGGGTATACAAGAGGATTACAAACAAGACTACTACACACCACAACAAACATTGTTCTTTGGCCAACCCGATTCAACCCTAAACTACCAAAGACCACAATTCGAGGGCGCACCCAGCAGTAGTCAGTTTGTCCCACCGAGACAAAGCTTTGAGGGCGCAGAGGGGACCCGTCTTTCCTACAGCACTGAAGGGACTTCGACCCAACCACAACGGCAAACGGCAAGGGGACGCGTTAGGCGAGTAATTAGACCTCCCCCGTGCGGATCGTACCAGGGACCGCATCATATGTGATAAATCCCAAATTAATAATGCATTTTAATCATATCTTTGTAATATTTGTCTTGTCTATTATTTAAATAAAAATATTTTCTGTTTATTATCTTTATATCTTTATCTTTATATATATATATATATATATATATATATATATATATATATATATATATATATATATATATATATATATATATATATATATATATATATATATATATATATATATATATATATATATATATATATATATATTAATTTACATGTATATAAATTAATATATATATATAAATTAATATATATATAATTAATATATATATATATATATAAATAATAATTTAATATATATATAAATTACTTATAAATTATATATAAATTACTTATAAATTTAATATATATATATAAATTACTTATAAATTAAATTAATATATATATAAATTAATATATATATAAATTAATATATATATATATATATATCTTGTAAATAATTTTATTTATATATATGTGTTAATATAAATTAATATAATTTATAAAAAATATAAATTCATAAATTAAAAAATAAAAAAAACAAAAAAACAAAAAAACATATTTAAAAAAAAAAAAAATAGAAAGAGTGTAGGCGCCACTCCTAGTGGCGACTTGACCTACCCCTTAAGGGTAGGCGCCAACTAGGGTGGCGCCTAGGTGTAATTTAGGGCCAAAAATGGCCATTTTTGTAATTTTTTGGAAAAATTGTGTATTTTTGAATTTTTTTTTAAAATTCTGGATATTTAAAAAAAAATTCAATTAGCATGGCATATATAAGGTTAAACATAACTGCTTTCATCATTAACATCCATTTTCAGATCTGAATCTCAAAATCCTCCAAATTTTTCTCTCCAAAATATTTTGCAATTCTTCACATAAGAGCCATTTCTAGTGATGGATTCATGATCAAGAAGTATTGTTGAGCAAGATTGAACGTGGAATTCGAGCAAATCGTGCCAATTTGGACCATACATGAAGCTTGAAGCATCCATGGAGTTTGTAAATTGAGTTGGTTTCACGTGTGCTTAAGCTTCAATCTCTTCACCAATTATCTCAACAAGCATTGTAGAGGATTTCTGGACCATCACAAGCCCTGAAACAAGCCAAATCCGAATTTGCTCTTCAAGTTGTAGGATTTTTTATTCTCATAATTCTCAAATCCATTGCTATATTGTTGTAGATCTTGTTGTCCTGATGAATCTGGTGAAAGAATCGTGTAATTTGGTGTCTTATTGACTGAGTTAGGGTAGATTCAAGTTCCATGCATGAATTTTATTTTGTTCGATTTGCTCTTGATATGATGATTCATGCTTAGCTTTTGTTTGATTCATCATCTACATGAAAAATGCTTTAAAATGATGTATGAGTTTTGATTTTCTGGAGAAATTTTTCTGGACGTGCATGAACTTCAGGTACTGTTCATCTTCTTCGTGAGGAAGAAGATGAAGATCTTGAGTTTCCAGGTTTAGCTACGAAATATGCATGCCTTGCTGCGAATTAGCTACGAAATTCATGTTAGCTACGAATTCTGGGCGTGTTAGGGTTTTCCAGTTGAAACGCTGTCGTTTTGGTGTTTAGCGCTAAATTTCAAATTTAAAAATCAACCAGGTTCGATCCTGGCACGCACCACTTTTTGCAAAATTGCCTTCCATTTTCCATCATATTTGGCCATGCTTGGTTCATTTGATTTCAATTATTTTCATGAACTTAGAAAAATCATAACAAATTGAAAACTCATCCAAATTGATCCCAATCATTTGTAAAATGTTCCTCATTCTGTCTAGCTTTTTATGAGCATGAATTGGAAAGTTGTGCTTGGCTGAAAAAATAATTTGTTCTAGGTTGATTGATCACATGTACATTTATGACATTGCTTGATTCAAACTATCATGAAATGCTTGTTTCTTATCCAATGAACCTGAAATTTTGCATGCTAATTCTAGACACATTGTTGGACATGTTGGTTTTGGTTTGACATTTTTCTCAATTACCATTTCTGTTTTATGCTTGTGCTAACTTGGTGTGACAATTTGTGTCACACCTTTGAATGTTCAACTTGTACAATGTGATTTCCATGCCAAATGATCTCCAATGTTTCTGATTTTGTGTGTGATGGATGTTGTGGATGTCTTGATTGCTCATGATTTTTTCCAGAATTATTTGAATCATTTCTATTTTGATTTGAATTTTTCATTCATGTTGATCACATATGAGCTTTGAAATTGCCTTTGACTTCACTTGATCATGAAATGCATTTGATGATTGATTTTAATGTGAGCCTTTTTAGGATTTTTCAATATGTGTTTGAAGTTGCTTTAGGTTAAATTTCAGCTCCTGTTTTGATTTTTTTCTTCATCTTTGACCCTAGGCTTTGACCTAGTGGTTTGTTGCTTACATGTGAGTTTTGATTTCAGGTTTAAGCATCCAAGTGCCCTAATTGATGATGCTTCATCATGTGAATATTGGTGTTTGATTTTGTTTACTAACATTTATGTGTCTTGTAGGTTGATGCTAACTCATTTGAGTTTGCCTTATGGCTTACACATTTTGTACATTGAGATTGTCTGTTACTTATTGACTGTTGTCTGTTTGTCTGAGTATTGTACTGATTTGTTTAGTTGTTTCCACAGGTACCTAAGTTGCTTTAAGTTCTTTTTGAACTTTGCTTTGCTTGGTTGCTTAACCACTTAGGTATAATCCCTAATCTTCATGTAGTCTGGAAGACCTACTGTTATTGGTAGGCACCTGTCTGAAGCCCTCCTTAAGAGGCAATGTTTGTGCTTGTTTAACTTTGTGCCAAGCAGGAAAGGTCCTCTTATGAGGCAATTGGCAGATAAAAGAGATGTGTAATCCATCTCTTGCTACTCAGTGTGTCATTCACCTTGCTCACACCATGTGTTGATGCATGGTGAATAATAACCCAAGATCTTATAGAGTCAACCATTTGTGGAGAAGAGTTCCAACTTTTTGAACTCCCACACTTTCCATTGATCAAAGCTCTCCCTGACCAGGGATAAGAGCTATGAGGCACACCCCTCATCTCCTTTTCATATGCTTCACCCTAACTCTCAATGTTAGGGTTAAGAGCTCAAAATACCCCATTCCAGTTGGCTGTAAAGCCTAACCTTGCTTGAGCCTAATTGATTGTATATAGTGTGTGCTAATTGACTTGTTTGTTTGCTTACTTGATTCATCTGTATATATTTGCTTATGTGTGTCTTGGTGCATGTATCATCATTACTTGTATATCATTTCATAATCATTGTTCATTACTTTGTAACATTTTGTTTTGTCCATGGAGGAGGCAAGCATAAGTCCATTGATTGGCAGTTGTTTCCTATGATATGGTGGGAGACTAGTATAAGTCCATTAATTGGCATCTGGTATCCTTGTTTTGTTTGTTTTGTGAGACTAGTATAAGTCCATTGATTGGCATCTGGTATCCTTGTTTCTTGGTTTTGTGAGATTGGTGTAAGTCCATTGATTAGCATCCAGTATCCATTTTGTTTTGTGAGATTGGAATAAGTCCATTGATTGGCATCCAGTATCCATTTACTTTGTCCATCTGTTATTTGCATTGTTGCCTATTCCAAAGGAATCACTTGAATCATCTACATATGATCTCAAGAGGTGAACATCTGAGAAGTTTTACTCCCTTAACCCTCCCACCTTTTGTTTCTTTAAACCTCCATTTGCATGTTAATCCAAAACAAGAAAACTATTGTGCAAACATTTTCAATTGTTTTCAAATTAGAAACCTAGGCCTTAAGCCTCTGATTTTTCAAACTTCATTTTCATAATACTTCTTTTGAATTGAATTCTAATCATATCTTGACCACTTTTGTGAATAATCCTAATTGGTTAATTTCACTCACTCAATTGTTTTGTGGCTTTATCCATTCTTGATAAGTTTTCATACATTAGCCATAGGTTTGATTTATCCTAGTTGGTTGATGTTAATCTCACCTTTTGTCCTTAGTGATTGAATTGTAAGACTTCCTTGCTTATTATAGGGTTAACCCCTCACTAGCAAGTTGAAGCTCTTCTCACATGGTGGACTTGTTGTTTGTATATGTTGAGTTTTCTCCCGTGGATAACGAAAGACCTTAGGGTTTTTGTTTTAAAATGAATCCACCCATACTTTTGGAAATCTTTTAGCCGAACTACGGCGTTTTGATCCTTACCTTCCATGGAAAGGTACGTAGGCAACGGGTTCATCCGTTCAAACACAAAAATAATAACTTGTATATTATTTTCTCATCCCTTCAATCATGTTTGCACAATAAATATTTCATAAAAAAATAACATTTCATACAACAAGTTGTGAAAAGGGCTTCCTAGGAGTACCTAGGACGTTTTGGGTGCCTAACACCTTCCCATTGCGTAATTAACCCCTTACCCAGATCTCTGATCTTTTCATTAGTTTTCTATGTGTAAAACTTCTTAGGCTTTTGTTCGCTTTTTAGCCATTCCTTTGGATAAATAAAAGTGCGGTGGCGACTCGATTCTTTGTATGATTTGCTTTTGGTTTAATCAATAAATCATAAAGTGACGAATACACCGCTACACCTATCACACAAGAGCAGACATCAAAAAGTTCACAACACAATAAGGGGAATGGACAAAGAATAAGTTTTGGAAAGGAAGTCCTTTAAAGTCAACTTTGAAACTTAGCATTCTAAAGGCATGAGGCCTAGTTGCTCTTCAACAAATTTAGCATTCTAAAGGCGTGTGGCCTAGTTGCTCTTGAACTCCTTTAAGCATAAGTATGTCCTAATTCTAAGTCCTTTCTCCTTTTTGCATTAGGTCCATACAAAACAAAGGCAAAACCAACACAAGACAACAATATATTTATATACAATAATGAGCTCAAATGAGCAAATGAAAAAATGGCATAAACATAAAATATGTGCTCAAGTGAGCAAAGTGAAAAAGCAATATGAATAAATGAGTAATAAATAAATGACATTAAAGTAAATTGCAAGAAATTAAATTCTCAAATTAAAGTTAGTAATTAGTGAAGTTATGTTAGTTTGTCATAAGACAATGTAGCGCTATGTTAAGCAATCGTAAGTGGACTAATGTAGTAGTCACACCTATCTGAGGTCGGTCAATAAAACTATAGGCAAATAAACATAAGTTAGAGATCATGACTAGTAAGCCAAGCTCCTAAAACTTGCCATACCGAAACAAAAGGGGAAGGGCCTTGTATGGACTTTAAGTTTTTAACTTGACCAAGAAGCAACCTATCTTGGACACAAAACAACTCACTTGATTTTGGATCAAGTCGAATTTGGTTTGGATCAAAGAAGGTTAAACCTCTCATTTGTCAAGACCAACCATAAGACATTAACTCATTGGCCAAATGATGAAAAGAATAGGATGAAGATGAAATGGATGGAAAGAGAATTCAAGTATCAAGCTCAATTGGTTAAAAGTGAACCAAATTATCATCAATCAATGTCAAACAGAAGAGAAATGAAGATTACAAGTCAACAAGT
This sequence comes from Lathyrus oleraceus, assembly GCF_024323335.1. Classification (NCBI taxonomy): domain Eukaryota; kingdom Viridiplantae; phylum Streptophyta; class Magnoliopsida; order Fabales; family Fabaceae; genus Lathyrus; species Lathyrus oleraceus. The sequence continues at coordinate 133,992,723 of NC_066584.1, forward strand.
CAACCATAATTTTTTGGTAATTTTTGAATTAAAAATAAATGCAAAATAAAATAAACAAGATATGGTCAAACCTCAAATTTAATTCAAATCAACTTCAACAAGTCCAATTAAATTCTCATAAGTCTAACATGGTCAAACAAGCTTTGACAAATTTTCTCAACAATTTTTGAAATCAGAAACTATTTTAAAATAATTAAAAACAATGAAAAATAACACAATATGAATTAAAATCTCAAATAAATCTCAAATCAAATAAGAAATTGATGAGACTATTTTTCATTGACTTATCATGATCCATAGGTGTTAGGAAAATATTTTTGGATTTTTCAAATATCAGAAAGTATTTAAAAATGAATTAAAACTATTAAAAATCAAATAATTCACAAAAAATATTAAATGAAGTCACAAAAATAATTAAAAATCAAAATATGAAACTAAATTTTTCAATAATTTTTTTGGCATTTGTCTCATATTTTTGTGACTTCAAATAAAATATTTATGAATTTTTGAAAATAAAAGGAATTAACTGAAATTAAAAGAAAATAAGAAAAATAGAAAAATCCAGCGCCATCAAATCATTTCATTAATTGACGTGGCAAGGGATCAAGAGCTCTAAGGCGCGGATACATGGTGTGCCCTGGTCAAACGCGTAACACAATGATTTAAAAGAAGTAAACACATGGAATGACCAGGATTATAACGTTTATGCACGATCCAAGGGATCTGAAGCAAACACGTGGGGATGGTGGTGGAAACCACCATCTTCTCTGGTGATCTAACCATTTCCGGCCACCACGCGCTGGAAAATAAATTGTAATGAAAATGAAAAATGAAGACATCAAAATGAAGCTTAGGTGATGTACATCACCACTGTAACCATGGATCATCCTCACCATTCCTATTTAGAGAGAAATGTGAGCTTGAAGATCATGGTATGTCAACTGAAATGGCACGATTTGAACAATTAAGACCACCATTGGCCTGCCTCAAGCATGAGGACTTCAGAAAACAACATAAACCAACGAAAATCACATTGAATTGCAAGATCTAGATCAAAAAAGTTTGAGGTTCTACCTCTGAAATGAAGCTTCAAATGCCACGAATTCTCCAAGATCTTGATCTGCTTTTGCTCTAGAAGTGTGATGGAGATGATAGGTTAAGGAATTGAGCTTTGAAAATCAACTAATGATGTTGAATTTCAAGCTTGAAAGAGAAAGAGAAAACTGAAAATTCCTTTAGTGAGGGTTGGGATTTAAATTCAGCAGCAATTCATATCTCCACTTGGTTGCCAATTGAATGAGAATGCACACTTATTTATAGCTGAAATGGATTGGCAAGCATGGTTCCCTCGTGTGCATGGGATTTGAATTCTCCTTGCATGGGCCTGTAGAGGCACATGCAAGGCCCAATGATGGATGCAAATCCTTGCTAAGCTCAACTGGAAATTAATTGGTCATGCATAATGAACTACACAAGCTTGCACATCAAGTTTTATCATGAAATGCCAAAATGGTCATAAAAAGAAAGCTCTTCGAAACTCCCACATGGAAAGTCCAAAAAAATTAATGTGAGTAATGGTTGGAAAGCTCTTGAAATAAGGAAAAAAAGTCATGTTGAGCAAAAATCCATTTGGCATTTGGAAACTAATGAAAACTGGTTGTGAAAGTTTGGTCACAAAACATGTTTAAGTTCCCCTTTGAAAAAAAATTTCACCAAAAGCAAGCCTTTTCAAGCCCTTCTGTTTCAATGATGCAAGATTCAAATGGAAAAACCTCCAACATCAAAGTTATAGATATTTTCAAGATTATCAAAGTTAGACTTAAATTTGGCATCATTTGGATTTTTCATGAGAAAGTTATGGGCACGTGAAGTTGAGAATTTTTCAAATTCAACGACTTAGGTCCAAAGTGACCTATAATGTTTTGTATTATCACATTTATTTCTTTTAGTATTATGAAATTTTGTCCAACACAAAATTTGAATTAGACATCTTAAGCTTTCCAATTCATTTGTTCTCACCTTAAAATCATAAACATTAAGGAAGTTAGGTCATTGGGAAGTTGATCCAAAATTAGGGTTTCAGTCAAAATAACCTATAATGTTTTGAAATGAATGATGACCTTCCAAGTTTCATATGGATTTTTGATGAACATGAAAGTTGTTAATATGGTTCTTAAGAACATTGTTTCTCTTGTGGTCATATTCATTTGACAAACACATTAAAAGTTGTATCTCAGTGATCTTCAGTTTAGTCAGATGACTTGACTGGTCAACTTTTCAAGGCCAAACTTCCAATCTTGATGAATGAATGATTTAGGGGCCTTATATAGGCTCATATATGCATAAAATAATGAATGAAAGAACTTACCTTGATTAAATTTGATCATAGGTTGAGGTTGCTTCATGAGCAAGGCACAATTGAAGCACAATGAAATTAGGGTTTCCTTGGGAAACAATCCTCAAGCCCTTTGGGTTATCTTGATCAAATTGGAAAATTGAGATACTTGGGAAACATATATGATGATTAGGAGTTGTGTGGACCATTTTCATGCTTCTCATCTTCAACTAGCCATTTCATTGAGCTTAGAAGCCTCCTAGGAGCATGGGAGCACATGATCACTTGAGCTTAAAAAAAAAAGAGTTAGTGACATATTTTTGTGCTTTTGGTTAGTAATCACAATAAGAAAAGTAATAATGTATAATACAAGCATGCTTGGTGGTCTCAAACCACTCACACAAGTCCCAACCCTAGGGTTAAGGAGCCAAACATGCTATGATCCTTGAGGCAATGCACTGAGCAATGATATGATGCCATGAGGGATCTTAGGGTCAAAATTAGGGTCTTACACCGATGACAGATACTCTCTTTTTGGTATTCTATCCAGTAACTGATAAATGTAATTCCTACTTTCCCCCGATAGTCCATCCTTGATATGTTTATCTTAACCGATGACGGATATTTTTCCCTTTGAGTTTATCCTTGATATGTTCACTTTAACCAGTGAGGGATATTGTCTCCCTTTGGTCTTCTGCCTAGTAACCGGTAGTTGTAAATCCTATTTGGATTTTCCCCAACAGGTTATTCTTACCCAGTAACTGGTAATGAATACACCTCTTGTTGCCCTCAGCGAGTCATCCTTGATATGTTTACCCTAACCGATAACGGATGTCCTCTCTGCCAGATTATTTTATCTCCTTACCCAGTAACCGGTAATGGATAATATACTTCTGTTACTCCTGTGTTGAAGTTCATTTCTTCCCCAGTTGAGTTTGAGTGCGTATTTCCTCAACAAAATCGTCATTTTCCTGTATGGTTCGAGTATTTCAGTTTTGTTCTGATTTACCCGCTTCCCCTGCATATTTTCCCTTTTATCCCCGGCTGAGTCCTTCTATGAATTTATTTTCATGGAATCCCTCGTGTCCCCCAGCAGTTTTAAGTCGTAGCCTGGCCTACGCACAACTTTTTATCCCCTAGAGTCCTTTGTGGCAACATTTTCCCCACAGAGATTATTTTTAACATTCATATCATATGCATCATGAGGTCTCTTAAGGACCAAAATTTGTTTATATATGTTTTTATTTAAGTCCATTCTACTAAGTTGATACGAAGATTTTAACCTTCACCTCCTCAGCTAGAATGTCCTTAAATAGGGGCAGTTGTAAGACCCCAACTTTGACCCTAAGATCCCTCATGTTATCTCATCACATGCATTGGCATTGGGATCACATCTTGACATCCTCCTTCCCCCTCATTCATTAGGTTTGCAGTGGGAGAGATAACAAATCACATTTGATTGTATCATACTTCATTTTTATTTGTTTACTAACCAAAATACCAAAAATATGTCAATGTATAGTTTGTTACTTTTGTAGGTAGTGTGCATGCTCACCTATGGTTTATCAAGCTCATATCTAGGGTTTAAGACCCTCAATGCAAGGAGCACAATCAAGAAATGGTTCATATTGACTCTAAGAATCATATATGGATCCCCATGGTCTTCACATATCATTTTGATCAAGAAATCATCAAGAGTTTGGAGTTTGTTTGCCTTGGAAACCCTAATTCATCTAGGTATCTTGTGTGACTTCTTCAACAAGTTTCTTCAACAATTGATCAAATATTTCAAGGCATACTTAATATTACATCATATTATGCATATGTGATCCTCCATGAGTCCCAAAAGTTAAGATAATGTCAAGCTAGCAAGATGGTTCATGGTGGCTGACCAAAGAAAGTCGATTGGTCAAAACTGGGGTCCCTAGACCCTATCCCCTACACTATTTGTCATATGAAAATTATTCCAAGATTAAAGTTACTCAAAATTACATTCCAAACAACTTTCATGTTTAAATCAAGAGCTAATTTTTCTTGAAAAGTAATTTTTTATGGTGAAAGATTATAGGTCATTTTGTCTGAACCCTAGTTTGGAGGTCAACTTCCCAAAACCATAACTTGCTCAATTTTTATGATATGAAAGCCATACAAATTGCATGATCGAATTCAAGGTGTCTACTTAAACGTTTATGTTTTGAGTAAGTGCAAATTCAACTTGAAAATGCATGTGCCAAGAGGAAACATTATAGGTCATTTTGGACCATTACCATTGAACAAGTGATTTTCCTCTACTTCTAAAATGCATAACTCCTTCATGCTAAATTCAAATAAGGTCAAATTTATGACCAAATTTAATATGTTTGAAATAGATACAACTTTTATGAAGGAACATTTTTCATTTGAAGTCCATAGAAAAAGTTATTCAAGGTGGAAGAAGTGAACATTTGACTTGGGACTTAGAAAATTTTCAAATATATTTGATTTCCCAAACTTCCACCTCAAAATTCATCATGATAAAATCTTCAAATGAAAAAGTGTTCAACATGAAATTTGTTCCCCTTGATCTCACCTTTGTAAAAAGTATAAAATCATCTCATTTGGCCAAAGAATGAAGGACTTGTGCATGGGTGTAAGTTGAAGAACCATTTGGACATTTTCCACTTCCACTTTTCATACACAATTGCATGGCTTACCAACATGAATTCAACATTTTTGGATCATCTTGCAAGCATGCAAAGAGAATTTTCAAATTTTGCCAAAATTGGAAGTGTGTGGAAATCAATCTCATGACCTATAAATAAGACCTTCATTGCTCAGAATTAAGAACCTCACGCCCAAGCTTTGAACCTGCAACCCCAAACCCTCACCATTGAAGGATAAACTTGAGGATTTTCTTTGAAAATCGAGTTTCAATTCTCCATCTGTTTTGAGATTGAAACTCCAAGAGTCCACACCTTTCCTTGATCTATTTCACTTCCAACAAGCATCTGAAGCAAGGCCTAGCATAATTGAAAGCAAGATCGTGCCAATCTGAAGCTCCATTGAAGGTGAATTTTCAGAATTTTCATCTCTTCGATTCTCTCTTAATTCTTCACCATTCTTGTTGATTTTTGGTTTTCTGAAGTCCTATCAATGTAGGCAAGAAGATTGAGTTGCTTTGAGGTCAAATCGAAGCAACTCAATTCATGATCCTCAAAATTCAAATCCATGTATCTTTTTATATACTTGGAATTGGACAAAATTGAGGCCATATCCGTGCTCCTGAGCATTTTTCCTTTAAATTAGTGTATGCACTTTTCATTTTTCATAAGGTTTTGGTTGGACCAGTCTGGTGGTCCTCACCGGAGAAGATGAGCGAAGCTAGGGCTCCGGTGGTGCGCTGGATCAATCCAAGCCATCTGATCCATTTGAAATGTTTTAATCTCACGCGTCCAAATTGATTACCATGCCTGCAACGCGTTTGACTCGTGTCAATGTGGAATGCGCGCTCCTGGCCATCTGATTTGCCACCTCAATTAATGAGGGAGATCAGATGACCCTTGTTTTTTTTATTTTCTAATTTTTCTATTAAATCCTTTTATTTTTTATTAATTCATATTAATTTCATTTTTAATCCAAAAAATATGGGGTTTTCACCAAAAAATTTCAAATATTTTCCTCTTTCATTTTCTGAATTAAAATTATTTTTGGACTAATTTTGATATTTTTTTATGATTTAATTGTTTTTATGTATATTTTTAATTATTTAAAAATACTTCTGACTTTTTAAAAATTATGATTTTTTTGTCTAAGGTCCTTTGATCTTTTTTGACCTAGGATAAATCTCTTGGCCATTTATTTGGTGTTTTGAAGAGGTTTTAGGTTTTTGATCAAACATAATTTAATTTAAATGCATTTTAATTTAATTTTTAATTGATTAAATTATGTTGAGCTATTTTTATTGAATTGTGAAGTTTGATTATGTGTTTGGGCCTTGGTCAAGGTTGATTTGACTTTTGTTGGATTAAAATCATTGGATTTAGGGGATTGATGAAATGTACATTTCATCTCCCAAAATGAATGAATGATTTTAATTTGATAAAAATTCATTCCATGACCACTTTGTGTTTATCTCATCTCCCCTCCCTCTTCATCTTCAATCCCATTCTATCTCATCCCTTTCATTGACCAATGAAGTCTCAATATCCTAAGGCTAATTGGTTCATTAATAACTTTATGTTAGATGAACCAATACAAGTATGGATGAGATTAGGTCCATCCTTTGATCATTTTCTTTTTGTGTGTGGTATGTTTTAGGAGTATGGTTCATTATACCATATCTCTAACATGCATTAACACCAAAATTTCTATTGCCTGACCTTAGATAGTTGTGACTTCTACATAAGTCCAATTACGATTGCTTAACATAGCGTTAAATTTTGACCCAAAGGCATAACATTCTAGTAAATGAGATTGTAAGTCTCCCCCCTTTCATGGTATTGTGTGGAAACTTGGCCTTTTTTCCTTTCTTTGGAAGATGTCTTGGTTCAAGGATCCATGCTTGTGAATAGAGGGTTGAGTGTTCTCCAAAGAATGACTTAATCAATTAAAAAAGCAAAACTTCACTAACATCTAATCAACTAACATTTGACTAACTTTTATTATCATTGCCTTTAATTTCAAGTCATTACCTTATTTCATTTAAATTCAAGTCATTTATCATTTCATTTGCCATTTTACATACCATTTAACTTGTTTATGTTTATGTCATTTTCACTTTGCTCACTTGAGACATATATTGTGATTGTATATATTGGTTTGTATATTTTGTTTGTGTTTGTGGTCTTAGGACCTTAAAATACTTAATAAACAACAAAAACCCTAAAAAATATTTGTGTGGACTGTTGGATTTGATATGAGCTTTAGACTTAGAATTAGACAATATTCCCTATGCAAAAGGACTTGGCCAATGCCAACATTTCTGAGATCAAGTTATTCTGATTTGAACTTTCATATGATGCAAGTATTGGGATCCACATGAATTCATCTGCTACATGGTCTTGATGCAAATGTTACTTTGAACCTATGTCTAATGCCTTATTCTGAGCCAATTAAGGAGTATGTCATCTGATACATATGAAGATTAAAAAGAAGACTGTGAAGTTGCTTGCTTGGATGTGGCTATATTTATTTGATGCCTTGCTCTTCATTTTGCTACTTTCTTATTGATATTGCTTGATTCTAAAGTCCAAAGGAAAAGTGGGTTTCTATATGATATTCTTGTCTATTGGATTGCATCCCATTGGTCAGATCTTTTCAACTCTTAACTTTTACATTTTTGCTTAGGATTAGTCTCTTAATCTCCTCCCACTTCTTAAATTTCAAATCTCTCCCCCCTTTTTAAAAACTTATTTGCTTGTGATTTCTAAACTTAGACTTTATTGCAAAATAGAAACTTTGTCCTTATGCCATTGCATTTTTTAAACTCTTTTCTTAATCAAACTTGTAAATGAATCTAATCATATTGACTTAAAATTTCAAAAAGACAAAAAGAACTAACACTCATTCAAACTCTTTTAGGCCTTTTTGTGCCTCTTTTAAATTTAAATTTTTGTTAAAAGAAATCCACTCATTTTGAAATTGATACCACAAACTACGAGGTTTTAATCCCTCATTTTATGTTGGTACGTAGGCACAAGTCTGAAGGTCTTGTCAAACACAAAAATATAATTAATGAATTCTTTTCTCATCCCCACACTCTATTTATTGCAAACATATTTTATACCAAAAAACACATACACACATAAAAAAGGGCTCCCTAGGAGTACTTAGAACACTTTGGGTGCTAACATCTTCCCTCTGTGTAACCAACGCCCTTACCTGTAATCTCTGGCATTTTATTAGTTTTGATTTGAAAGCTTCTTATCTTTGGGTTTACGTTAAATTTTGGAACTTTTTTTGGTTAGAGGTTTTAATTAACATAACCAGGTCAAAGGATTCTATTTACTTGACCGATTTGTGAGAGGTTCTTATTTACTTGGACTTTTGATTTGGTCAGAGGTTTTAATTAACATAACTCGGTCAGAGGTTTTCATTTACTGACCAATTTTCCAGACGTTCTTATTTACTTGGACTTTTATTTTGGTCAGAGGTTTTAATTAACATAACCCAGTCAGAGGGTTTTCATTTACTTGATCGATTTTCCAGAGGTTCTTATTTACTTGGACTTTTGATTTGGTCAGGGATTTTAATTAACATAACCTGGTCAGAGTTTTTCATTTACTTGACCGATTTTCCAGAGGTTCTTTTTACTTGGACTTTTGATTTGGTTAGAGGTTTTAATTAACATAACTCGATCAGAGGTTTTCATTTACTTGACCGGTTTTCAAGAGGTTCTTATTTACTTGGACTTTTGATTTGGCCAAAGGTTTTAATTAACATGACCTGGTAAGAGGATTTCATTTACTTGACCGATTTTCCAGAGGTTTTTATTTACTTGTACTTTTGATTTGGTCAGAGGTTTTAATTAACATAACCAGGTCAGAGGTTTTCATTTACTTGACCGATTTGCCATAGGTTCTTATTTACTTGGACTTTTGATTTGGTCAGAGGTTTTTATTAACATAACCCGGTCATAGGTTTTCATTTACTTGACCGATTTGCCAGAGGTTCTTATTTACTTGGACTTTTGATTTGATCAGAGGTTTTAATTAACATAACTCGATCAGAGGTTTTCATTTACTTGAACGATTTTCCAGAGATTTTTATTTACTTTGACTTTTGATTTGGTCAAAGGTTTTAATTAACATAACTCGGTCAGAGGTTTTCATTTACTTGACCAATTTGCTACAGGTTCTTATTTACTTGGACTTTTGATTTGGTCAGAGGTTTTAATTAATATAACCCGGTCAAAGGTTTTCATTTGCTTGACCTATTTGCTAGAGGTTCTTATTTACTTGGACTTTTGATTTGGTCAGAGATTTTAATTAACATAATTCGGTCAGAGGTTTTCATTTACTTGACCGATTTGCCAGCGATTCTGATTTACTTGGACTTTTGATTTGGTCAGAGGTTTTAATTAACATAACCCGATAAAAGATTTTCATTTACTTAACCGATTTGTCAGAGGTTCTTATTTACTTGAACTTTTGATTTTGTTAGATATTTTAATAAACATAACCTGATCAGAGGTTTTTATTTACTTGACCAATTTAGTCAGAAGTCGACAATACCGGGCCTACTTATTGTTCCTAGATCGAGCCCGATTTGTTCCCCGTAAAAAATGAAAAGAATAATACGCATTAATATGCACTGGTGGTGTCTCATTAAAAATCCTTGCCTTGGCAAGAGAAAAAAGTGATACCCTCAATTTTTTATTTAATAAGAACATTACATAATTTTAACTAATTCACGTGTTGGTATGATCGAACCTCCTCAGCACTTTTTCCCTTCTTGGCGGAGAGGTTCTCTGAGTTTCTCCGGGAAGGATTTCTCTTTCCTATTGATCCTTTGACATCTTTCACGTATGATAGAAACCGAACTCTTTAGATCATCTAAATTTCTATTTTTAGTTGATAACAATCTTCAGTATGGTGGTCTGTCAGACGATGATATGCACACCACGCATCCTCGTCTTTTCCCAATACAACGTTGGCCCTCTTGGGGTGGCTGGGTTTCGGTAATAGTTTGGAATGATACATTTCTCGCAGGATATCGACACGCTTTGAATTGAGTGGGATAAAGTTCTCGGTGAAGCTGTTGAATAGCCATCGAGAATGCTTTATCACCAATTTGTCCTTTGACCCGTGCTTATCGTGATCTTTTCAGGGTTCGAATATGTCATGCATAGGTTGTATCTTCTCTTTAGCATCTCAGGATCTCTTCTCTGTATTTCTTTCTTCGCCCTTGATATAACATTGCGCTCTATCCATTACTTCATCCATGTTGGTGACCGGATTTTGCGTCAAAGATTCATTGAAATGACCGCCCTTCAGGCCGTTCTGGAAGGTTCCCACAAACATTTCCTGATTCGGATGGGAAACTTTTATTGTTTCTTCATTGAATCACGCCATATATTCACGGAGAGATTCAGAGGGCCCATGGCGGACGTTGAACAGACTAGTGGTGGACACATTTCTATGTTTGTTGGCGGAAAAGTGTTGCACCATATTCTTGGTTAGATCTTGGTAACCGGTGATTGAGAATCTAGGCAGGCTCATGTACCAACTTAAGTCCACATCCTTGAACGTTCCTGCCATAAGCTTGCACTTTAAAGAGTCGGAAGCCGCGACTATCGCCATTTGATTGTTAATTGAAATTATATGCTTATGTGGATCATTTTTGCCATCAAAGGATGGCAAAGGTGGTGGTTTGAGATTCTCTGGGACTTGATCGCCCTAGATTGTTTCTGAAAGAGGTTAAGGATCTAGAAGTTCTTCTTCTGCTTCTTCCTCCCTAATGCTTTGTGTTTGCTGAAGTGTTTGAACACTTTCTTGCAAGGACTCATTCTATTGGCGCGGATTCTCTATAATTGTCAAAAGTTATGTCATGTCTGGTGGAGTGCGATATTCACTCTTGCTGAGAGAAGATTCATACATTATGTTATTACGGTGTTTTTGTGTGGTCTTGAAAAGTTTTATCAAGGCCCCACGATGGACGCCAAATATTCCTAATAAATTCTTTTGAATAATCTCCCTGAGGTGAATTAGGAGAGACCACAAACGCGATGAGAATTAGGTGTTACTTGATTATTTCTATTGTTCTATGCTATCATTTTTCTCCCCCTTTTCTCCCTGAATGAGAAATCCTTTATACCTATCGCATCTCTTGAGATCATTAAGAAGTGCCCCTTCAGGTTTAATGATTAAATGATGCTTGTAACGTCCGTCGTCACCATCATTGTCATGTAACATTTTCTTTATCAATTTTCGTAACTCCCATGCAATCATGGAATGTCCTATCTGTTACATCGATTATACACACTGTCCGAAACATGTCTCCAAAAACCATTGATCCAGATCCCTATTTATCTTATAAGTAGCACCTCGATAATCAATGTCTTTTACAAGTACCCAACTTTTTCTTCTCAATCCTAACTTAGGACTCGGACTTAAAAATTTTCAGATGTACAGGAATAATCATGTTATCGAGAAAAGAGAAAAAAAAATCAAATAATTTAAAATAAAATAAAAAATAATTTTTGAATGGACTAAAATTTTGAGATCACAATTATAATTTAACTACGTATAATGTATCTATTAAATGGATACCGATTTATAACAAAAATAAATGGTTTTATTATGCTAAAAAATTTACACTTGCTCATATTACAGCAAAAAGGCAGATTTATTTTTTAAATATTCAGAATTTTAAAAAAATTTACAAAAATAGACATTATTTTAAAAAAATTACACAAATGGGCAATTTTTGCCCTAATTTTCTACTTGGGCGCCACCCTAGTTGGCGCCTACCCTTAAAGGGTAGGGCAAGTTGCCACTAGGAGTGGCGCCTACACTCATTTAATTTTTTTATTTTTTTAATATGTATTATTTATTTTTATTTTTTAAATTTTTTTTTTTAATTTATGAATTTAGATTTATTATAAATTATATAAATTTATATTAATACATATATATAAATAAAATTATTTACAAGATATATATATATATATATATATATATATATATATATATATATATATATATATATATATATATTTATATTTATATTTATATATATATATATATATATATATATATATATATATATATATATATATATATATATTAATTTATATATATATTAATTTAATTTAGAAGTAATTAATATTATGTATAAATTTTTGGGAGAATTAGGGTTAATCATGTTAAGGTTAATTTATCAATTATAATTAGGGTTTATTGATCGGTTATAATTAGAGTTTGGTAGTTATGACCTAATTGAAACCCTACAACCCAGATCTTTTCCTATAAATAAAGTGTTATTTCCTTGCATTTTCTTCACCACTATTTTCTATCACTTTCTCTATCTAGATCTGGTCATGGCATCCCCAAGACCGTCGTCATGGCAGCGAACATCATCAAGGCGCCCGGATCCTGAACAAGTAATCTTAAAAAGGGATGGGCATGTTATTTTCTCGCCTTTGAAACCCCCAATGGAGATGAAATTTTGGAACATCCGTTCGTTGGACCAACTAAAAAGGTCCTTGATGTCTTGGTTAGAGGGAGATTACCAACCTGGTGAAGTCATCAGAAGGATTCAGAGGCTTAGAACAAGGTTCTCATTTGAAACTGGAGAAACAATACGTTGGTGAGTTGAAGTTGAAAGCGACATTGATTGCATCCAAATGATGCATGGATCAGACGATATAGTGTTAACTGTTGTAATTTCTTAGATTTTAATGGTTGTTTGTCATGTTGTTGTTGTATTTGTTATTGTTCTAGTACTTGTTCTTGTTTTAGTACTTGTTTTTGTTCCAGTATTTGTTTTTGTTTTAGTAATTGGTGTTGTAATGTTAGATGTTTGTGTTTGTTGTTCCAGTGTCATCTTCTATTTGGAATAAAAAGTAAACTTTAATGATAAATAGCATTGGTACACAGATTTATGAATATGAAAACTAAGTTGTGGAACTAGATCCACGATATGGACATTTGTTCTTATTATGCCCTAGTTGTCTACATATGTTACACTTCCTCTGCATTTTCTCTGCGACGTCCATTTCAGTTCTAATGCGCCTGCTATTTGGGCGACCACTTTTATTCCGCCGCATCGATTCGTTGTGCCAAACAATTTCCCCGTCATACTCTGGCCAATACGCCTCCAATGCTACCACCGAAAAGGGATTGTCGTATACATTGAGCAATGTTGCAACTTTGTAGATGGGAGACACTAGCGATAATGCATCGAAGTGGCTGTGTGAACAAGCTGCAATGACATGGGACGAGTTAGGACTAGGGGTGGTAATAGGGAAGCACCTCCACCACGTGAACCGTCTAGGCGAGTAATTAGACCTCCCCCGTGCGGATCGTACCAGGGACCGCATCATATGTGATAAATAAATAATGCATTTTAATCATATCTTTGTAATATTTGTCTTGTCTATTATTTAAATAAAAATATTTTCTGTTTATTATCTTTATATCTTTATCTTTATCTTTAAAGATATTATCTATCATATCTTTATATATATATATATATATATATATATATATATATATATATATATATATATATATATATATATATATATATATATATATATATATATATATATATATATATTAATATATATATATATATATTAATTTACATGTATATAAATATTTAATTACTTTTAAATTAAATTAATATATATATATATAAATCTATAAATAAATTTAATTACTTATAAATTAAATTAATATATATATAAATAATATATATATATATATATATATATATATATATATATATATATATATATATATATATATATATATATATATATATATATATATATATATATCTTGTAAATAATTTTATTTATATATATGTGTTAATATAAATTTATATAATTTATAAAAAATATAAACTCATTAATCAAAAAAAATTTAAAAAAAAAAACATATAAAAAAAAAGAAAAAAAAAAAAGAGTGTAGGCGCCACTCCTAGTGGCGACTTGCCCTGCCCCTTAAGGGTAGGCGCCAACTAGGATGGCGCCTAAGTGTAGTTTAGGGTCAAAAATGACCATTTTTGTATTTTTTTTGAAAAATGATTTTTTTTTAAATTTTTTTTTTAAATTCTGGATATTTAAAAAAAAAAATCAAAAAGGCACACGAATCATATTTACAAAACCCTGTCGTTATATTACTTTACTCCTAAAACAGATAAGTTCAAAAACCCAAAACAGCAAATTCAAACACGCTTCAAAGCACAAACTAAGCAAGTACTAGTGTGAAACAGTTACAAACAGTTATTCTACGTGCCACGTCATCTCTCAACAACTATTCAAAACTTCGAGCCCAACGAACATACGCTAACATTGGGCCCACACGTGGCAGCCACTGAATTCAAACGGCGCCAAAACAAATCCTAATGTGAAGAGTTGATTTCAGAGTCACCTAATCCCCATGACTCGGACCGCCTCCCTGATACGAACCGGTTCATTGAACCCAAACCGGGCGGTTCACTGTAAACCGATTCTTCAAAAGAGGCCTCGTTTCGGCTCGCCATCTTCTTTGAAGAATCTCCCGGTGGAAGATCCGTTTGCGGCGCTGATTTTCCATTCCGGTGGCTTCGGAAAATTGCGCAAACACTTTGGATGAAACCGGTTTTCTTCTTTCTTTGACTACGTGAAGATTTTTGTCTAACGACGGTGACGGAGGTGGTGGTGGAGGAGATCGACCTCTGACGAGTTCTCAACCGGCGATTACAGTTGCGTTTGGATCTAACTCTTCCTATGCATGAAACCTTCGGAGAAGAAGGTTCCAAAAAGGCAGAATCAGATTTTCCTCCGGTTGACGCGCTTCGTTTCGGAAACAACCTAGTGTTCCCCGGCCGATGATTACGCCGGCCCCGAACTTCCGCGAAGGAAGCTTTCTGAGATTTCGGTAATCCGATTATCGTAGCCTTGGATTTCTTCATGTTCTTGGAGAATCGCTGCGAGTTTGAGGCTGAACTGGGGTTTAGGTTTATAGAAATTGAACTTCCTTTGGTTGATTCGTTTCGCTCGTAAACGGCGTTTCTGTCAAACCAATCGAATTCCGCGTCGTTGGAGAGCCAAAATGATTCCGGCGGTGAATCGGGATGATGCCGTGGTTGTGATTCTTCTGTTGGTTCGCATGCGATTTTATGGTCGGTGGCGACGCCGGATAAGGCGGAAACTAACGTCTCGAAATCTAACTGTGGCATAGTGGTTGTTTAATGTTGAAAGCTGAAACCTAACTTTGTTGATAAAGAGAGAATATAGTGTGTGGGTTTGAATGTTTGTTGAGTATGGTAGTGGTTTTCTTTTCGTGATGTATTTATATGAAGGAATGAATGAATATTCGATTAACTCTAAAGCTATCTTTATTCTTCTAGAGATATAGAAAAAGTTTATTTGTTATTATTATTGTTATTATTGGTCCGTCAAAAGAAGACGAAAGCAATGTCAAAAGAAACAAAGCAATGTATAACAAATACGTAATACAATATAGCTACTTATTAAACTGATCAGGCGTGACGTGGGCTGTTGGTTTACAATTTGCATGTTTTTGAATAGTTAGGTCAAAGTTGTTACTACTAAACTTCTAACAATTCTTGTTAGTACTTCTAGTTAATAGCAAATCAAAAATTAGAAATTATTTATTTATTATAATATTGTGATTTTAAAAAAGATTTAAATTCATAGTTTTTAAAGCAAATACTTCACATTTAATTTTTAACTTATGTTCTTAAAGTCCAAATTGACATTAATCATTTTTTAATTATTTTAAAAATTATTAATTTATAAATATTAATAATTTAATTATGTATTAAAAAAATTATTCATATTAATACATAAATATAAATAAATATTTTCATTAAAAATTAAACCCTTAATCATCAATGGACACTTATTTAATTCAATTAATATTTACTAATTAAGCTACCCAATCATCTTTAATTTTATTTATTTTTAGTTAATCGGGTGAATTTTTTTTATTAATTTTATCTTTATATAAATAGTGCTAGCTTTCACAAGAGAATAAAGAATTGAGTATTTAATTTCTAAAACTTATTTATAACTTAAAAATAAATTCGAATTTTTGATATTGAGTATGCATTTTTGTTAAATATGTAATTCTTTGTGTTAAGCATGTTTGTAGATGTATGATTCGACAATCAAAGTTACATGTATACGATAGAGTCAAATACAATTTGTAGTAGTCGAAGTTGCATGTATTCGACATAGTCAAATATAATTTGTCGAAGTTAGTTATTTAGTTTGAGATTGTTTAATGTGCAAGTAATCTCATAATAAATAGGAAAACACTTTGGATTTGAAAAAAATAATAAAGATCAATACATTCTTATTTTCTCTTCCAAAACCAATACTCTCTCAATACTATCTTCTCTTATAACTCCAAATTATTGTTTTCAAATTATTGTGCGTGAGAATCATCTTAAAACCAAGGGCGTGGTTGAATCACTTGAGTGAAAAGTGTAGAATAAGAATCTTAGATCATAATCATAGATCAATCGATAGAAGATTGAATCTCATTCCATCAAGATCAATTCCAACACGTGGTATCTAGAGTATTGGTTGTGATCCCTGGGACATATCGAGTCATGACTTCTCATCCAAACATGCATTTTTCAGCAAATCATCCAATCTTGAATGGTAAGAATTATGATAATTGGTGTAAGCAAATGAAGGTTGTCTTCTACTATCAAGATGTTTGAGATCTTGTGAAGAATGGAATGACACCAATTAGCGACAATACCACAGATGAACAAAAGGTTGCGCATAAAGATTTGAAGAAGAAAGATTATAAAACTCTCTTTATAATTCATCAATGTGTTGATCCAGATAATTTTGAGAAGGTATGTGATGTAGACTCGTCGAAAGAAGCATGAGACATCTTGGAAAAATCTTTTGGAAGAGCCAATAAGGTGAAATAAGTGAGGTTACAAACTCATAAAAGAATGTATGAGTTGCTTCACATGGAAGAAAATGAAAGTGTGGATCATTTATTTACTAGGGTAACAAACTGGTGAATCAAATCAAGATGTATGGAGAAGTGTTGACATCAAGATCGATAGTTGCAAAGATCTTGAGGTCATTGCTTCCGAAATTTGATCATATGGTTGTAGCCATAGAAGAATCGAAGGACTTGTCGAGCATGACAAGAGAAGAGCTTCAAGGGACGCTTGAATGTCATGAGAAAAAAATGGTTGAATGATTTGCAAGTGTCATACCCCAAAATTTGCCTGTTAATTTTTATGATAAATTGATTCATGCATGACATTCATTTCACATTTCCATTCATTCATTAGCATACATTCTCATATAAATTATAAATTTTAATTTATTTATTATGTGATACAGATATAAAAAATAATAATAATTTTGGTTATCTGTATGATATAAATAAATTATATATATATAAATAAAATAGTTTTAAATTTAATGATAAATAAAAATAGATTTGAATTTTAATTGTATAATTAAAATTTTAAATTAATTTTATTTGTTAAAGCTCATTAAATTATAATAACTATTTTTTATAATTTAGTGACTCATGTTCCATTTATTCATTATTTATAAATAGTATTTATTTAGTAATTCACGTTTTTTACTTAATAAAATTTATTTATAAGAGTAACATTTTTTTAAGCCCATAAATTATAAAATAATTTTGGTTGATATAAGTAAGAATAATTTTGATTTTTTTTAAATGATGAAAGTAAAAATAGAAATAAGTTTAAATTTTAATTCAATTTTGTAACAAAAATTTAAATTAATTTTTATTTCAATTATTCATTATTTATAATAATATTTGTATTTAATAAATATTTAGCAAGGTTAAACCCTAACTCTCCTAAAGTATAGGAAGTGATCCAAATATTTAGCAAGGTTAAACCCTAACTCTCCTAAAGTATAGGAAGGGATCCAAATATTTAGCAAGGTTAAATCCTAAAGTATAGAAAGGGATCCAAATATTTAGCAAGGTTAAACCCTAATCCACACAATTATAAATACTTCATATGGCTGCAGCAAGAGAGGAGACGAAAAAGAGGAGAGGTACAGCAGAAGAAGATACACAAGACAAGGCAGAAGCAAGAAGATTCACGGGCAGGGAAAAGAGAAGCAACCATAAAGCACTCATAGCCTGAATAAGAACAACACACATACAGTGAGCAAGCTAGAGGAATCAAATCCCCAGTCATTGTTCATTATGGAATTTGCATCCAGCATGATTACCTTGCAATACTCCTTAATTCATGCATGAATAATATTGGTTTAATATATATATTGAGATGATGTATTCATGGTTTGGTGGATGTTGATATTGCTTTATTCAAGTATGTATCTGTTCTTGATATGTCATAGCATGTTGGAGAAATTCTGTTTGCATGATCGAAGAATTATATCTGCCATTTAATTACTATTATATGAGTGTGGTTTCTAGCATGATTATGTTTATTTCACATGCTGTTATTACATAATAATGATGATGATGATATAATGGTGATAATATAAATCCTTGGTTGTCTTTAACATGTATGTGTAAGGTTTGTTTTATCATTATCACTTGCAGTAAAGATAACTAATACATGAGTAAAATAATATAAGCTTCTTGATTTGTGCATGGCTATTTTTAGCTTTTCAGTGTTTTTACTTCCACTATAATTAATTCACCACTATTTTTCTATTATTAAAATAAAACCCATTGATTAATTTTCTAATTAATATATTATATTAGTTATTTAAACTAGGATATAATTTAATCTAGTTTATTAATTAAATTTTTATATATCACTTAATTAATTAAAATGGACTATTTTGAATAATAAAAATCTAATTATATTTTTTTCTCTTTTCTTTTAAAATTTCTATCAATTTAGTCTAAGTTTTCCCATAAATTCATAAAAAAAAAGTTTCTATTATTATAGACTAAAAATATTCTTAATTCATTCTTAATTTTTTTTATTTCTTTCTTTTTAGTTTAATTAGGTTTTATTATTTTGTATGCCCTTTTAATTTTGTACTCGTTAATTAAGATTTAGATATTTTATATCCCCTTTTAAATTATGTACCCCATCCCGAAGCCATGTAATAGCGTAGTCTTATTTTTCGCACTTTAATTTTTCCGTACTGTGAATATAACTGTCTAGATGTATGCTAATAGGATTGCATGGAAAGATAAATAATCGAACTTAGATAAATTAATTCAAGATAATATATCCGAATCCAATCATTTCCACACTTGCACCTCTAGGGTAACCCTCTCTTTGTTGCCTTACGATATTACGGTCATGTCCCGCGAATGTGGGGATACCCTTAGCAAAGACCCTTTCGATTAAATCATCATCATCCCTAAACAGATAAGTCATAGTCCCTTCGATCAAAAGGTCAATGTCCCTACAAGATAAATCATAGTCCCTCGAACGTTGCCTTCGAATATATGACCTTGTCCCTCGAACGTTGCCTTCGAATATATGACTTTGTCCCTCGATGACCCTTCGTTGTAGCCTACGATTAAATGATGATCATCTCTTCGAATGCTAAGGCATCCTTACAAATGTTGCATTCAATGACCAATCGACGACCCCACGATGTCCCTTTACATCCAAAGGATAAGACTACTTACTTCTCAATAGTAAGGACAGTTTTACCCTCATAAGGATAGGAAATACCTATAAAGACCTTGGTTAGGTATAACTCTTAAATGCTTGCTCACAGCTTAAAATACTTTTCACACCTCACACTTTTCAAAACATCTTTTAGAAAATCACCACTTGGTATACATTCGCACCAGAATCATCGTCGAGTTATATTTTTCTAAACATCTTTCAAAATCAAACGAGATAAACACTTTGTATACATTCGTACAAGAATCATTACAAAGTTAAACTCTCATTTTAAAATATTTTCTAAACACACCACATTTCTCAAACACTTTCTCAAACAAGGAAAACATAAGTGAGTTAAGCAATTAAGAGCCCATGGATAACCATGGATACAAAGGGTGCTAACACCTTCCCTTTGTATAATGTACATCCCGAACTCAAAATCTAATCAAGGTCTTTCCTGTTCTTTTCCGCCTTTCCTTATTGGATAAAAGAAAAGTCGGTGGCGACTCATGCTATCCGCAACATTGCTTTTCAAAGCAAAAATACAAAGTCAGTTCACCGTATCACAGCAAGCAAGACAAAATATGATGTAGCTCTGCAGCTAGCAGGGATGAATGGCTATGGCACTTCAGACTTGGTCACCTAAATTTCAAAAACATCAATAATTTGAAGAGAAGGAACATGGTCTCAGGTCTACCATAAATCCACATTCCATAGGAATTATGTGAAGAACGTGTTCAGACAAAGCAACATAAGAACAACTTCATCAAAGATGTAAGAAGAAATTCTAAATCCACCCTTGAGATCATATACTCAAATGTGTGTGGTCCTCTTTAGATAGAATCATTTGCAAGTAACAAGTATTTTGTTACATTTATAGATGACTATAGCAGAAAACTATGGACTTACCTAATAAAGAAGAAAAATGATGTGATTGAGGTATTCACCAAGTTCAAAGCCATTTGGAGAGACAAAGTGGCCACAAAATCAAGACTTTGAGGACATATCATGGTGAATAATATGTGTCAAGAGAATTTGATGCACTATGTGAAAGAGAAGGGATTGTGCATGGGGTGGTGCCACCATACACTCCTTAAAAAA
Organism: Lathyrus oleraceus; assembly: GCF_024323335.1. Taxonomy (NCBI): domain Eukaryota; kingdom Viridiplantae; phylum Streptophyta; class Magnoliopsida; order Fabales; family Fabaceae; genus Lathyrus; species Lathyrus oleraceus. Next base: position 134,013,436 of record NC_066584.1, read on the forward strand.
GTGGAACTGCTCAAAGGAAAAAACATGACCATCATGAATATGGCCAGGACTATATTTAAGGGCAATCATCTGCCAAATGAGTTGTGGGGTGAGGTTGTTTCCTCTGCAACATACATCTTAAATAAATGTCCAACCAAGAATCTAGAAGGAATCAACCTAGAAGATTGATGGTCTGGTGTCAAGCCTAACTTAAGTCATATGAAAGTGTTTGGATCCATAACACATAGGCATAAGCCTGACCAGTTGAGAAGGAAACTTGATGACAAGTCGAGCAAAATGATCCTGATATGATATCACTCAATTGGTGAATATAGGTTGTTTGATCCCTTTAACAAACAAGTTATGATTAACAGAGATGTAATAGTAGATAAGCTGAAAGAGTGGGGTTGGAATGAAAACACCAAGAAGGATTCAGTAAGAATCCTATGTGATGAACCAACTAGTGAGGATGATAGTGGAATTCAATCAAAAGGAAGCATGCTTCAAGCAGGCACAAGCATACCCCAAAGGACAAGAAACATGCCTACAAGGCTGCAAGAATGCGTGATCACATCAGATGATGTGGTCAATGATGAAAGTGAGATGGTATATTATGCTTTCTATTCAGATATTGAGCCAGTCAATGTAGTTGAGGAATTGAAGGACTCAAAGTGGATGCAAGCCATGAAGGAGGAAATGAAATCCATAGAGGTAACAAAATCTGATCATTGCCATACCCTAAATTTTACCCCAAGGTTTTTCATCTGTATCTAGTTCATATGCATCATGTTATCATGATTATCCCATTTTGCTATTAAGTCTCATATGCATACATAAGTTAGAAATTCAAGGTAATATTTACATAAGAGTCAAAGGAAGAAAGTTCAACAGTTGAGCTAATGCATCTGGTCATTTTCATTTTTGACTCATGGCATTCAATTTACAAGTCATTCAATTTACAATTCATTTAATTTATAAGTCATATTTATCCATTATGGCTTCATTATTGAAGAAGTTTTTAACTATGAGTTAGATCCATATTTTCGTACATTTGGATGCAAGATTCTATAAGAGGAAGTTTCCATTGAATTGCAACACACGCTACTTTCCCTTAGGACCCTGAGTCTCAATGCTTTGCTTCAGAAGATGCTGATTGAATTGATTTCTTCCATCTAAAATCTAACTGTGGTTATGTAGGCTCAAGTGTTGTAGTAAAATGCCTTTGTAAAAGTACCTAATTTTTGTCTAGACTTGTATATATATTTTTGTGTCTATCGGGACGCCCAATTTTGCCTAAATCTCCCTTTTGGATTTTTCGATTTAGCGGGTTTGTCATTTTTTGTTTAACCCCTATTTTTTCCTGGACGTCTCTATTTTTAGTCCACCGAGATACTCATTTTTCTCTAGGTTGACCTAGCGAGTTATATCTTATTTTTTTAGGCATAATATTTTTTGACTACGTCGGAGTTCACGAGAAGTGGAAACTCCTCCCCATCCATGGTGGCGAGTATCAAGGCTCCACCTTAGAAGGTATTTTTCACGACAAATGGATCATCGTAGTTTGGAGTCCACTTGCATCGTGAATCCGTGTGTATTGGCAAGATCTTCTTTAGCATTAGGTCTCCTTCTTAGAACTTGTGAGGACGAGCCTTTTTGCAAACGCTTTCTTGATCTGCTTTTGGTAAAGTTGACTATGGCAAAGGGATGTTAGGAACTTTTCTTCTATGAGATTCAGCTGGTCGAACCTGGTATGGACCCATTCTTCCTTATTAAGCTTAGTTTCCATGATGACCCTTACTGAAGGGATTTCAGCTTCGACTAGGAGTACATATTCCATGCTATAGACTAATGAAATGGAGTTGCCCCAATAGAAATGTGCGCTGAAGTTCTATAGACATGTAATGTGAAAGGGAGCATTTCATGCCAATCTTTATATGTTTTCACCATTTTCTGAACAATCTTTTTTATGTTCTTGTTAGTCGCTTCTACAACACCATTCAACTTGGGGGCGGTATGGGGAAGAGTTATGATGCTCGATTTTGAAGTCTTTCCACAACTGCTTCATCATTTTGTTTTTTAAGTTGCTGGAATTATCTATAATAATATTATTGGTGGTCACATAGCATCAAATTATTTCTTTCTTTATAAATCGAGCAACCACTTGTCTGGTGACATTAACATATGATGTTGCTTCCACCAATTTCATAAAGTAATCGATTGAAATCAGGATGAAATAATGATCGTTCGAAGCTTATGGCTCAATTAGTCTTATCACGCCTATTCCCCACATGGAGAAAGGCCATGGTGATGTCATGATGTTTAAAGGACTTGGTGAAATGTGTATCTTGTCTACATAAAATCGGCATTTATGGAATTTTTTGATGTAATTGAAACAATCAGACTCCATGGTTAACTAGTAATAGCCAACTTGTAGGATTTTTTTTGCCGTAGCATGCCCATTGGTATGTGTCTCGAAAGATCCTTCATGAATTTCACTGATAATCATGTCTACTTCGTGTCTATCCATGCATCTGTGCAAGAACATGTCATAGTTTCTTTTGTAGAGTACATCACCGTTGAGGAAAAACTTGGAAGCCATTCTTCACAAAAAAAATTGATCCCCGTTGGATGCCCCTGTTGGATACTCTCGTTTCTGGAGGAAGTGTTTAATTTCATGGAACCAGGGTTTGCCATCTGGTTTTATATCCACTGATGATCAGAATGTTGGCTCATCCATATGTTAAATTATTATCTCAAGCACCTCGTTAGCCCACTTGACTTTGAACATAGACGACGAAGTGGCCAAGACGTCAGCTAGCTGGTTCTCCTCCCTAATAATATGATGGAAAGTGATCTCATTGGAGTATGGGATCAACTTCAAGATATGGTCTCAGTATATAATCAATTTAGGATAATGGGTCCCCCATTGTCCTTTGATATGCTTAATAACGAGAGAAAAGTCTGCATACACTTCCAAGATCTTGATTCTTAGATCAATGGCCGCTTCAATTCCCAGGATACATGCTTCATATTCTGCCATGTTGTTAGTGTATTCAAAATATAACCCTTATATGAAGGGAATGTGAAAATATGTTGGTGAAGCTATGATAGCTCCAATTCCATTACCTAGTGCGTTCGAGGCACCATCGAACACGAGTGTCCATCACGATCCTGGTTCGGGTCCTTCATCTGAGCCTGGAATCTCATAATCCTTTATGACCATAACATCTTCATATAGGGAGTCAAACCTCATGGGTTGATAGTCATCCACCGGTGGGTGTGCGAGGTATTCATATAACACGCTACCTTTGATGGCCTTTTGAGTGACATATTGGATTTCATACTCAGAGAATAATATCTGCCATCAGGCTATTCTTCTAGTCACAACAGGTTTTTCAAAAATAAATTTGATGGGATCCATTTGGATATCAACATGGGTGGTATGAAACATCATCTACTATCTAACACGTCGAGCGACCCATGCTATATCACAACAAGTTTTTTCCAAGAGTGAGTATCTGGTCTCACAATCAATAAACTTATTTCTCAAATAATAGATGACATGCTCTTTTCTGCTTTTTTCATCATGTTGCCCTAACACGCATCCCATAGATTCATCGAGCACTGTTAGGTACATTATGAGTGGCCTTCTTGGAACTGGTGGTATGAAGATTAGTGGCTCTTGCAAGTATAGTTTGATTTTATCAAATTCCCCTTGGAAATCATCATTCCACTTGATCACTTGGTGTTTTCTTAATAACTTGTATATCGATTCACAAGTTACCGTTAGATATGGGATGAATCTGGAGATGTAGCTCAATCTGCCCAGAAAGTCGCAGACTTCTTTTCATGTTATAGGATCTGGCATGTTTTGAATAACTCTAACTTTGTCGGAATCGACCTTAAGTCCCCGTTGCCTAACAATGAATCCAAGTAGCTTACCAGATCTGAACCCAAAGGTACACTTTGCTGGGTTCAATCGTAGTTTGTACTTCCTCAATAGTGTATACAACTTTCTTAAGTGAGCAAGGTGCTCATCCTCGGTCTGGGATTTAGAAATCATATCTTCCATATAAACTTTGATCTCTTTATGAATCATGTCATGAAAGAAAGTCAATGTGTCTCTTTGATATGTTGCCCCTGCATTCTTTAAATCGAAAGGCATTACCTTATAATAGAATATACCCTGAGGGGTGATGAAAGTGGTTTTGTCCATGTCTTTGGGAGACATCTGTATAATATTATATCCAGAGAAACCATCTATAAATAAGAAGATAAATAATTGTGTAGTGTTGTCAACCAACACGTCAATGTGAGGAAAAAAGAAGTCATCATTTGGGCTTGCCTTGTTTAAGTCTTTGTAGTTTACACACATTCATATTTTACCATCCTTCTTAGGGACTGGGACTATGTCTGCAACCCACTATGGGTAGTTGGACCTGGTTAAGAAGCTACATCAAATTGTATTTTGACTTATTCTCTGATTTTAAGAGGCATATCAGCTCTTGGCCTTATGAGATTTTTCTTGACAGGTGGGCATTCTAGTTTGAGTGGCAATTTATGCATAAAAATGTTGGTATCCAACCCTGGCATATCCCTGTATGACCAGGCGAAGATATCCACATACTCATCTAACAATTTGACTAGTTCTTTCTGCACATTCTTTTCTAGAGATGCCCCAATTTTGACTTCTCTCCTAACTTCCTCTGTACCTAGGTTGATGACTTTGACTGATTCTTGATGAGGCTGAATCTCTTTCTTTTCTTGCTCAAGTAGCATGGCTAGTTCTTCTGGAAGTTCATAATCTTTCTCATCGTCTTCTTCGGCGCGGTTAATTGGGAACTCAAGGTCATAAGGGATCATAGCCGTGTAATGTTCAATGGATTTGTTTATTCTGCATGATTATTATGGTTTAGAAAATATGCTATGGAAACTTGTAAATATAAACTGTAAAAAATAATCTTTTTCCCATTTTCAAAGAAAAATAAAAATAAATGAAAGGAAAGGAACACCATTTTAAATATAAGAATGCATTTTATTAATTGACAAATAAGGTCATCAAACAAAGAGTGATCCTACAAAGTTATCCAATTGCCTTGGGAAGAGCAAGTGTTTTTTAGAAAATCTCAATGAATTCACAATATCTTACCTTATTTCATCCCCCATCTAGTCTGCTTTCCCTTTCACCTCCCTAGCTAGATAAATTCTTAATAAGCACATACATAATCATTGCATTCCATTTCCTTCAAACGTCAAAATTTGGGTCTTCTATATATTTAACTACCTTTCACCATGATCATATAAAAATTTCATTCTTCATATCCTCTAGTTTAAGATAGTTAAATAAGGGCAATTCTCATACCCTAAAGTTTACCCCAAAAATGTTCATCTACATCTAGTTCATATGCATCATGTTATTATGATTATCTCATTTTTCCATTAAGTCTCATATGCACACATAAGTTATAAATTCAAGGTAATATGTACATAAGAGTCAAAGGAAGAAAGGTCAACAGTTGAACTAATGCATCTGGTCATTTTCATTTTTGAGTCATGACATTCAATTTACAAGTCATTTTCAATTTATAAGTCATATTCATCCATTATGGCTCATTATTGAAGAAATTTTCTACTATGAGTCACATCCATAGTTTCATACATTCATCTATCATTGGTTTTATCATTGAAGGAATTACAAACCACATCCATACATTTCATTTCAAGACTTGCAAGAATTAAGTTTGAACATCCTATTTTTCATTCCCAAATTTGAATAAAGTCCATGAGTATAAACTTAGCATTGCATAATTCAAGTTACAATGTCACATTTTGATCTGTTTTTTCTTACACATGAGCCTAAGTACAATCAAATTTTTCTACAAGCATGACCTAATACTAAGATTTTAAGCTTGGCACTCAAGTAACCTAAGTTCAATGCTTCTTTAAATATTTTTCAGGTGAATTCATGAGCAAGCAATCCATTAACAACACCAAGACTTGCACACAACATGTTCCAAATCAGTTATGTAATCATTTCAATGCAAAATAAAAAAAAAGGATAGTTGACTTTTTGGTCAACGGGGTTGACTTCGTTGACCAGACCCTAGACCAGTTGAACAAATGCTTTTATATTATTTCCAGGTCTTCATGCGTCTCCATTCCTTCCAAAATCCCTTCTTTATACTTAAACCAACATGAAGCATGCAAAAGTGTCCTTTTGTTCAAATTCTAGCCATGCTCATCCCAATGCCAATGACCAATTCACTTTCTAATCCTGCATGTTTCAGAACAAAACCTTGCATCACTATAACAAATATTTCAAGCCACTTCAATTCATTGCCATACAAGATATGCACATTCAAACTTAAGTCTGATTCAAGCAAGCATTGCAAATTAAGTGCAGAACCAATGTCAAACCACTTGCATTAGCATAAATACATCTCAAACATGTACTAAACTACTCAGTACAATGATGATGGCAGTTCAGAACAAAGCAGTCGAACAATACATGTTCAAACAATCACAAAGGTAATGCTCATAGGAAAGCACTATAAGAAATTATATTGACAATTCCAAATAGTTTAAGGTCACAACACTCATTCAAGTCCAATACACATAAACACATTGAAGCTAGCGAAAATATACCCGAACGTATCGCACGCTCGAACATACAACACAGTCGCCATCGAACTTTATTTATCCCCAGAGGGAAGGGAAAACATCGATAAAACCCGGGGGAAAGAGATATACTGGGTAAGGAAGTCGGTTATGCAAGGGGAAGGTATTAGCACCTCAAAAATCCATGGTACTCCATGGGAACCGTTTAGATTGTTCTCACTCGAATAGGTGTTAACTAGAGATTACTCGCAAAAGAATAAAGGGAAAGGAAGGGAAATAAATAAAGTGCTCGGTGAGGATTGGGACCCTCATGCCTACGTATCCTCATAGTGCAATGAGGAATTCAGAGCTTCATAGTTCAAGGAACTAGAGGCAGGAGGTGGAAAGAAAGTATGATAGAAGTATGGTCTGAACCAAAGAATAGTGTGATTTGAACTCCAACAAGGGGTGAAAATATGAACCCAAGAGTAAAACTGGTGTGAACCAACCAGTGAAGGCGTATAGCACTAGTATAAATGTATTGGAATAACCGAAAAGAAAGGGTTGCCTAAGGGTGGCTGCAAAGTAAGTAAGGAGATGTTCGTCTAAGCAACAGGGTCTAACAAGACGAACAAATCGGCTCCTGGTTCACAAAAAGGGGTACGAGATGGAGCACAAAGGTATAGTGTATTTGACTTAAAGAATAAGTATATCACATGGAGTGAAAGAAGGTAGTATATGAAGATATTGTGGAATGAACGGAGTGAAGTGACCGAAGTCACATAATAGAATATCTGGTGATAAGTGACTGAAGAAGTATTGTTTGAAATCGAAAGGTGAAAGTGTATTGAAATCCATAAGATAAGTGAGATTTCTACCATAGAGGGAAACGACGTTAACCAATACGTGGACTAGCGGACCACCACTGTAGGGTTTTAGCTAAAAAGAAGGAATTAAATGTTTTGGATGAGAGCCAAACAACTCTAGGTATGAAATGCGGACTATATCAGGTGTCCTAAAAGGATGTATATGGAATACCAAAGAAGGTGTATTTCGATGTCAAAGAGACAATATGTCACTGGGCGAGCAATTTATGATCGAGGGTAGATAATGGATTATGAAAGATATGAATGATGCCCTAAGGCGAAGAAGGAATAATTAGGAGTATGCTCGCCAAGGATTCTCATCCTCGTGCCTACGTATTCTCATTATGCAATGAGAAAGTCAGAGCATTCGTAGTTTGGAACTACGAGAATGGAAAGAGAGAGACTGATAGTACGGAGTGCAATGAGTAGTGTATCACTCGTTGGAGAATCAACAGTTCGAGATCAAATTAGAATAGTATCTTGGATCCAAGAGAAGGATAGACTCTCAATCGAATAGCAAAGTGTGCATTTACCAATACGTGGACTAGCGAACCATCAATATAAGGTAAAGCCGAAAAGAAGGACTGAATTAAGTGTTTGGGATGAGAGCCAAACAAATATGAAGTTAGTGTTTGGGATGAGAGCCAAACAAGGATGAAGTTAGTGTTTGGGATGAGAGCCAAACAAAGATGAAATTAGTGTTTGGGATGAGAGCCAAACAATCCTCGATTGAAGAGGCGGACTGTCATCAGGGCGTCCTAAAAGGATGGACAAGGAGTCCAAGGAGAAGTATGATTGATCTCGAAGAGATGGTATAGATTGCATGAATGGAGTAGTAATAGATTAGGTAGATTGGTAAATAAGATAGCTCGCGAAGAAACCGGGTTCTTCTGCCTACGTACCCTCATTGTGCAATGAGGAAATCAGAGCTTTCGTAGTTCAGCTCACTAGGGCTGAAAAGAAAATGATTTGAGGCAAGAAGAAATGAACGATTGAGATTGATTAGAATGGAATAATTGAGAATTGAATAGAATGAAGAATGTATAGACTTGATAGTTACTGGATAAGAATCACACTAAAGTCTATGGGTAAAGGTGGATACGATAAGCAAACGAGCCAAACGTCTCGCACCCAAAGATATCCAGAATGAGTGTAGGAAAGCTTCAGTCTTATTCCTTCTTTACCACTTAAGGCTCATGGCATGTAATTCTCTTCTTAAACTTCAAGGGAAGAGAGAAGAGTATTTGTAGTTGTTTCTTGTATTGAAGATGACGACCTTATCAATCGTTAGATCCGAATTGCACTATAGTCTATGAATGAAGGCGAATACAATGAGCATTGGGTCATACGTTCCATACCCAAAGATACTCAGAATGGGGGTAGGAATACTCCAGTCCCACTCCTTCTCCATTACTTAAGGCTCGTATCGTAGAACTTGATTCATGATTGATAAGTTGTTGCCGTTGTCCTTGCTTTTGTTGTTTTTGCTTTTGTTGTTTTTGCCTTTGTGAAGAGAGACTTGTCAATTGTATGATTAGAATTATGCTAAAGTCTATGAATAAAGGTGAATACGATGAGCGCTGGGTCATACGTCCCATACCCAAAGATACTCAGAATGGGGGTAGGAATACTTTAGTCCCACTCCTTCTCTATTGCTTAAGGCTCGTGCCACACACTTCTAACTTTGATTTGACAAGCTTTGAAGACGCCGCCTTTGATGTGCTTGAATAATCCGCTGCTTGGTACGACTGAGGATGCCTTGATTGAAGATATTGTCTTGAGGCCTTTAGCTCCACAATGTGAAAGAAAAGTCCTACTAAGTGACCAAGGGTCTTTTGGTCACTCAATTAGACTGGGGAATTATACAAGTTCAAAGGATTTAATTAATCAAAATTACTTTTGATCAATTTAATCAGGGGTTTGGTTTTAGTTTTGTGGGGAACTAAGTTTTGGATCTAATTGAAGTTAGTAATTGTTAGAACTAACCTAAGGGATCATGCATTAGAAATTGGTTGAATATTCTAAGTTAGATTAGAAATTCTAAGGGAGCATGTCAAAATATTGATTAAAATCATGACTAAAATTCTATGTGAAGTCCTATAATTAATTGCATTCTAATCCTAAGGGGAACATGCAATTTTCAACACAAAATATCAAAATAAGCCCATAAAGGGCAAAATGGTCAATAGTGAAATATGTCAAATTCTAACCATGGTTTAAAGTTGATTAAATCCTAAATATGAATTCTAATCCTAATGTTGAAAATTGGATGAATCTAAATTTAATCAAACCTATTTGTTTCTAATTGAACCTAACCCAAAATTCCTAATTAAAATTCTAAGAAAAAATCAAAATCCTAATTAATTCTAAGAAAAATTCTATTTAAATCCTAATATGCTAATTAAATCCTAAAATCAAGATTTATTAACCTAATTAAACCAACAATCTAATTAGCCTAATAAAAATGCAAAACAATAAAATAAAATCAAAGAAAACAAATAAAATTGGAAACAGGGGTGTATTTGTTAAAAGGGGTGTGGATTGAGTTCAGAATAATGGGCTGCCAGTTGAGCCCATCACTGATTTTTTTGTGTAGCCAGCCAACAAAAAATGGGGTGCATTCAGCGAATTTGGGAATGGGCCGTCTGAGCCCAATGCCTCACCAAGTGTTCCAAACAGGGGGTGCAGAAGTGAAATAGCGTGGGAAATTAACAAATGTGTTAATGGGCCTCTTGAAGCCCAAGTTCGTTTGATTCACTTAATCATGGGGGTGTATTGTCACTGGTGGTGTATGAAACGGAATTGTACGGGCTTGAACATACTAAGCCCAAATCCTCAATTTTGTTGACTTGTTCAAGTCAATAGACTCAAACTAATTTCAATGCGTGCCCAACCTCTTAACTCTATCTCACCATTCTTCCACCGTGGGCCGCCGCACCGGCGTCCATCACCGGCGCCGGTGGCGGTCTGTCCTAAATAACCACAACCATCTTATGCATAATGATACGTTAGATACACCTATGGTAAGGGATTTGGGCGACGGTCAATGGATTGGTTGAATCGATCCTAACAAAGGAAGAACCCTAGCATACTCAAAGTTCAATAAAATGGCGCTCACTAAAGATTAACTCCTAACACCATGGGGGTTTTGTTCCTCAACCTAAATGCTACGTCTTGGTACAGTCAGAGCAAGAAAACAATAATGAATTGTAAATGACATACCGGGGAAGATGATCGGAGAATTCATCGGTAAGTTTTCTGATCTTGATTCTTCCTTCTTCTTCTTCTTTTCGCTTGCTTCTTCTTCTTCTAAAACTTTGGAAATGATAGCAGAGTGAGAGTGAGATGGCTTAGCTCAAGATGAATTAAAGCTTCAATGTGAAGCTTCGATGGCTTTTCTGTGAGAAAATAAGAGAGCTTTGGTGAGGGTGATGAGAAAGGTTGCAGAGAGATTGCACAAATTCGCAGGGTTTAAAAAGTGATGAAAATGAGAGTGATCAACTGTTTAAATAGAGTTTAGGTTTGGAGGTGTTTAGGCTTGGAGTTAGGATTGGAATCTGTTATGTTCAGGCTAGGATTTAGTTGCATTCAACTCACTGAGTTCATGGTGAAACTCAGTTAGTTAGAATCAACTCAGTTAGTTAAGATGGTTTTTAATTGATCCATGAATGAATGAAAAGAATTTCCACTGGCTGTTGCAGGTTAGAAGGAGATTGAGGTGAAGCTAAAATGGTTTTTTAGTGACCTGTTGTCCAAGTTGCAAGTTGGATTTTAAATGACCTTGGCTGGGCTTGGAATGATGAAGCATGAAGGTTAGTGGTCTTGATGTGCAAACGGGCTGTAGTAGGTAGCATTAGAATTAGGATTAAACTACTGAATTAAATGTAACCTGTTGAACTGGTCATTGAGTGCAAGTGTGTTTTGGTTTGCATTTTGTGATGCTTGGCCTAGGATTTGATTCAATGCCTTATGTATTCAAGCCCTTGTCTTTGTTTCCTCTTGCACTGACTTGGTCAATCATATGGATGCAGGTCTCATGGTTGAATCAGGTTTGCATTTCCAGTGGGTATGTACTGTTATGCCTTAAAAAGACAGGTCTGCACCATTGCTTATCCTTTTTGTCCTATGGATCATGAACATGAGGCTTAACAGTTATTGCTTCCAGGGAACAAGATGTATCTCCTATCCACCAGCTGGAATCTGATGAGCATGCTATGTTGGAAAGTGTCATCATGTGGGTAACTCTCTTCATGTACTGATCTATGCTGGTAATGTCTAGCATGTGTTTTGTACTAGTATCATGGTGTGACCTTCTCCATTTTGAGCTCATGTGCAATGGAATGTTTTGATGTTGGCTTAGGATTTTGTTAGCTTTGTTGGTGTAATGAGGTTCTACTGTTGGTTTGGGTGACAAAGTTATCAAGGTTGTTAGGTTCAATCAGATGGAGTCTAGTTTTGGTAAGTTGCTCTGCTAGCATATGCCATGTCCCTGCTGCAATGGGTCTGCTGCTTGTTGGTGTTAATGTAGTTAGATGTTAGCTCAATAGCTGTTATGCGCATGGCTTGGTGATTCAGTGGTTATGGCTTGATGATGATTTGCCAAGGCATGTTGTTGCTTGCTGTACATGATGAACATGATTATGGGATGCTTACTGAACTTCCAGTGTTGTTGTTTGCTGAAGGTTACATCACAATTCTTGGTTGGCTCAAGGAAAGGCAATGATATGCAGTAGGTTTGGTATGAGAATGCCATGGTGAGGTCAGGCAAATGCAAAGTGTTGTGGCTCTTATGAGGCATGTAGGACAATCATGAGGTATCTATTATTGAACTGCAATATAATGCCCTGATGTGGCTGGAGTTTGGTTCATTAATGCAGAATGGTTTGATATATGTGTGCAGGTCCTGTTTGGTAGCAAGGCTCCATCTGGATTAATGCAGCAAGGTAGTGTCATGGTGCATTGATGCTTCAACTATAGCTGATACCTTGCAGGTTGGTTTGTCTGCACTGAAACCTGACTGTTGGTATGGCTTGTTGATGACTTGGTCTAATGTTGCTTCCAATACTGTTATTTGTTGTTGAAAGCAAGTCGACATGTTTAGGTTTCCAATGCCCTGTACTTTAGTTGTTTTGATTCCTTTTGGGCAGGCTGTTGTTTTGATGCAGGTTTTGTGGTCATGTTGGGCATGTCATGCAGCCCATGACTTCAAATATGTGGTGTATGACATCAAGGTTTGGTTACAACGTCACCATTTGATGTTGGCTTACTTATTCAATTAAACCAAGTGTAAAGCGCCCAATGGACAACCTGTCCAACTCCAAGCCTGCTGAATATCCATTGTAGGCCTGTTATAGGATTTGGTGTAAGCTATTGACATGTTTCACGAGCTACCCATGTAGGTTGAATGGCATGCTTGATGGCTTGGCTGTCATTGATGTGAGCAAGGTACAATAGGTCTTAAATGGTTTGTGAAGCTTGAGGTATGTTTAGTGTCGTGTTGTTTGTTATGCCATGTTGAACTTCTTGAACATGGTGCTAACCAGTTTGGATGTGATTTCTCTAAATGATTTTGACATGTTATGACTGAGTTTGGTCATGTTGGACTGTTTCTGTAGGGATGTGTCTTATGCTGCAGCTTTCCATGAGCCTTCTCCATCATCATAAACTCAAGGCCAAATTGTAATACCTCAAAATTTGCCCCCCTCATTCATGCATTCATTTTTAGGTCATTTAACATTTCATATTGCATTTCATCATGTCAATCGGAATTAGATCCAAGAAGCTTGAATATCATCCAAGACACTTTGTGGGACCTATCTGGGTGATCAGTCAACACAAGGGAATGGCTTGAGATACTTCCAACATGTTCAAATGGGGTCTACTCATCAGTCAAAACGTTAATCTTGAAGGAGCAAAAGTTTGTTCATGAGCTGTCATGCTCGCTAGGCGAGCAGAATGGGTCGCCTAGCGAGTCCCAAGAAAAGCCACCAGAATCACCTACGCTTAGAGGAATTTCTTGAACTGTCATGCTCACTAGGCGAAGCCCACGCGTTTTGAAAAAAAAATGAAAAAAAAACGAAAATAAATAAATAATAATAAATAAATAAGTAAATAAATAAATAAAATATAACAGAAAAATCTTGGACTTGGACCTCTCTCTTTTGAGCCCACAAAGTCACAAAAATCAAGTTATAAATTCTAGACTTCCATCTCCCAAAAAACCCTGGGAAAAAGATAGTGAGAGAAGAGCTAACAGAGTTCAGAGCAACCTCCAGAGACTGAAGGGAACTCATCTGCAAAGAGCCAATTCCATCTCATATAAACCCTCAGATTGCTTTGCAAACCCAACCGGACAATTCAATTTCATTCGATCTCTCCAATCAGGTTTGCCCTATTTTCATTACTCTATGCTTTCAATTTGAATGCTCTGAATGTATGAGGTATTATCGTTAGGTTTTACATGTGGGCACATGTTTTAGTATGTATGTCATGCCTTGATGTGTGGATCCTTGCCCCCTGACTTTGAATTTTGATACCCTTTTGATGCATGTGTTTGACAAGAGGTTTAGGCCTCCTACACTTGGTTGCTTTTTGTGAGCTCTTTTTGTGAATTTTAATGGCATGATTCATGTGGTTACATTTTGATTTGGGGCAACTCTTGATTGCGCCCCATCTTGTCCCTCTAACCTGTTTGTTGAGTTTTTGTGAGGGCTCACATGAGTCCTGAAAGGATAGCTTGCTTGGCATTCCATTTTATTTGTGGGATACCATTTGGAGATTTATTCCGATTACCTGTATTGACTTGCTTTCTTTGATGGTGCCAGCTCGAGAGATCTCTGGGTTTCTTATTTCTTTAGCTGTTATTACTTCGGATCTTTATCCGTGTGGTAGACCTCTTGATCCCTTTATCTTTCCCGCATTTTACCGTTTTCTTAGCTGGAAGACCTCGATAGGAGGCAATGTTTTCTTTTGTTTGTTTACTTTTGTGCCCAAAGACCTCCACGAAGAGGCAATTGACGGATAAAAGGGATTAGTAATCAATCCCCCGTTATTCAGTGTGTCGTTCTTTATGCTCGCTCTACGTGCTGATGCTTCAGAACAAAAGCCCAATATCTTTTGTCCGGTCAGTCAGTGGAGAGGGTTCCACCTTTCTGAATCCCCACTTTTTGTCATGAGCTCACCCTGTCCAGGGTTAAGAGCTATGAGGTCTTATCCTCATTACCCTTTTTATCTGCTCACCCTGACGTTCAATGTCAGTGGTTAAGAGCCCATTTGATTACCTATTCCATGGCTTGTTTGTCGAGGTTGATATGACCCCTCTTGACTAAAGCCCTACCCATGTATGTTTAAGCCCCCTGGTTGGCATTTTACTTTATGCATGTTTGTTTTGTATGGTGTGATCGTCTCCCCATAGGATTACTAGGCTTCGTATAGTCTCTCGTTTGCATGTCAATTAAGGTAGCACTGTTCCTTCATCTAGGACTTCCTTTTTTGCATGAGCATTCCTAAAACCCAAACAAACTCATTTATTTTTCTTCTCCTAAGAACACGTTAACTCCTTCTACTACAGGCGAGTAAGTCTCCAAAGGTCGAGCATCCGGTAGATTGCGTAGTAACGTCGTTCATCTAAAAAACACAACCCTTAACCCGTAGTTAGCCGAACTACGGTTTGCTCTGATTCTCATTCCAGATGAGATACGTAGGCATAAGACGCGATGTCTTAGCGAGCACACTCCTCTTTAGCCCATAGGCAGCCAAGCTACGAAGACTCTGATTCTCATATCCAGATGAGATACGTATGCAATGGATGCAATATCCGTGCGAGTCATTTTCTTTTGACCCCCTCTTTTAGCAAATAGTACATTAGATAAACCCATACCATTTAGACAAGAACAACAAAAGTGGATCCCGTAGAGTACTACGGATGCGTAGGGGTGCTAATACCTTCCCTTCGCATAATCGACTCCCGAACCTAAGATTTGGTTGCGAGACCTTGTCTTTTCCTCTCCCTTTTCCAGGTTTACTTCGAGTGTTTCCTTTCCCTCCTTTGGGATAAATAACGCACGGTGGCGACTCTTCTGTCTTTTCTTTCTCACCGGTTGTTTTTTCGCATCTCCTTTTTCAGGTTGCGACACAAATGCATGTGGGAATGTTACAATGTCAGGTTATGGTGCTGCTGCAAGGTTTGGCTCAGGTGTGCTGCAGGATTTGGCTGGATTGCTGCAGCAGCAAGGCTAACATTGTTGTGCCATGGATCCTTCAATAGTTAAGTCATGTATTCGATTTCTTTGGATCGTTGTATTATTTTGGTTAGAGCCATGAGTGACAATGTTGTGCTGTAGAGCCCTCTTTGGAAATCAATTAGGGACAAACCAAGGCCAATGGTCATTGGTTCCAAAATGTCAAGACAACATGGTTTGTGCAATGTGACTTACTTGTAATGGAAGTAATCAAGAAAAATCACCAACAAATATGAAGATTGGATGTGCATTGAAGCAAAAGGAACAGGCCAAGTTTGGATAGTCAAGAGCAAGTGAGGGTTGACTTTGGTCAAACTTGACCAAAAAGTCAACTGTTGACCAAAGTCAACAAATGGTCAAAAATGTATTTTCTTTGTGATTTCTTTGTAAATGGATACTTACTGGATAATTATGGGTGAATTTAGGGTTTAATGGATTTGGGTTGACTTTGGTCAAAGTTGACCAAAAAGTCAACTGGTGACCAAAGTCAACAATTTGGTCAAAATGTCAAATTTTGCATTTTCTTGTATGGAATCATATGTAATGACATGAAATGGTTTAAAAAATTATTGAAATTGGTTTCCAAACTATCTTGTTTTATGACTTGGATGTTGGACTTTTGAAAAATAACTTGACTAATAATGCACATGAACAAAGCCATCAAATGAGACCACAGGGCTAGGGTTTTGAAAAAATGTCCATGGACTAATGGCATGACCAACAAGTGGCTTGAAACGCAGGGGTTTGATTGTTCAGATGACCAGGATCAAATGAATAGCACAATTGACTTTGAACTAAGACCAAGGCTCCAAGTTAGGTCAAGCAAATTGACAATAATACACAATCAAGCCACTAAGCTCCTCTAATTACCATCTCCTGATTAGGGCTTTGGAGACCAAGATGAGGCCTAGGGAAGCTCCGAGAGATCCTGCCTTGAGAAATTAGGGTTTTGAAGGCCCTATGTTGTCTAGTCACAACTTTGTTGAAGTCAAACCTTCACCATTATTAGGGTTTCACATCCCCCATGCTGATGATGTGAATCAAACCATGCCTTTTGGCCCTTGATACCTGTGTGAGCCCTAGCTTCATGGGCCCAAGTTTCTTTTGAATTCATGAGGAATGATTCATGTGGATGAGTTATCGATGTATGCAAGTCATCTCTTGATCAAGTGATTAGATACATAGGTGAGAAAGGGGAGGGCAAATTTAGGGGTACAACACACATTATCCAATCTATTTAGCAAAATATGACATTCACAATGCAGGGAAAAACCAACACTATTCATAAACAAGTTATGAAAGTGCCAATTCAAAGAATCAAAAGCTCATTACACAAAAACAAATGTACAATCAATTCAGTTCATATACAAACTCAATCCATAAGCCCACTCAATTCAAGTACTAAACTTAACTGTCGAACTTCAGCTAATTAATCTCCAACTATTTTTAGTTAACGTCCTAAATGTCTTAACCACAATTCAATTAACTAACCCAAGCTCTAACCAGTTGCACTAACTCCCTCTAAATGTCACACCAGTTGCACTAACTATCCTAAATAACTACTAACTAATAGTCCATTAACCTTAACAATTTCTAACATAACAATTAACCAACCCTGCCCCATCTACCCTAATCCTAACTACCTTTCCCTAAGTCTGTTACACACTATTAACTAACTACCCAAATCAGTTAGCAATTTCCCTCGAATCTGCAATGCAACTAACACACAATATGTTTATTTTCCACTCAAATGCCTTAAGGAAAAGCACAAAATCTAACAAACTCCAACTAACAGATTGAAACTCAATCCTAACCTCTCTTAAGTCCCTCACACGGATTTCAATCCAAGGGCATAAATTCATTCAAACCTAACAGTTTCTAACAACTTTTCCCTCCATTTTCTTCTATATAAACCTATCATTTCACTCTTCATCATCAACAATTCTCACCCTACTATTACTCTTCAAAACTCTCGCCACATCCCTTAACAAAGCTTGTCATCCAAACTCATCAGAGCTTCACGTTGAAGCTCTGAGAGAGTCAACATGAACCTCAACCTCACACCACTCTTGGTATCTATTCAACATAAAACAATAAATAAGCCCTAACAGAAAGCACCAACGGTAACGACAAAGGAAAACATAAGGAGTAGAAGAAGACTTAAAATAGAAATAAGAGAGGTGAAAGCAGATACCTGGAGATTGTAAACTCCTATGGATTTCTTGTTCCTCACCATCGATGTCAGAAAAACAACATTGACCATATTCCTTCCTCATCGGTAGGTTGTTCTCTCCATCCATTTTTGCTTCAAATCTCGTTACCACGCTGATTATTTTGCCGTGTGGATGAAAATCCCTAAGAGTATTGCTTGAATTCGTGCATGTTAGGGACTTAATTTAGTTTTTTTTAATTCTATGGTTTATGTTCTAGCTTAGATTTAGGGATTAGGGCTAGATTTTGGAGAATTTTGGCATGAGATTCATGCTTCGGCCTTCGAGTGATAAAACGGAGGGTTTGATGAGGCTAGGGTAAGGTTCTATGTAGCCCCACCATCAAAGGCGATTTCCGGTGCAGAGGAGCGACTTCTGGCCACTAGGATAAGTGAGAGAAGAGAGACGAGACTGAGGGAGCGTGAGTGTGAAAGGAAAAGATATTTTATCTCTTTTCCCCCTTTCTACTGTGGTATATTAGGCTTGGGTCAAAGCCCAAAGACATATTTCACTTACTAAACCCCCAAAAGTGCTATTGCACCTCCATGGCAGAACAAATGGGGTATGCATGGGCCTGAATACAAGGCCCAACGCCTCAATCTTGGGTTCTATACCCAGTTCCACTTTCATACCCCCTGGGCAGAGTTTAATCATCCTTTAACCTTTGTTATTTTATTTTTTAAGAAATTTTCTTTTATTTTTTTTACTCTCAGGAATTAATGTTTCTTCTTTAGGATTTTAGAATTTAATCTTGGTTGTAGCAATATTTGGGAAGTTAATTAGGATTAGGGTTTTGATTATAACTTTTAATTTTGGTTACCTTTCTTTTGTTCATGACTTTAATCTAGACTACATTTCTTTAATTCATGAATTGTTGGACTTGTCAATTATTTTGCAAGATATGATCATTTCCCCTCTCTTATTTTAATTAAGTAGTTCATTTAAGTGGTTAAGTTTAATACATTTAGAATTTAATTGTCAACACATAAACACCCATTTGGTTATGTAAGAGAAACTTGTGATTATCATGATACTTCATCCTAAAAATAGAAAATCCACTTTGTTTTATTTCATGTCATAAAAATATTTTTCACCATAAAAATGGAGGAAGAAGGATTGGACACTGTTGTAGAGCTTCATGTTCAAAAATTCATCTTCTATATTAAAACACAGTAATCAATTGAATTAAGTAAGTTCTAATTGACTTAATTCTCCACACATCTTTCACAAAAATTTAGAAGAAAAAAGAGGAGGGTGTAGAACTTCTCTCCTCGAATGTTCAGACACTGTTGTAGAGCTTCCTGACTGAATATTCGTCTTCATACTAAAAGCAATCTCAACACATCAAACTCTACTTTCTCCTTAGGGCTAACGTTAATAAAAAAAATCACAAACGAACATGTTATATATGTTTGGTCGCAATACAAACGAACGCTTAAGCCTCCCATGCGCGAGTAAAAAAACAAAGTTTAACTGCTAGAACTCGACCTCAACATCGTTCAATAAAATCAACCAATAAACACTTATTTTCTACCATGAACTACAGAGCTCTGATTTTCTCATTGCACTATTAAAATATGTAGGCACAAGGTTTTGAAATCTTGGTGAGCACATTAATTAAAAACTTATTTTTTCCACTTAATTAAAACCTTTACAAAAATCAGTAATCGCGAGTAACTTTTAGCTAACACCAATATACGCAAAAATGATCAAAACGGTTCCCATTGAGTACAATGAATATGGTGGGTGCTAATAATTTCTCCTTGCATAACCGACTCTCGAATCTGCTCTTGGTTACGATGATCATACCTTTTACCCTTTTCTTCATGAGTTTTATCGATGGTTTCCCTTTCCTTTGGAGTAAATAAAGTTCGGTGGAGACTCTCGTATTGTGACGCGACAGTCACTAGTCGAATCCCCAAAAGGTAAGAAGGAAATTAATGTGAGGGGTGGGTGTACAAAGTAAAGTTGAATCCAAGAGGAAAAGTGAACAAACACAAATCAAAACTTGTAGCCAAAGGATTTCTTCAGAGAGAATGAATTGACTTTGATGAAGTTTTTGCACTAGTTGCTAGGATTGAAACAATCAGGTTGGTTGTTGGTCTAACAAAGATAAAAAACTTGTCAATGTGTTAAGTGGATGTGAAATCTGCATTTTTGAATGACCATCTAGATGAAGAAGTTTAATAAACACAAGTCGTTGATTTTGTGAAACAAAACCAAGAAAGCAAGGTATATAAGTTGCATAAAGCCCTATATGGACTCAAACAAGCTCCAAGAGCTTGGAATAAGATAATAGATGGTTTTCCAAGGGAGAATGAATTTGTAAAGTTCACAACTAAACACGGTGTATATGTTAGAAGAAGGAAAAGTGAACTACTCATACTTTTCCTATATGTAGATGACATGTTGATAATAGGCAGCTGCAAGAAGGAGGTTGCAGATTTCAAATGTGACATGAGGAAGGAGTTTGAATGTTTGACCTGAGCAACATCTCATACTTCATTGGTATTGAATTCTACAAGAGTAGTAAAGAGTTGATGATGCACCAAAGGAGATATGCAAGTGAGATACTCATAAGATTTGAGATGGAGGATTGCAATGCAGTTTCAACACCAACTAAACCAAGACTACAATTAATGAATGACTCATAGATATTTAAAATCAAAATAAATAATATATTTGTTATGTTTAATCCAAAAAAGTTTAGTTTTTAATTTCTTATGTTTAACTATTTGTTTATATTATTTTTTATGTATATTTAAAATAAGAATAAATAATGTACACTATCTATTTATATTAATTTAAAATCCAAAATTATTAATTTTTGTATATTAAAACAGAATATTTTTTTTTACAATATTAAATCTATGTAGATATTTGTGGCATGATTTTCACGTGGCAAGCTTGTGGTGAAATTTTTACCTGGAAAACTTCTAACACACATGAGATCAGACCTACAAACAATGTAGAATATTGTGTCATGAAAATCACGTGGCAAAGTGTTGCGATGTGAAAATCATGTGGCAACTTTGTGGCGTGCATTTCATGTGGCAACTGAGTTGCCACAAGCGGCGTGAAAATCACTTCGCGGTATGAAAATCATGTGGCTAATGACAATAAAGTGGTGTGTTAAGTATATAAGTTTTTGTGTTAAGCATGTTTGTAGATGCATGATTGATAGTCGAAGTTGCATGTATACAATAAAGTTGAATACAACTTGTAGTAGTCAAAACTGCATGTATTCGACATAGTCGAATACAACTTATCAAAGTTAGTTAGTTAGTTTGAGATTACTTAATGTGAAACTAATATCATTATAAATAGGAAGGTTTCTCCTGTTTCAAAGAAAGGTTTCTTTGTAGTCAACACCATCCTTTTGAGTGAAACCTTTGGCGACAAGTCTAGCTTTATACCTTTCAATATTACCTTTCGAGTCTCGTTTGGTCTTAAAGACCCATTTGCAACCGACTCATTTTGAACCTTTAGGTAACTCAACTAGATCCCATACATTATTGTCACTCATTGATTTTAACTCTTCTTTCATAGCATTGAACCAATTTTTAGAATTGTCACTTTCCATGGCTTGTTTAAATGATACTGGATCCTCATCAATGCTCAAGTCACATTCATGTTCAAGTGAATAAATAACATAATCATTTGAAATAGCTGGTCTCCTTTGCCTTTCAGACCTTCTTACTGCTATTTCTTGTGTTTCTTCAGTCACTTGTTCTTGCTCATTTGTGACTTGTACATTGTCAACTGGTTCATCAACTATATGTTCATTTTGTGGGTTTTGAATATTAATTTGTTGTCTATTTGGGTTGTATGACGGTACCACAACCAGAGGGACAACAACTTGAGAAGATTCTTTAGGTGAAGAAGATTCTCCACGAGTCTCCATAATATCCACTTTACGTGATTTCTCACTCCCACTAAACTGCCCATTTTCAATAAACCGAGCATTACCAGACTCAATTATTCTCATACTATGATTAGGACAATAAAATCTACACCCTTTCGATTTTTCAGGATACCCGATGAAAAACCCACTAATGGTTCTTGCATCAAGTTTCTTTTCATGTGGATTATACGCCCTTACTTCGGCTTGGCATCCCCAAACATGAAGATGCCTCAAACTAGGTTTCCTTCCCGTCCATAGTTCATAAGGAGTATTAGGAACTGCCTTGCTAGGAATCCTATTAATCAAATACACAGCGGTCCTTAATGCGTAGGTCCACAATGATAAAGGTACATTACTATAATTTAACATTGACCTAACCATATTCATGAGAGTACGATTCCGCCTCTCAGCCACACCATTTTGTTATGGTGTGCCTGGCATAGTATATTTTGCACATATGCCACGACTTTCGAGGAACTTTGCAAATGGACCTGGACATTGTCCCTTCTCATTATATTTTCCATAATACTCACCACCTCTATCAGACCTCACTATCTTTACCTTTTTATCTAATTGCCTTTCCACCTCATCAATGAATACTTTTAGCATGTCCACTGATTGAGATTTTTCATGCAATAAATACAAGTAACAATAACGTGAGAAGTCATCAAAAAAGTGATGAAATACTTTTCTTCTCCCCAAGAAGGGACGTCGAAAGGACCACAAATATCAGTGTGTATCAATTCAAGGAGTTCACTGCTTCTTGTAGACGAATTTTTAGATATTTGTTTGGAATATTTTCCTTTAATGCAATCCAAACATATATTCCAGTCACCAAAATCTAATTGAGGTAATATTTCACCTTTCATTAACCTCATTACTCTTTCTTTAGATATGTGACCTAACCTTTGATGCCACAAATAAGCAGAACTCTCATTATTTGTACTTCGCTTACTACCAACAATATGTTCAATATTAAATAGAGATTCTTTAAAATTAACATCAAGATTAAAACGATATAAACCATCAACTAAAGTACCAGAACCATAATAATATGTATCTTTAAACAAAGTAAATACACCGTTTCCAATCTTAAAATTAAAATTCAATTCATCCAACTTTGCAACAGAAACTAAATTCCTAGCACACCCAGGTACATAAAGACAACTTTTCAGATCTATATGATATCCAGTATCTAAGACCAATCTATACGTCCCAATTCCCTCTATTCGCGCCTTCATTCTGTTTCCCATATAAAGAAACTTTTCACTTTCTTTTATGGTTTGGATCGAAAGGAATCCCTGCATAATGTGTGAAACATGAGTAGTCACACCCGAATCAAGCCACCAAGTATTATTTGGTACTTCAATAAGATTTAATTCGAAATTTATGGAAACATAAAACATACCTTTCTTTTTGAACCACATCTTCCTTTTAGGACAATCCTTTTTGAAGTGTCCGCTCTCCTTACAGAAATAACATTTCTTTTCCTTTTGGACTCCGCCCTCAATAACCTTTAGAGGAGCTTTTCCCTTCTTCTTGTCCTTCTTGCCGAGCTTGACCTTACTGCAACTGGCTCCATCATGAGTCGTGAGATGAACGGAATGATCTTTCATCTTCTTTAGCCTCCCTTCTTCTTGAACCAACATGGCCTTAATTTCTTGAAAATTCCATTTTTCTTTGATGGTGTTGTAATTCACCTGGAACTGTCCAAACTCAAGAGGAAGCGAGTTAATTATAAACTGTACAAGAAAAGATTCACTCACATCCATACCAAAGGACTTCAACTTTGCTGCCAGATTTCCCATTTGAGTTACATGATCATGAATGGGTTGAGACCATTCAAACTTTTTAGTCGTCAACTCACTCATCAAATTTCCCACAACAGATTTGTCAGTGATTTCAGAATTTGAATACTCTTTAACATTTTTCATGAATTCCCTTGCATTTTCAGTGTTGGGTATAGATGGCTTAACATTGTCAGCCATCGTCATCCTCATCAAGTTCAAAGACAACCTGTTGGACCTTTCCCAATCCTCAAGAAGAGCTTTTTCATCTTCCGTACTGTCCTCCGTAATGGCTGCGGGCTTCTCGTCCATTATCAATGTCATATCCAAGTTCATAACACCCAATTGAAACTGAATCTTTTCAGACCAATCAGCATAGTTTAGCCCATTGAACTTTGTCATTGCGTTGCCCAAGGCAAACATATTAGTAGCAACTGCAAACATTTACACGTGCTCATGCGTTAATGCTTTGAATAAACTTCATGGATTCAAACTAATTGTAAATCTAATCATGTATCTAAATTCACCTTTGGGTGATATCTACATACATTTCGATAACATACTCAAAAGAACATGCATGTCTATCTTTGGATATACAAGCAACAAGTATGATAAAAAACTTTAATTTTATTAATTATAAGTCATGATTCATCTTTGGATGATCTCTATATATCTTATAATAATAAATACTATTATTTAACATAAACATGTTATTTGTATAGCATCGGATTAAAATTATACACTTTAATAAATTTGATCACTTTGGTGATTGCAAATTTTTAATATAATAATTTCAAAACAATAAATTATATCTATTAAAAAAAATAACAATACACAATTTTAAAACAGTAACATTTAAATGAGATTTAGCATGGCAATGTTGCAACTCAATCAAACCAGGATATGAAGACACAAAATTTGAAAAGGTAACATAACTAAAAATAAACGACTTTATATACGAAGTTACGTAAATGAATATACTACGCATATATAGGATATTTTGGATCGTCTATTAATACATGCATTGGAAATTCTGGAACATGTATATAAATTCCAGTGCCATCACCGTAACGTCTTTAAAAAAATTCAAAAGCAATTTTATGCATAGCATACATACATATCATGATACTTTCTAATATAAACTATAATTCTCATTAAACAATCACTACTAAAAAAAATCATAATATCGATAATCAACACCGAAAAATCATAATACCGGTAACAAAGCTCTGATACCAACTTTTAGCAAAATTTTATGTTTTGGATCTTGATATCGTGATTTTCATAGTGTTTTAGATTCTATAAATAAAACCGTAAAAACGTACCCGGATCCATGACGTCGATTCTTGTCTGATTTATTGATCCTTGTTTGCAATTGTTTTCTCCTCTTTTCCTTCTTCCTTATTTGTATCTTTGATGATGAAAATACTTTTGTGTATTTGTGAGAAAATGAGAAGGAATGAGAAAAGTTGGTGTTGGTTGCCTGAATGTGTCCTTTTATAGACACTTTATTCCAACAGTCATATTCCACCCCAAGAGTCATGTCCCAATAGTCATGAAGAGAGAGAAGAGAGATTTGTATTTTGAATTTCAAAATAAAACCCCATTGACTTAATTATCCATCTACCAAAATAATCATCACATTTAGGTGTCTTTTATTTAAGCCGAATATTGTTTACATGAGTCACACCTAATTAATAATAAATTAATCCAACAAACATTTTGTATTTGAAAAAATAATAAAGGTCAATACATTCTTCCTTTCTCTTCCAAAATCAATACTCTCTCAATACTATTTTCCCTTATAACTCCAAATTATATTTTCAAATTATTGTGCATGAGAATCATCTTGCAACCAAGGATGTGGTTGAATCACTCGAGTGAAGAGTGTAGAACAAGAATCTTAGATCAATCAAGAACGGGTTGAATCTTATTCCATCAAGATCGATTCCAACAATTTCATTATTTTAAGATTTGTTTCAATTTTTGTACTTTAAATTCAAATTTATTTAGTTTCTTATTAATCTTTAAGTTTAAAATATTATTTATTATTTTACTTACTAAAAAATTTACTCGTCACTTTTAACTTTTTAATTTAACTTTCAAGTCATTTAAGAATTTTCCTTTTAAATTTTAATATTTTGATATATAATATATTTATTCAGACAATTTTTCAATTCAAATCATATATTTAATTTAAATTATTTATTTTTTAAAGCAAACTTATAAAAACGTGAGTTTGAATGGTAATTTGTTTGAACAATTACCATCACACTAATTAATTTTTTTTTTAAAAAAATTATTGACTTTTTTTTTAAAATTTAAAAGACTCGTCAACAACCCTCCTTACATATAAATATGACAATAAATACTTAATTCCATCAAATCACTTCTACACAATTGGATTCTCTGTAGCTACTGAATGATCCAATTCAATCACAATCATTCATTTTAATCCAATACATACAGTCAGCCACATTAATTAATATATGGAAGGCTAAGATTGGAGACAGACCAAAAACATGGGAGCATTTAGAATTTTTTGAAGAAATGAATAAATTGTTTAAGTTAGAAATAACTAAAATTAGAAACTCAAGAGAAAATTGTGAGAATCGTGTCTCCTTGAAAAAAAAAATAATTAACTTGCATGAAACCCTAGGTAAGTTTAACCTAGGGAGACAAGTTTAATTTTATCCTATCAAGTCATAGGCATTCCTTAAATAAGAATTGACTAGAATTCAAAAAGGATAAAAAAACCTAGTAAACATGTAGATCATAAGAAAAAAAATTGTTCAGTTTATAAATGCACACATTACAAAAGATTTGACCATTTAGAGCATTTATGTTTTGACAAGTAAAAAATGTGTAAAGGTAATAATCCTAGACCTTCTAGAAAAAATAGTGCATTTGGACCCAAGAAAATCTGGGTACCAAATTTGAAACCTTAATGTTTTGCATCTATGCTTTGTAGCCTAAAGCTTTAATGATAATTAATGGAGTTGTGCAAAGAAAGAGTGATCAGTTAACCTCATAGTAGGTTTAATGGATATGTCTATGATGGACTTATCCATCTCGTTTTTTATACCAACCCCTGCATCCAACGATGCATAGAGAATGACACGCTATAATATGATTGGTGTTCCCCTTGAGGGAGGTTTCTATCAAAGCCTTTTGATATCTAAGGTAGTACATTATTTTAAGGTTGAAACACTACTACAAAAAGCACTTTTTATCTTGGACGTGAAATGTATAATACCTTGGCTAAAGAAGCGAGGTAACAAAGTGTGACATGAAAACTCGCCACTTATCACCTTGGTGGAAATAAAACTGAGAGGTAAAGTTATATGGGACATGAGTTTGAGCCCCAATAGTGGAACTTTTATTATTTTCAAAATTAGTTTATCTTACCTTTCGATTTACAAATAAAACCGAGGGGTAAAATTATTATTTTTTAAAAAGAAAATGGTTATATGGTTTACCTAAAATATTACATTGTTTACCCAGAATATAACATTGTTTACCCAGAATATTACATTGTTTACACAAAATATTAAAATAAAAATCAAATTTCCTAGGTGGGTGAAGATCAAATGTTGGTGCAAATATATTCTCCAAAGCTTTGCATGCATTTGATTCTAAAGAAAAAAAAGGTTTAGATAAATAAAATCAATATTCAAATATATGATTTTATGCTCAAATAAATATTTAAGAAAATAAACCTTAAACCCAAGCAATTTTCTGCTCTTGCAGTCCATCTTAGAGAACTTTTCCAAACGTCTTTATATTTCAAGCGTTTCATGTTCCATATAGGTTAGATTTTCAATATTCATCACACTTTTATAATGGATGTTCCTTAGGTTTCACACAGATCACTAATGGTAGATTCTTGAGCATTGATAAACATTAAATGGATGACAAATATTTGTTTAAGGACATTGAATATAGTAACAAAACGCTTAACTATCCCCTCAGTCACGAAGAAAATCGAGGTGAATAAGCTATTTTTAAAAAAATTACATTGTTTACACAGAATACTAAAAATACATTGTAAAATCGGTTTTCCAATGAGAATTTTTATTTTCTATGTCCATATCCCATGCAAGATGCTAGAGATCTGTTTCCCAATGAGAATTTTTATTTTCTATACTTGCAATCCATCCTAGAGATCTATAGTGGCAACTCATGATTAAATGAGGTGGTGAATATTTCCTCTCTTTGGGGCTGCTACATATAAGTTAGTCTTAGGGTAAAATCTATTTAACGAGTGTTTTTATAGTAAATATGATTATTAAGCACCTTGGTTTTATAATAAAATTGAGGTTTTTTATCTTCTTTTAACTATCACCTCGATGATGACAAAAACCTAGGTGAATCATTCTTTTTTTTTTAAATTATATTGTTTACACATAATATTAAAATAAATTATTTACAACAAATCTTTGCCCTTATTACTGAATATCTTCGTTGATATCTAGATTTAATTGCATTCTCTTCTTTGCTCAAAGGTTAAGCTTCATTCCTTGTTGGTTAAGCTCCCTTCTTTGTTGGTTAAGCTCCATTCTTTGTGTAACTTGAAGAAAAAATGATTTTCTGCACTTGCAATCTATCAACTGAGTACTCTTTAAAGGTTGGACTCCATTCTTTAACTGAGGGTTATTCTAAAAATACAATAATGCTAACATCAATACCATTATGTGAGATAAATTGCAAGGGCAGAAAAAAATGTTTTGTTCAAGATAGAAGAACATTGAAGATTTTTTCTATCTAACAATCCATCCCAAAGAATGATGCTTGCGAGTTTGGGGCTGCTTCATATTATTAAGGATTAGGGTAAAATTTGTTTAACGAGTGCTTTTATAGTAAAATCTTATCATTTTATGCCTCGGTTAAGTAGAAAACTGAAGGGTTAGAACATTATTTTTACACTTATAAACAAATAAAATCATAAACTGCGATAACTGAGAATAAAAGCTTATACTGAGTTGTTTTTTCACCTCGGTGTTATAAAAACCAAGGGAATATATGTTTTTTTATTTTATTTTTAAATAATAAAAATTTTGGATTTATAACTCGATTTTCTATTGTTTGAGGTGAAAACTTCGTCATGAAAAACGTTATTTATTGTAGCAAAATAATCTGAAAACTCTAATTAATCCTTTAAAATAGTGGTTTTAATTTCACTCATCTCAATAAATTATGTTTACTAACCAAAAAGACGAGTTTATAAGTGTTTTTAAATAAAGGGGGTGCAAATAAAACTAAACAGAGGTGTGGCCTAAAAGCCCAAAATGAACCATGCTGAAAATGGGTCATCCGATCGATTGACATTATGATCCAATCGATTGGATCACCTAAAAAATTAGGAATATAAACGTTGGAACACCACGCTGGCTAGTTAGATGATACATAAATGCAATGACCATTTACAATAACTAGTTCATGAAATTTTAAGCTTGTAATCGATTGAAACCTTCATCCAATCAATTGGACAGAGGCTATAAATAGAGGTAATTTTCCTTGCTTTCTCATCTCATTCTACATTCTTTTGTGCATTGCATTAGAAACACCTTATCTCTCTCAATCATCCAATATCACCTCAAATGGCACACAAGAGAACTAGATCCTCTCAATCATCACCATCTTACTTCTCCAAAGATTTCTCCACTCGAGAGCAAGAGAGCAATTTCAACTAGCACTATGCCGGTGGAGAATTGCACGTCCCTTACTACTTGAATGAAGAACTCTTAAATTATTGATCCTTCATGGAAGTCTTAAACTTTTTTATCCTAAAGAACTACGTTTTTGAAAAAGCTCAAGAGAGGTACCCTAAATTGATAAGAATGTTTTATGCAAATCTCACTTGCAAATATGGTTTCATTAGTTCTGAAGTGAAGAAGCACCCCATCACTCTATCTCTTGAAGATTTTGCACAAATTAGTAACTTACCCTTTATCAAACAAGATAATGATCAAACGGCTCTTAAAGGTAATGACTTCAATTTTGAAATTTATGCTCACATTATCCTAAGTGATCCTTCTTCTGGGATTTCATCTCCATTTAACGTCGGCCTTGTATACCCTGACATTAGGTTGATTCAAATATATAATTAATCATGTTCTTTTCCCAAGGAAAAACAATTTTAGCACCATCCAAAAATCAGACATTCATGCAGTTCGGTTTTTAAAAAATCAAATTGAGAAAAATTGGGTAGATGTCATGCTTCATCACATGTTGGAGAGAAAAAATAATAATGTCTCTCTACCCTATGATGAATTA
Source organism: Lathyrus oleraceus (assembly GCF_024323335.1). Classification (NCBI taxonomy): domain Eukaryota; kingdom Viridiplantae; phylum Streptophyta; class Magnoliopsida; order Fabales; family Fabaceae; genus Lathyrus; species Lathyrus oleraceus. The sequence continues at coordinate 134,043,295 of NC_066584.1, forward strand.
ATTACAAAAATATTGACCTACATTGGTTATGAATTAATAGAAGAAGAACCTAAAATTATGCATACAAAGATAGGAAAAGGGATTATAAGAAAATGGGATATAACACTCAAGGAAGAGAAATTGTTCCTTTACCTCCAAGAAAGGCAAGACAACAAAGAAGCAATGACCTCCCTCAATTCTCTTAAAACACTCTCAATAAAATATGTGATGAACAAAGGACAATGCACTCAAAGATTAACAAGCTCGTTGAGAAAATGGAGAAAAGAAACCTCATATTTTCAATAGTGTCAAGCGAGGATGATGATAAGATGAACTAAGTGTTTCTTATTTTCATTTTGCTTGTTGTTCGTGCCTAAAATTTTCTCTTCTTTTTTACTTTCCCTTGAATCAAATCAAATTATTTTATTTTCCTAAATGTTTACTTGCCAACATGTTTGCATATTTAAAATTACTACACTGCATCTTTACTCACCTTTTTGATTTCGACAAAGGGGGAGAAGTATACTCTCCGGGGGAGTATAATATACTTTCTACTTAATTGAGAGGGAGTTTAATTACTCTAAACAAATATTTTTTATTTCTTTTACAAACTTCCCTGAGAGCTTCATTGTCATTACCAAAAAGAGGGAGAATGTGAAACCTTGTTTTGCAGGTTATAAATCAAGGAAGTTCCACTAAAGATGCACACACGTTTGATGATGACAACTCACCTTTAATGATGACAACCAAAGTCAAGTATAAAGAGGTTAAATGTGAAACCATATCAATAGGGCTTGATAAACCTTATTATTTTTATCATGCCACTTAATTAGAATATAACTCAAGCCTCATCTCAAAGTAAAACTCAAGAAAATGCTACAAGAATGAAGAATTTGGAAAGGCTTGAAGTGTGTGAAAGCACGCCATGATGCGTCTGAGTGAATAACATTGTAAAAGAATAAGGTCTTTCTCGTAAAGTTATACGGATAATCACACACGCACACATGCACATGCATGCGTACATGCACACACACACATGCACATGCATGCGTACATGCACACACACGCATGCGCGCGCGCACACACACACACACACACAAATAACCTTTTAAACGTTTTTCTCAAGAAAATATTTCTAAAAATTTCTTGAAGTTGTGCCAAATGATTTGAGAGTTGTCAAAAATGTTATGTGCAAAATTTTAGTCTTTCCAATTGATTGGCATTTCACCCAATCGATTGGGTAAGTGCAAAAATGCGCCCTAAACGTTTAGGGAAATATATTAATAAGTGGTAACGACTATAAATCTTTTCTTGCATTTGAAATCAAACCAAACGATTATTTTCAAGCTAACCAATCAATTGGCTCATTAATTTTGGCCACACAAATTTTCCTTTTTTGTGTAAACCTCTAGCCTATAAATAGAGGTCCATTCTTACATATTTTCACATAAAAAAAATGAGATTTCATTCCTCACTCTTCACTCCTAACTCCCTTTCTAGAATATTTTATTTACTTTCTCTCACTAAAAGTTAGTCGTAGCGCTTTTGAGAAAGTCATTTTATAAGTGAGGCAGTTGTACTTCTGGAAGGATAGATTTGTAAATTCACCAAGTAAGTTTTCTTTTTATGTTGGTTGAATAATTCATCCATTTAGGGATTATTTATTTGGATTCTAAGCTAAATTCATTAAAAGCTTGGTGTTGGGGATTTAGTTTTTAAGTTGTCGGTTCGGTTTGAAGGCTCGACTCGTTCAAAAGTTTTCATTCAGTTCAAGATCAACCCTTGGTTAAAATCTCATCTTGGTTGGCGGTTATCCTGTTTAAACCTCTTTGCAGTTCAAACTTAACCCGATGTTAAAAGCTTACTAAGGTTGGAGATCATCCAAGTATAAAATCTCCTAAGTTTGTGATTCCATCCCGGTATTCAAAGCTCAACCACGTTGAAGATCAACCAGTGCAAAATCTTGGTTTGAAGCTTGAAGACTAATTATTCCAAGTTTCGTGTGGAAAAGAAATTAACCGTTTCAATCAATCATTTGGAAGGAAGACTTACCACTTCTTTTCGTATTTTTTACTTGGTTGGAAGTTAGCCATAAACTCCATTTTCATTGTATAAGGGGGTTCGAGAGTACAACCTACTAAAAGCTCTTAAGTTTATTGGTTACTCTAAAGAATAAATCTTGGGAAAAGGATTAAGTCTTTCTCTTTTGAATGAAAATCTATAAATTTTGGTGTTTTCTCTATTTCCTTAACTTTTACTTTCTGAACTTTACTTTATGAATTTTATTTTTCCATTGCTTAATTTCAAAACTTTTCTAAAATGTTTTTAAACTCAGAAGTTAATTCTAAGAAATTTCAAAATCAAGTTTTTCTGAAACACATAATTCATCCCCCTCATGTTTGTGAAGTCATATGTCCAACAAGGCCAAATCCATATCAAATCCACTCTACTTGACCCAAAATATAAAATTATTTCACATGTTAAGAGCAAGGTACAATCTCTGATCTCCACTTTCATTATACTCATCTTGAATCTTGAACTAACTTGGTTGTTGGAGTGATAACCATGCAAGTCCATCCAACACCACCTTAAATGAGATTGGAGCCACCGCTCAAGATCATCAGTTTCTCAACTGCATCCCTTTCTGGTTCGTGAACGGAATAGTGGGGATGTCTGTGGGAATCGATTTTAGATTCCTAAGATTTCCCTTAATTCATGTTTGCTCTCCAACCTCATTGTGTAAACATAAAAGTTCTAGATCTGGATTCTTATGATTTTAGATCCAAATCAACAACTTACCTATTGGTAACTTATTCTGGTCAGTAAATCAAGAGCATTCAGAGTTGAATGCAGGGATCTGTCACATTAGACTCAGAGGATCATTATTTCAATGGTGATTCACAATATTCCCAAATCACTGATTTCCCTTGGGGACTCCATGAGGAGGAAGAAGAAAGGACCCTAGGTATAGATAACATTGAAGATTCACATTTTATCTTTGAATCAAACATTTATGACTATCTCCCGCTTTCAACGTGATACCTACCATTGAGTTTCTGAAGATGTACATCGAGTTCATAATTAATGACATGCATGGATTCAAAACAAAAATGCATTCTATTGGTACCAAAGGATCTATGACCCATGTACATACCTTCCTATAGATAAATATTGTGTTTACCTTATTGCTTAGTGTAATCCTCTCCAGGAGGGCCTACCTCGGAGCATCAAATAGGGAACAAATGCATTCGGGTGTAGATACAGTCTGCCCGATAATCACAGTAGTTCCACTGGTACCAGGGCATGGATTAGGTTGTTTCTAAGAAACAACCCTGGAGTGAAGTCCTCCAACTTGGATAAGATAACGATCAAGTTTCTTGGTCGGGCTAGCAAAGGTACCTTAGATTATGGCAGCTACCTCTGGTCACTACTCGACTTCTCCGTTCCAAAGGAAAGACTGGATGAAAGGAACAATCGAACCCCAACCATAGGTCAAGAATACAGGTCTCTCAAAGAATTTCATCTAAATTCAACCTTCCTACTAGGTCCAAAGGGGGACAACCACAAGACTGGGTTGGCTGTAAGCAGAGTGTCATCCCTACTAGCCATATGAGGTAGATATTTGCATTGGAGTAAGACGAGACCGAGCGTGTGATTGGAAAAGTGCTTCATTGAATCATTGGACAAATAAATTTGACGGGCCTAAAGTTTCAACGGTCTCTATCAACGAATAAATATAAACCAGGGTACTTTCATACCTCGTCTAACCAAGGAAGACGCCTTAAAGAAATAAAGTGAACCCATTTGGGGCAGAGACGGGGATCCGACCCTTGGTCGAGGAATGGTCCCCTGTAATATGGAGCCCAATACAAAGATATGACCATATTACTCAATTTCGTCTATCATTGGCCTCGCCCCATAGATAAAAAGCATCTCGACAAATGTGATACACGAATCAATACACTCTTATGATAAATGATAAACACAATGAGCAAGTACAACAATAAAAAATGGTAGCTAACATAATTCAATGCACTGAGTCTCAAATCATAAAATCAATAAAAAGTCAAGAGGCACATCAACCACTCCATTATAATAAAATTCCTTGTTTCCTTCATAAAGAAAGCAATTGGGGTTCTCACGCCCAAAACAGATGTCCCACCATAGCCAATGAACACTAGTGGTCTGACCTAAACAAACAGATTTCATAGGGTAGAGAGCAAGCTCCAGAGTTATAACAAGTTCGTAAACAAAGACAATGATAAAGTGAAGATAAACACAAAGCTTTAAAGTAGATAATACTTGAATCATCAAGGTAAAATATATTTCCATTAAAACTTACATGTTGTTACATTCAAGAATAAACCTGGGATGCATTTCAGGAAATAAAATAATACAAAGAAAGAGAAAATCAAGCCAAAGCTCCTAGATCCGGGATATTGGGTTCATCCTCCCTAGTCACCCCGAGAGTATACTAAAACGGGTCTAGCATCTCATCCAAAATCATGTCATCAGGATATAACTTCCTTGAATGTTCCATAACTTGCTCCCGGACTCCAAGAATGACCTACATAGTCCACTGAAGGAAGTCACAAAGTGCCTGCTTCAGATCAACCACCTAGTCTTGGAGATCTTTCAAGGTGTCTGCAAGAGCCTTGGTCCCTTGAAGGATGGCTTTCTGATTCTCCTTGACCTGACGAGTTTTCTCCTTAATAGAATTAGAAGTATCCTGATACCGCTTATCCGTCTCTTTGAGGGCATCCTCCAGCTTAGTCACTCAAACAACCAAAGTAGAAGGAGGTTCGTGTATTTTTCCTCCTGTTGCAGAGAGTTGGCAATTTTGACCTCCTCCTACAGCACAACAAGCTCTTTATGGAGAGAAAAGCACCTCCTTTCCAAATATCCCTTTCCTTGGTAGGATTGCCTGGGGCCAAGACATCCCCCAGACCAATAGATACAAGGGAAAATATAGAAGAAGCCCTGAATAAATTATGAGTAATCTCATAGGCCAGTTCCATCATCTCCCCCTTAGGGAGATTTTGAACGAAGGATAAATCTGATGTTGAAACAGTAGTAACAGCCTCCTCATGAGTCCTAGCAAGTCCGAGAAGAGAATATACTTGGTATCCTCGTGAAGGGAGTTACCTCCCCATAAGTACCACCCTCAGAGACACGGGTCCGTTTTGGAGAACCATCATCCCGAGTATGAATAAGATTTTCACCATCCTTCATAGCTTGGTTTTGATGGGGAAAAAAATCTTATCAATAAAGAAATATCAAATAAGAAAAAGTTTGGAATCAAGAATCAAGAATGCATAAACTTGTGGATATTTTGGAAATAAAGAAAATTGATCTTGATGTTAAGGTACTCAATTGTAATTCATTATGTATAAACTTTATATGCTCAAAAAATAATACTCATATTCATCTCTAAAGTTCTCAAATTATCATTCATAAAAATCTTTGAAGCAAAGACATTAAAGTTGATTTTTAAAAAGTTGTACGCACTTTTTAAGTAAGATCTGTTGCAGTTTTTAAGTCATTTCTAGTTAATCGATTTAAAAAAAAACTTATGCTAAAAAAAACTGTATCCATTAACCAATTTAAGAAGTCATGTACATAATGCATAATTGTATCTTTTCATGAACCATTGACAATCTAAACTATTACAAACCTTCATGAAAATGTCTCAAACTTTAGCATCAATTCATATAGGTTCAAAATGATGTATATAAATGTCTATACATCATAAAATCAATTTAACCTATTTCATATACAAATTTTAATACAAATCAAATCAATTTTCTAAGTGTTATATTTTTGAATTATATAATGAAAGGGAAAAAGAATTGTTCTGAGCATAACTTAAAATCAGTTGAAACTAAAGTCAGTTGAAACTTTGTGCATAACTTAAAAATCATTCAAAAAGTTTCATAATATGTTATGAGCACTTAGGTTTATATATATTATTGAATTGTATAATGAAAGGGAAAAGTAATTGTTTATTCTTGGAAGTTGTCCAAAAATTATCTTTTAAAAGTATCATTTTGTTGTAACTTGATCACCAAGTGTGTGATGATAATCATTTGTTTGTAATAGAAAGTGGTGTGCTTTATGAGTATTGTAAACATAAAGTCATGTGCTTTATTTTTTATGTGATAATTATCATAATGCTGGTAATTATAGAAAAATGTCATTTGAATCGGGGTGATTCAAAGTCCAATGCAGTTGTTAGTGTTTTATGGAATCAAGGAAGTAATGTGCTTCTTTGTTGTGATAGAAGATTGTAGGATAGGTCTTGGTGTAAGACTTGTATAAAGATCTAACATATTGGAAAATCTCTCACAGGGTGTGAGGGGACTAGATGCACCCTTGGTTGGAAAGGGGAACTAGGATACATACTTGTTTTCTTTACACTCGGCATTCATTTTTTTCATTTTGTTCCATAAGTTCATAGAAATATTTTTGGAAAAATAAGAACATAAGAACTATCTCTTAAAAACTAGAAAAATCCCTATAACATAATTCACCTCCCTCTTAGGTTGCACTCTATACTTAAATTTAACGTCATAGTGGATTAAGGTAACTTGCGTCTAGATCTGGGTAAAAATGTCTTCTGCTAATCCGATTTTTATAGATGGCAGCAGTAGCAACAAACCTCCATCCTTTGTTGGTGAACATTATTACTTATGGAAAATTCTCATACAAGCATATCTAGAAGCACAAGGAGAAGATATATGGGATGTTGTTGAAAATGATCCATTCATTCCTATAAATGTCATTAACAAAGTAGAACAAGTGAAAGTAAAAGGTTCGTGGAATGATGATGATAAGAAGAAAGTGCAATTTGACAAGAAGGCAAAGTATATGCTTTAATCAACACTAGGTATGGATGCATTATTTTGTATATCTCATTATAAAACAACAAAAGAGATTTGAGAAACTTTAGAAGTGACTCAATAAAGAATGATATAGGTAAAAAGATCTAAATTAAATACTCTATTGCAAGAATATGAATTATTTAGAATGCAGTCCCAAGAATCTATTATTGATTTGCAAAAGAGATTTAGTCATTTAACAAAACATTTGGTGACTCTCGGTAAAAAAAAAAGGATGAATTAAATCTAAAAGTGTTTATATCTTTGACAAAAGCTTGATAACCAAAGATAGCAACTATTTTAGAAAATAAAATTCTTTAAAAATGTCTTCTGTAGCATTGTTCGGTAAACTTCAAGAACACAAGATAGAACTTGAAAAACTAGAAGACATTAAGATGAAAAAAGGAATTCAAAAAGTATTTTCTTAAAGACTAGAGTAAAAAATTATGATAGCAATCAAAAGGATGAGTCCACTACTGATTAAATGATGATCTTATCAAAAGTTTTGAAAAGTTCTTAAGAAAAGAAATGAAAAAGGAGATCATTTAGAAAGAAGCACCAATAAGGAAGGTTACATGCTTTGAATATGGAAAAAGATGACATATCTATAGTGAATGTCCTACAATTTAAAAGAAGAATAAATTCAAAAGTAAGAAGCACAAAACTCCAAAGAAAGAATATGTAGAATGAGATCAGGGATGGAGCTATAAATTTTGAGTAGTGGGCAATGAGTATTTTAAATTTTCTTATTTTTAAATTAAGAAAATAAAATAAGTGTTTGAAATAATTTATTTATTATAATACTATATTTTATATTTAAAAATAGTACACAAATATCCAAAATTTAAGTGCAAAATGTTATACATGTATGCTTTAAAAAAATTAATCAGGAAAAAAATATTTAATAATATATATATGTTATTAATGGTTTCATATGCATGGTTTTGTATTGTTACACTCATATATTGCATTTAGAACATATGGTAGTACTATAAAGAAATAAAAATGAAGTGGGGGCACGTGCCTACACTTTTGGCAATGTGGCTCCATCCCTGCATGAGATGACAATGAAATAGGTTCATCTTCAGATGAAGATTATGCATGCAAGACATTGATGATATCACATCATTCATGTGATGAAGAATATGGGATTAGTGATTTTGAAATTGGTGATAGTACTTCATGTGATGAATTACAAAATTCTTTTCATGAATTACATGAAGAACTTTTGAAACTTTCTAGAAAACGCTCAAAATAAAATAAAACTATTTTAAATCTAGAAAGTGTGACTAATAACACAAAAGTGGAGTTAGAAAAAGTTAAAAATTATACTTGCAATAAATGTCAAGATCATGAATCCAAAATTGTTTAACTAAACAAAGTGATCAAAAAATATGAAAATGTGAAATTGGTTTAGAAAATATATTAAGTAGTCAAATTTATTCAAGTAATAAATGTGAACTTGACTTTTCTAATTTTAATAAACCTAGTACACGTTAATCTATCTTTGTAAAGGCTACTAGCAAATTCAACAGTAAGGAATCAAAGAAAGTACATGTTGCAAATCATCATAAAAGATCTTATGATAGAAATAAGTTTTATTTCAATAAAAGAAATCATATTTTTAGACCTACTTATTTTTATTGTAATGTAAAAGGTCATACTTCTAATACTTGCTACATAAGAAATCATGATATTCTTTATGGTGATTGGTGAGTATGTATGGGTAAGAAATGGATCTAATCCAAGAGTACCTAAAGAAGATTAGGTACCTAGAAAGTGATATTAATTGTTTTGTAGGTGCTTGAAAATCATATGCTAGTATTGTCAATTAAAGACTGATCTTTTAAGATATAAGACCATATAGTACGGTAAATTTAGAAACTTTGTTGCATTAAAGATGGTTTGAAAGAGATTGACATCAAATCATATATTGTGAAGAATATAAGTCATTTTATGTTAAATGTATCATTTCCCTTATATTATTATACTCCTTTGAATTTTACTATTTTTCTTTTTGATAATGTCAAAAAGGGGGCGAGAGAGAGAGAGAGAGAGATAATTGTTATATTTTTTATTTTTCGGGATACTAAAGATATCATAGGAAAATATTGAAAAAGAAATGGGGAGATATGAAAGATAGGGGGAGATATAAAAGATAGGGGGAGTAATCAAGTGTCAAGCAAAAACTTCCCATCAATGTATTTTGTCATAAAAAAGGGGGAGATTGAAAAGACGATTTTCATCATCCTTCATAGCTTGGTGATGACAATCGTCATTATATGATTTTTACAAACAAATTTGGATGTAATAGGAGAAATAATGAGAAAAAAGTAATGTCAAAGTGTGAATAAAGGAGCAAAGACTAAGAAAGTGAAGAAGCAAATCAAACCCGAGAAATCGTGAAGAAATTGTGAAGAAACAGACATTTTTCAGCATAATTTACATCATGATGTTTGTCCAATAATTTGATCATATATGGACTTTCGTAACTCGGATTGAGACAATGTTTTTTGAAAAATAAAGCTTAAAAGGAGACATTTCTACTGTAATTATTGCAGTGCGACGAGGACATGTCACGGCGTGATAACACACGTTTGGCTGACATGATTTTTTTTATTAAAATGCAATTTTAGCTACTTTTTTAGGGGTTCTGGATTTTAGAGAGAAAGTGATGGCTAGGGACATTCAAGGGGATATTTTCGAACATATTTGAGTCATTAGTGAGAAATCATTCCATAGATTTTGATGATGAATACTTCTCCGCTCATGGTATTTGTTAATTTATTAATGAGTAGTAGCTAAGTTTCTCTATATTAGGGATCTTTTGAGATGAACCTTCTTTTTACTCTATTGGATCATATTTTTGTTTGAGATTTGTTGGATACCTTTATGTTATTATCTTATTTAAATTGTTCTTGTGTTTAATGATTTTTGTCGCTTACGGGCATACGAATCAATCTAGATAGTTAGAGATTTCTGACCGTTAGTCTAATTATATGAACTAGAAAATTTATTCAACTTTGTAATAAACTAGGAATATGAATTTATAAGTTGTTGCTAACGAATTAACGCACTTAAAACGCCTAATTTAACCTTGAAATGGCCTAAGAAATTAGTGAATTGCTGTATAAATTAGTGAGTTGCACACCAAAGAATTAGGTGTAGTGGTTATGTTAATTCGTAGTGAGATGATAATATAATTGAAACTCAACAGGCACACAGTTCATCAACAGGTAAAAATAAGGGGATTCGATAATAAAATCATAATCACCTTTCGCACCTTGAATTTCATCTTTCTAATTTCTCGCTTTAGAAATGCTTTTCTAACGAAACCCCCCATTCAATTACTTAATTGCGTACGTAATTATCTTGTTAAATTAAAATCCTCGCACTACTACAAAATATACCTTTGGTAACATGATGACTTCTCGTCAAGTGTACCGATAGTGTCGCAATAATAAAAAGAGTATTGAAATCACAGGGACATCTATTTAAAAAAGCAATAGTTGTGCAAGTATAAAAAGTAACAATTAGGGGGGGGGGTTCAAGTTTCCAGTTGAAAAATAAAATAAGTGTTCTGACAAATTAGAGAAAATGGTTTGGTTTTGCCTAGAATCCCCTATTCGAACTCGATTTGAGATAATGAAATTAATCTTACTTTGTAAAAGTATGTATATAAGGGAGATGTAGCAATCCAACTCTATAAACCCTAAGTTTGATGTTGATTATGACATCTTCTCTTCCCTTGATCAAAGCTTGATCAAGTAACCCAACAATGCCGATTTGATCCACCATCTCACGCTACTTCTTTGCAAGAAACCCCTTGTTCTTCAAAGCTTTCACTCAATCGAATCCAAACCATGAATTGTTGTAACCCAAGATTTACCAAAGTGATCCACCATCTCATGCTACTCCTTTGCAAGAAACCCTCAAAGATCTCAACCCAATTTATAATTCAATCAATCCAAAATTGGACGTAATCAATCCTAATTCTAGATGGAACCCAAACAAAGAATGATTATGTGTAGTTTGTTTGTGTGTATGCATAGAATGAAGTTGAAGATGATGAGAATGATTTGAAATCCCGATTTCGTGTAGGTTTTCTCTAGAACCTTGCTCTAAACCTTACTAGAAATGATGCTTGTATCAAGTATATATATATATATATATATATATATATATATATATATATATATATATATATATATATATATATATATATATATATATATATATATATATATATATATATATATATATATATATATATATATATATATATATATATACATGTGTGTGTGTGTAAGCAAGTATGAAACAAAAGGAATGCAAAAGTAATAGAAAACAATATAAATTTTCAAGATTTTTAATGTATGTATCGACCTATGTAAGTCATGTGTCAACACATACGATGCATGAGTCGACCTGTAGAAGCCATGTGTCGACCTATATAGGTCATGTGCCGACCTGTAGAGGCGGCACATCAAACAGAGCCTACAAACTTTAAAAATGTAGTACATGAGCCGACCTGAAAAACGTATGAGTCGACCAGTAGAGAAAAAATCCTTCTATGTGTCGACCTATAATGCATATGTGTCGACACCTAGCTGTTTTTCACATAAAAATAGTTTTGGATGCATAAAACCTTTTCTTTGATGCATGAACCTTTTCTAAACCTTTTCCAACATGTTGTCATACTTCCTAATGCTAAAATGCACAACTAGACTCAGAGGATGCCGTCAAATGTACATAAACACTAAAATATTCTAGTTTTGACATCATACAAAATACATCCAACGGGAAGTTGCACTCACAAAGAGTTCCTTGAAGATCTGGCCTCCAAATGGCTCCGAGTGCGCTCCCAAACTCACATTCGATGTTGTAAATCGTACTCTCCAGTCTCCAATCGCAGAACCCCTAAAAAGTACAAAGTCTGCCTTTTTATAGCCATCAAATCGTACCAAAACGCGTCAGAAATTACCTAGAAAAAGGGCCCATTGCACGCAATAAACTACATCGCGCGCGCGATGCTGCGTTGGCTGCTCTTCCACGCGCGTGATTGCGCATAATACCACTTTTCTTCTTTTCTATCGCGCGGTGCAGCGCGTAATTATTTCAGCGGCTTGCTCGTTTTTGCTCCTTTTTCAGCCACATTTCTCTAAGTCCCAAATTCTTCATACTTGGTCATTTTTGCTCCGTTCTTTGGACATTATTCGTAAAATTTGATCATCTTTGACTTGTTTTTCTTTTTTTCTTCGATAGAAATCATGCAATGACAAAATGTCATCATAACACTAACTTACAACGGTCTGACAATTAGCTGTGGTAATACCTCATTTATGGGCGTGTTCTATTTTTTTATATTTACAAAAAGACATTGAATTATGGTCAAAATAAATAACCGTGATTATACATCCATGGAAGGACATGATTCGAATCTCAGCTCCAACAATTTTCTATTTTTTCGTGATAATGAGTGTTGTTCTTATAATATGATATACACATGAAAATAAAAATACATATCACCATGGTAGGTAATGTCAACTGTTGTAAAAGGAATTACATTTTATCACGGTTTTTGAATACGACAATGGTGAAATTGTTTAACCATATATAACAGAATTAACTCTCGCTTCTTGATAGTATCTCCGTATCTCTCACAGCAAAACCCTAGCATACATTTTCTCTCTTCTTCTTTCTTATTAGCTTTCCTACTCTACATTATTGTCTCGGTATTGTTCTTCACACATAAAGGTATTATTCTTATTCCTTATTCTCTTGTTTTTGTGTATGTTATTGTTATGTTTCACATGATTTTCACATGATATTCACATGATTTTGTTTTTGTTGTTGTATATTATTATTGTTGATAAATATAGATAAATGTTATATGTTGTTGTATGTTGTTGTTGTTGTATGTTGTTTTATCTTACTGTTGTATGTTATTTTCATGTATGTTGTTGTGTATGTTGTTGATAAATGTTGTTGTATGTTATTGATGTTGTTATTTTATTTCAAAATCTACTTATGTTTCAATAACTTGTTTCATAAATGTTGTTGTATGTTTTTGATGTTGTTGATGTTGTTTTATTTCAAAATCTGCATATGTTGATGTATTATTGTTTATGTTTCAATAGCTTGTTTCATAATGTTTAAACTTTCTGCTTGTTTTGACTTGTAGGTAGGGATGCTTGTTTAAATAACGAGGGTGAAGCTAAATTGAGTGCTGAAAACTTGTGTGAAAGATCCAAAATAACATCCATTCAAAATTAACACAAGTTTGCAGCTCTCACTTCAACTTCATCCTCCTTTTATTGTAGATGTCAATATGGGAGACACGTACGTTTCTGAAACATTATATGTGTTGATATATATTATTGTTCTTATTAATAAAAGTGTTATGTTATATGTTGTTTAAGATTTTGTGTTGATGAATGTTGTTGTTAATGTTTGTTTAAAAGACGAGTTTCTTATATCCTATGTGGTTTTAGTGTTTTTCCAATCCCTTATCGAATATATAACTTTTCAAATTGCATTATAAAATTATAATATGATAGATAAAGTTATATTGGAAAACAAGTACACATTCAATTCTAGACAAATATTCTTCAGCCCATTATTTACATTTGATTCTTTAACAGTTAGAACTTTATTTAATGCTTGTAGCTCTTCAACCGCCCCTTTCTCCACCTATAGTTTTGTTTGCAAAGTAAATAATATTTTGCAAAATGAACTAGAGGTGAATGAAGGGGAGGTTGAAAAACTAGGAGAATTAAACAAAGTTCTAACCATTAAAGAACAAAATGCAGATAAGAAGCATTGAACGTGAACTTGCTCTTCTAATATAACTTAATTTGTCATATTATAATGTTCTAGATCAGATTGAAAGGTTATATGTTTAATGAGCATTGGCGAAATAAACATTCAACATAATTTATAATAAACTAAGTGTATATATCACAACCGTTGTTTATACCAACCATTGTTAAATGTTATGCGTTAAGAATATCATAAGGGTTGTCTAAAGTAATTGTTGTGATAGGTAACACGCTACATAATTTATAATTACAGGCGCATGACCGTGGTGGAAAGCATCATACATACAACCACCCATACTTCATAACGGTTAGTCAGGCGTGGTGATATCCCTTTTCCAACCATTGTGAAATGGATTTTCCGTAGTAGTGTCGTGAATACGATCTTTGTAATTATTACTTTGACGTTATCTGTACACTTGTCGAGATGCCATCAAGATTTTGGTGCCGTTATCCAGGGATTGTTGATTTCAACAAGGCATTTTTTGTGTGACATTTGTTATTTAGGTTTAAATTTAAACTTTCTTTGTTGGTAGAGTTATTAGGTGTTTATCTTTATTTTTTTTAGTTTCTAATTTTTAGTGTTAAATAGTTAGAATTTTATTTTTATTTTCTATATTTTTTTTTATATTTTGTTAGTGATTTTAGTTTTTAATTTTTAATTTTTAATTTGAGATTAATTGTTATGCACTGTCAGTGTAAAAAGTTTTACACTATCAATGCATCGCAATCATTCGTTTGTATTACTTTTTAAATGTTTAAAATAAAAGTCAAACCTTTCAAATAAGTCAGTGGTTGTAATTAACTGATAGTATAAAAAATCTTTACACTGTCAGTGTATATCAATTAAATCCTTTAAATTTTTAATTTATATTTATATTTTATTTCTACTCTTATTTGGTTCTTACTTAGTTTTTATCTAGTTCAATGCTACTGACATATTTTTCTTTTGATTGTGAATGCTAAGTAAAGGAAGACATGTATAATGGAGCTTACTCTTAACTTGCTCTGTTAGCACAACTTGAAGCATTATCAAAGTGATTGGCTGTCTGTACTCGAGTTCAAGCAAATGTCAATCCAGTCTGGGTCCTACGGTGTGATTTTTATGGTGGAGGTCACTAATGATTATTGTGTAAAATGAAGTGCATTATTCAAGAAACTATCAAAAGCATGATCCTTACCTCAACACATATAATCTATTGTGGGATGATAATTCAAGTCACAACTGGAGTAACAATCAGACTTTGAAGAAGGGGATTGACTATACTGAGATATTTGCACTAGTTTCTAGGTTAGACTCTATTCATATCTTAATTTCTTTTGTTGTTAATCATAACCGAAGAAGTGTATGTACACCAACCTCCTTGTTTTGAAAATCATAAAAATCCAGATTTTGTTTTCAAAATTAAGAAATATTTATATGGTCTAAAACAAGCTCCTAGACACATGGTATGGAAGACTAAGAAACTTTATTTTAGGAAATGATTTTACTAGAGAAAAGGTTGATACTACTTTGTTTAAGACATTAAAAAATGATATTCTTGTTATTCAAATTTATGTGGACGATATCATATTTGGTTCTGCTAATGCTACCTTGTGCAAAAAGTTTGATAAGTCAACGCAGACAAAGTTTGAGATGAGTCTGATAGGAGAGCTCAAGTTCTTTATGGGTATCCATATTAATCAACGTTCAGAGAAAATATACCAAAGAACTTTTGAAGAAGTTTGTTAGGTCATAATACAAGATAGCTAAAACTCAAATGCATCATACGTGTATTCTGGAGAAGGATGAGGTAAGCACTAAGGTAGAGAAAAAGGTATACATAAGTATGATAGGTTCTCTCTTATACTTAACTGCTTCTAGACCTGACATTCTATTTAGTGTCTATTTATATGCTCGCTTCCAATCAGATCCTAGAGAATCCCACTTAACAGTTGTTAAGAGGATCTTCAGGTTTCTGAAAGGTACTACTAACCTTAGCTTGTGTTATAGAAAATCAAAAGAGTACAAGCTAGTAGGTTATTGTGATGCTGGTTACGCTGGAGATAAACTTGAAAGAAAAATCACTTATGGAAGCTGTCAACTTCTAGGAGATAACTTGATCTCAAGGTCTAGCAAGAGGCAATAAACAATTGCACTATCAACAACTGAATCTGAATATATTGCAACATCATGATGTATCACTCAAATCCTATGGATGAAAAGTCAACTAAAAGATTATCAGATATATGAGAGTAACATTCTTATTCTTCGTGATAATACGTCAACTATTTTTTTATCTAAGAATCTCGTTTTACATTCCAGAGCTAAACATGTTGAGATTAAACATCATTTTATATGTGACTATGTTCAGAAGATAATTTTAAATTTTAAATTTATAGATATCGACCATCAATGAGATGATATCTTTATAAAACCCCTTGCTGAAGATAGATTTGTTTTCATTCTAATTTTTTTGAAAATAGACTTATGTCCAGAATGAAATAGATGTATATCTCAGAATGATTGAATGAGACTCTGAGATTTTTGGCTCTGAACAGTGAGTCTTTTGAAGTGAGAAGATTTCATGGTTCAGAAGCATTCAGTCAGAACCTCTTTGTAAAAAGTTATGCCTTCTAGATACTGAACTGTCGATATATTAATTAGATATAAATCAATCCTAAGTGCGTAACTCATATTAAAGACAACTATCTTGAACTGAAACGCCTCTAACGGATGAGTGGTACATTGGGAGAAGAGATTTCTTAGGAATAGCTAAAATCTCTCTACGTCTTCCTCTTTTGTCAGATTTATTGCACTATTCAAGATTTTGTCATCATTGTAAAACCTTTATAAAACACACTTCACTCACATTTCACACACTTACGATACTCACAATCCTACACTTTCTCCCCTTCAAATCATTTACTTTGCAAACCTAAAAACCATTTTTCACCATGGATGAGTCAAGCCTCATTGATTTATGGGTCTCGTCATTTTAAACACAGACTAGCCAACCCCGGTTGGATCGGTGTTTGGTCGGGGATAAGTTAACCGAATCGCTTAAGGTCAAATGTATGTTAATTTGAACGAGATGCTAGATGTATGTTAACTTGGACTTTCGTTTAAGGTCAGAGGTTTCAATTAAAATAACTCGGTCAGAAGTTTCTATTTACTTGACCGATTTGTCAGAGGTTATTATTTAGTTGGACTTTTGATTCGATTAGAGTTTTTAATTAACACAATCCGGTCAGAGATTTCTATTTACTTGATTGATTTTCCTAATTCGTGTGACGTCTTGATTTCTTTTGTTCATAGTGTCGCATCCGCGAAAAACAACCGACGGGAAAAAGCAAAACAAACAGAGCCGCCACCGTGCGTTATTTATCCCAAAAGAGGGAAAGGAAACGCTCGAAGTAAACCTGGAAAGGAAATGGTCTTACGATCGGAGATTACAAGGTACGGGAGTCGATTACGCAAGGGGAAGGTATTAGCACCCCTCACGTCCGTCGTACTCGACGGGATCCACGCTCAGAAGAGTAGAATAAGGTTGCTAAATAACTGCTCAAAAAATGCACACACACTGGAATGAAACACAGATGGAAGAAGAGGGGAACGGGCTCGCTAGGATATCGCATCCTATGCCTACGTATCTCATCTGGAATGAGAATGAGAGCTACCGTAGTTCGGCTCACGCACGCCGAAACAAAACACACGCACAGACGCTGAGACGTCAAAACAAACACACAAATGGAAACAGACTGCCAATGGCTGGTCTTACATCCGACTCCAAACACACAAACACAAACAGGAAACGGAATGCCAATCGCTGGACTTATATCAGACTCCAAGCACACAAACACACCCAGGAAACCGACTGCCAATCGCTGGACTTACGTCAGACTCCAAGCAAACAAGAGGTTAACCGGACGCTGAGTCGTCAAAAGCAACAAAAAAGTTGAACAAACAAGCCAACAGGGAGTCTGGTACTCGAGCCTGCTAGCTGTCAAGCAAACACACACAAAAAGAAAAAGGGTGCCCGGAGAGATCTCGCACGATCTCCTGCCTACGTACCTTATCTGGTATGAGGATCAGGGCAACGTAGTTCCCCTTAACAGGGGAGAAACTTTCTCCTAACCAGAGACCGGGAAATGACAAACTAGAAGGGACACTGACTCGAGCCTAATAGTTATCATGTAATCCACAATAGTCCTAGGTTGAGGTTTCTAACAAGAGTTTGACTCACACAGGCAGTGAGTCAACTCAAGTCTATCTCTACGTACGTCAACTTCCTCAAAAGTTGATCATACGACTCCTACAGAAAGGAGATGAGAAGCTAAGCAGATAAAAGTCAAAAGCAAATAGCACACACTATACATAACCAAGGGGGCTCAATCAAGGTTAGGTTTTAGTCAAGGGGTCATATCGACCTTGACAAACAAACCAACTGGAAATGGGTGTTTTGAGCTCTTAACCCTAACATTGAGAGTTAGGGTGAAGCAGAGGAAATGGGAATGAGGGGTGTGCCTCATAGCTCTTATCCCTGGCCTGGGAGAGCTTTAATCAATAGAAAGTGTGGGAGTTCAGAATGAAGGAACTCTTCTCCACAAATGACTGACTCTATGGACAAGATTTTGGGTTTTTTTATTCAAAATGCATCAACACATGGTGTGAGCAGGATGAATGACTCAACTGAATAGCAGGGGATGTATTACACATCCCTTTTATCTGCCAATGCCTCTTCACTTAGGAGGTATTTAAATGTACAAGGCACAAAGATAAACAACCACAAACATTGCCTCTTAAGGAGGGCTTCAGACAGGTGTCTGCCAAAGTAACATGACAGGTCTTCCAGACTACATGAAGTTAGGGGTCATTACCTAAGTGGTATGCCAACCACAAGCAAAGCAAAGCAAAGTTCAAATGAATTTAAAGCAACTTAGGTACCTGTGTAAACAACTAAACAAATCAGTACAGTGTTCAGACAATCAGACATAATCAACAACAAACAGGCAATCCCAATGTACAACAAATAAACCCTAAGGCAAACTCAAGTGAGTTATCATCAACCTACAAAACAGCAAATGTTAGCAATCAATAGCAAATATCAGCATTTAAATGATGAAGCATCATCAACCATGGAGATTAAGTGCTTGATCCTGAAATTCAAAGCTCACATGTAAGTACATACCACTAGGTCAAAGCCTAGGGTCAAAGGTGAAGAAAAAATTCAAAACAGGAGCTGAAATTCAACACAATGCAACTTCAAACACATATTAACATGTCCTAAAAAGGACCAAAACAAAATCATTAAGCAAAGGCATTTCATGTGCAAGATAAGTCAAAGACAATTTCAAAGCTCACATTTGGACATTGAGAATGAAAATTCCAAATCAAAACAGAAATGATTCAAATAATTCTGGAAAAAAGTATGAGCATACAACACATCCAATACAATCCTAATACAAAAAATCAGAATCAACAAAGATCATTTGATATGGAAATGAAATTGCACAAGTTGATCATCAAATTGTGTGACACAAATTGTCACACCATGTTAACATGTACATAAAACAGAAATGACACATGGAAAAAATGTCAAACCAAAACCAAAACATCCATTAACATGTTAAGAACCATCATACAAAGTTTCATGTCCATTGGATCAAAATCAAGCATTTCATGACAAGATGAATGGAGCAAGGTCACAAAAGCACATATGATCACATATTCTAGCACAATCTAAAATCCAGCCATGCAGAACTTCAAAATTCAACATCATCAAATTCTAGACATTCTAAGGAACAAGTAGCAAAAAACCAAGCATTTTTTGGATCATTTTTCAATTTGTTATGGATTTTCAAAGTTTGGGAAAAAATGATATTAAAATGTGACATAGCATGTGAAATAGGAGGGAAAAAGGAAATGAAGGTTAAATTTGAAAAAGTGCTAGCGCCAGGAATCGAGCCTGGTACGAATTCAAATGAAGCGCCATGCACTGAAACGTTGCCGTTTTGGCAGCGAAAACCCTAGTTCATATTAGCGTCGGACAGACGCGGACGCTAGGGCGTCGCTAGATGAAGAACATCATCTTCTTCACGAAGATGATGAAGAACAGCATGAATGTTCAAGCAATTTTCCAGAATTTTACCAAATTTTCCAGAATTTCAATAATTTTACATCATTCAAATCCTCATGTCATGTAGATTATAGATCAACAAACATTTCATGCTAATTCATCATTAATCATGCAAAACGAATCAAAATCATTTTAACATTCAAAACTTCAATCAAGCATATCTCTCTCAATTCTTATCCAAATCGCACGAAATTTATATCAGATTGATCAGCATCAAATGTTCTACAATATTATACACATAAAACAGAGAATTAAGATGATCGAAAATGTGACCTCTTGAAGATCAGTTCTTGAAACGCACGATCCAAGGCCTTGAATGATCCAAATCAACTCTAGAATACTTGTAGTGATGTTTGATGAAGAGATTGAAGCTTGGAAACGTGTAGATCTAGCTCAATTTGTATTTTCCATTTTTGAGTTCTTGAGCTTCACATGCACAATTCTGGTCCAAAAATGATGATTCAATGCTTGATCTATGCTGAATCCATACCAAGGAACAAGAATATGGAAGAAGATAGCAAGGTTATGTGGAAGAAAATTGAGTTTTGGTTTGGAGAAAAATTTGAGAGCTCTTGAAAACTAGATCTAGAAATGGTGAAAATGATTAACCTCTCTCAAATTCTGTTATGATTATCAATATATACTCTGTGCTAATCCATTCTTAATCAAAATTAAGCAAAGTTAATCAGGAATTAAGCAAACTAAGGGTGCATGGCAAAAATTGGAAATTTGGTGGTGTGTGAAGCATGCACACGTGAACAGTAACATTTGCTTGATCAAAGTCACTCAAAATCATTTTTTAAACACATTGGCAATGGTAGAAAGTTCCCATGATGCACCATTTTTAAATTTATGATTTTCCCTCCAAAATCTTCATGAATAAGCAAGTGATCATATGTTCAAATTTCATGCAATGTGATGGATGTTTTGGAAACTACATGTCATGAGAAGCAAAGTGCAAAAAGAACCACCAAATTTGGAGTTATGAATCAAAAGTTATGCCCTTTTGAAGTTCCATGCACCCTTGGCAATGATTGGACCATATCTCCTCAACCATTCATCATAAATTCAAGATCTTGGACTTTTTGGAAATGGGAGAAAGAGATATTCAACTTTCATGTTGGACAAAATTTCATTTGAAGCTTCTTTGATGATGCAAGATCAAGTTGAATTTGAACCAAAAACTTTCCATTTTAGAAAACTTTCAATTATAGGTCACTTTCCATTTTTGGAAAGTTTTGATCTGACCTCAAATTCTTCAAGATATGCATTTGACATGATGAATAAGTCTCTTTTGAATATGAATGAGATGTTGAAACTCATTTCTCCACCTCCTAGCCCTCAGTTGACTTTCTGTTGACTTTCTGGTTGACAGATGACTTGAACATGCTCAGATGACTTTGAGCCTCAACCACTTGATGAAATGACTCCAAAATGAAACCCTAGCTTATACAAGCTCAATAAGATCATATGATGATCTCCTTCTCAAGAAAGACCTCATCTCCTTGAAAAATCCTGACTGGTAGAATGCAACTGATTAGGGTTGACTAGAGGTCAAAACCCTAATCCTAAGGAATCTGAGCATAAACAATGAGCCTTTGAGGATGACATAACCATGATGATGATGATGTACCATTGCCAATAAGATAATGCTCAAACTCCTTGAAGGATCCAGAAACCCTAATTGAAACACAAACCTCAGATGATTAGTGATCAATTTATGAGACCCTCAGGCATGAATCTCTTAACCTCTCTATCTTCTGAGAAAGATCTTAGGAGGATGACTTGTCTATTCTCACATGATATGCAATATGAAATGACTAATGTCTTACAAAATGAAATGCAATATGCTAAGCTAGTCCCAAGAGAGGAGGACAAATTTTGAGGTGTTACACATAGTATTTGATGTCCACTTACTGAAAATTCGAATTCTTTAATAGGATATAGTATCTTCCGACAACCATCATGCATAATTTTAAAAAATAGAAAAGATGAGGTGTCTCCCGCCCTCGCAGGGGAAAGGAGCGACACCCATTTTCTAGAATAAGTTCTAAATAAGTCATTAGTTACAAACGAAAAAGAAATTAACTCGTCTTATCCGACAATAAAGATAATTAATTTAAAGCATACACTTGTATTTGTTCCGCCTCTTGATTGTGTCGACGATCTTACTTGATAAATTCATGTTTTCCATATTAGTTCCGACAACTCTCATATTTGCTCTTTATGGGCCACCATATGCCTTTTAAACCTTGGTATCTTTGCTCATTATATTCCGCCATGTCTATTCACAATCTCCTGCAACGTGATCTTAACAAAGATATTTAGTCTTCTATTATTTAAGACACTCTATCACCGTATTCAGAGAGATTGAGTACACTCTCGAGATCAAATAACAAATTCATGTGACTTCAAGAGAAATTACTATCTAAAACCAAAATAATCCATTATTTTAGCTGATTATCGATTACTGAAAATTGATTCCTTTAAATCATTTATGTATATAGATTATCAATTATTAACGCATATAAATGGCCATATTAATAATCAGCTAATATTATATTAATAACAATCTCGTGTGTCTATGCTTAAAGGACTATAAGCACAATTTCCTAGGCTTAAGGTGATAAGAGCATTATGTGTTTTTACGTGGGTCATATGAGCACTAAATGCTATTAGTTGCATATCATGGTTTTCATAGATGTTAAACATCAGGACATTGTTGTTCATTACGTGATTTTTCTTTTAACAATAAAAGACAATACTATGACATATATGACATTAACTTCGACCACATTTCTAGGGGTTATCAATAATATGACGATTCAGGTACGACTCAATCCTTAATTGTAACAAACTCCACACATATCATTTTACCAAATAGCAATGCTACCCTCAATGAATTGTATAACGATGAGGCACCATGTTGAAACCAACACTCACGTTTGTATAATACAAAAATATTTTTAAGTGCTAACCAACAACAGTTTTGTCTCTGATTAAAAACAAGGCTATACAGCAAGTACAAATCATAAGTAAGTCTTAAACATAACCAACATACTGCTATGCATAATTCTGTAGGCGACATTTTTTCGCAGTTCTTTGCATGGTACATCATTAACATTGTGATTTACTTCTTGAGAATTGGTAGCAGTAAAATGTTAACTACTTATCTTCAAAAGAAGTTTATTTCTTATTAAACATTTCCATGATTCTAGACAAAATATGGTTTAAGATTAAATTGAGATGACAGAAATAAAGATAATATTTGAATCCCACTCATGTTGGGAGTAAAATATGAAAGCAAAAGAACCATACCACTGCCATATCCCAATTCTAAGGATTATGAATACTTAAGTGTTGAAATATTAAATTTGATTTGAGTTCAGCTTTATTATTTAATTTTTGGGTTTAGTTATTTTGGACTTAGTTAAGTTTGGGTAATGTTTCTAGAAAATTCTTGTAGTGTTTGAAGTGTTTAGATATTTCTAAGGGTTGTAATATTTTCTAGAATACCATTTGAATTTATTGAGTTGCGAATCTTCTAAAATTAGTGTCTAGAGTTCTCCTTAGAATATTATAAATAAAGATGTTATCCTACACTTTCGTATCAAGTAAAAATACAAAGTTCTCTCTTCGATAAATAATTCTCGTACCTATCAAGTTTCTATTCAAGTCTCTAATATTCTCACACACTTTCCCTAAACACAAAAAGACTTTATTTTCAACAAAGTGGTATCAGAGCTTCAAGGTCCTCAAAAGATGGCGAATGGAGTTTTTTCTTTCAAAATGTCGATGCTCACAAAAAACAACTATGACAATTGGAGTATCAAGATGAAGGCACTACTAGGAGCTAAAGATGTGTGGGATATCGTTGAGAAATGCTTCAATGAGCAAGATGAAGTCTCGCTAAACCAAGGTGCAAAGGAGATATTGAAGGAGTCAAGAAAGAGAGACAAGAAATCTCTTTTCCTCATTTATCAATTCGTGGATGAAGATACATTTGAGAAGATCTCCAACGCAACCACGACAAAAGAAGTGGGACAAGCTTCAAACTTGCAACAAAGGAGTGGAGCAAGTGAAAAATATTTGTCTTCGAACTCTTAGAGGTGACTTTGAACGTTTATTTATGGAAGTGTCTGAGATTTTTCTCGAGTATTGGTCGTAGTCAATCAACTTAAAATAAATGGTGAAGATGTTGATGAGGTGAAAGTCATGGAGAAAATACTTCGCACTTTAAAACCAAATTTTGATTTCATTTTTACCAACATTGAAGAAAACAAGGATTTAAAGACCATGACTATTGAGCAACTCATGGGTTCCTTACAAACATACGAAGAAAAACAAAAAGAGAAAAGTTAAACAAAAGGAGGTTATGGAGCAACTACTACAACTCAACGTAAAGAAAGCAAACTATGCAAATTACAAAAGGCAAAAAGAACGAGGTTATGGCCAAGATCGTGGACGTGGATGAGGACATGGAGGAGAAGGAAAAGGCGGTTACAACAACTACTCCAACAACTTCAACAATGGAGAAAGAAGTTGGAATCCACAAGCAACAAGAGGTCGTGGAAGAGGTGGTCGAGGTGCGACCAATCACAAATCAAGTGCTTCAAATGCAACAAGATCGGTCACTACGCATCTGAGTGTAGATTGTCGAAGAAGGTTGTGGAGAAAACTAACTTTGTAGAAGAGAAAGGTGGAGAAGAAGAAACTTTGTTCGTGTGCCAAAACCAAGTCGAAGAGAAAAGAAACAAACGGTACCTCGACACTGGTGCAAGCAACCACATGTGCGGCGATCAAAGCATGTTCGTAGAGATCAACGAAGCAACAACTGGCAATGTCTCATTTGGAGATGACTCAAAGATATCGGTCAAAGACAAAGGTAAAATTCTCATACGCTTGAAGAATGAGAGTCATAAACTCATATCCAATGTCGACTATGTTTCTAACATGAAGAATAATATTTTGAGCTTGAGATAATTATTAGAGAAAGGCTATGACATCCACTTGAAAGAACATAGTCTTTTCTTAAGAGATTGTGGAAATAACTTGATTGCTAAGGTGCATATGTCAAAGAATAGAATGTTCATCTTGAACATTAAAAATGATGTGGCAAAGTGTCTCAAGGCTTGCTATACCGACTCTCTATGGCTATGACATCTACGATTCTGACACCTTAACTTCGACAGTCTAAAACGTTTGCCAAAGAAGGAGACAGTGAGAGGCTTGCCTAGTATAAACGGCCCAGACCAACTCTGTAAAGGATATCTAATTGTGAAGTAATTCAGGAAAATATTTCCAAAGGAATCAAAGTCAAGAGCGACAAAATTGCTAGAGCTCATACACACTGATGTCCGTGGACCAATCAATCCAAACTCTTTTGGTAAGACTAAATACTTTCTCCTCTTTATTGATGATTATTCCAGAAAAAAAGTGAGTTTATTTCTTGAAGGAGAAGTCAGAAGTGTTTGAAAACTTTAAGAAGTTCAAAACCCTTGTGAAGAAAGAAAATGGTCTTTCCATTAAGGCCATGCGATCTGACCGAGGAGGAGAGTTCACTTTGAATGAGTTCCACAAATATTGTGAAGACCATGGAATCCTCCACCTAATAACAGTGCCAAGACCGTCACAACAAAATAGAGTAGTAGAGAGAAAGAACCGAACCATACTTAACATGGTGCGAAGCATGCTTAAGATCAAAAAGATGCCAAAAGATTTTTGGGACGAAGTAGTGGCATGTGTAGTTTACTTGACAAACTGTTCCCAAACAAGAAGCGTGCATGAGAAGACACCATAAGAAGTATGGAGTGGAAGGAAGCCTGGGATCTCTCACCTCAAAGTGTTTGGAAGAAATGCCTATAACCACATTGCAGATGAAAGGAGAACAAGGCTCAATGATAAAAGTGAGAAGTATGTATTTGTTGGTTACGACTCAAGCTCCAAATGGTATAAGCTCTATAATCCAAATAGTGGAAAGATCGTCATAAGCCGTGATGTGGAGTTCGAAGAAGAAGATTATTAGGATTAGAGTGTTCAAGAAGACAAGTACGATTTTCTTCCTTACTTTGAAAAAGAAGAAGAAATGGAACAACCAATGATAGAGGAACATATTACACCACCTGCCTCACCGACACCAAGGATGGATGAAACAAGCTCAAGTGAGAGGACACCACGACTAAGGAACATTGAAGAGATTTATGAGGTAACTGAAAACCAAAATGATATTAACCTCTTTTGTCTTTTTGGTGATTGCAAGCCTCTAAGCTATCAAGAAGCAGTTGAAAATGTAAAGTGGAGAGACGCCATGGACGAAGAAATCAAGTCAATCACGAAGAATGATATGTGGGAATTTACCATACTTCCTCGAGGATACAAAGCAATCAGATTAAGATGGGTGTACAAGGTGAAGAAGAATGCAAAAGGAGATGTGGAGCGATACAAAGCAAGATTGGTGGCGAAAGGCTATAGTCAAAGACAAGGAATTGACTATGATGAGGTATTTTTCCCTGTTGCTAGTCTTGAAACTATTAGGCTGGTCATTTCTTTGGCGACCCAAAATGAATGGAAGATTTATCAAATGGATGTGAAGTCGGCCTTCTTGAATGGTTTTCTCGAAGAAGAAGTTTATATTGAGCAACCACATGACTATGAAGTAAAAGGACAAGAAGAAAAATTATTGAAGTTGAAGAAGGCGTTGTAAGGACTCAAGCAAGCACCGAGAGCTTGGAATGTTCGAATCGGCAAGTACTTTCAAGACAATAACTTCATCAAGTGTCCATATGAACATACACTCTATGTTAAATCACAAAGTGGAGATATTTTGATTGTGTGCTTATATGTTGATGACTTGATCTTCACATGGAACATGTAGCGGTAAATTCATGACCATTAAACTATGGATAAACTTAACGTCAATAAAACCAGAGTCACCACCGCGCTTTTATTGTTTCCAAGGAAAAAGGGAAAAGTACGAACAAAACAAAAAGATAAGAAGTTTTCAAATCAAAACTAATAAAACGCCAGAGATTACAGGTAAGGGGGTTGGTTACACAGAGGGAAGGTGTTAGCACCAAAAGTGTCATAGGTACTCCTAGGGAGTCCTTTTTTGTGTGCATATGTGTTTTTGTACAAAATGATGTTTGCAATAAATAAAGTGAAGGGATGAGAAAATAAGTAATTAATTATATTTTTGTGTTTGACAAGACCTTCGGACTTGTGCCTACGTACCAACATAAAAATGAGGGATCAAAACCTCGTAGTTTGTGGTAACAATTTCAAAGTGAATGAGTTGCTTTTAACAAAATTTTAAGTTTGAAAGAGGCACAAAGGGGCCTAAAAAGGTTTGAATGAGTGTTAGTTCTTTTTGGCTTTTGAAATTTTACGTCAATATGGTTAAGTTCATTTACAAGTTTGATTAAGAAAAGAGTTTGAAAATGCAATGGCGTAAGGCCAAAGTTTCTAATTTGCAATCAAGTCTAAGTTTAGAAATCACAAACAAAGAAGATTCTTTTAAAAGGCGGGAGAGATTTGAAATTTAAGAAGTGGGGAGGAGATGAAGAGACTAATCCTAAGCAAAAATTAAAAGTTAAGAGTTGAAAAGATTTGACCAATGGGATGCAATCCAATAGACAAGTATGTCATATAGAAACCCAAATTTCCCTTGGACTTTAGAATCAAGCAATATCAATACACAAATAGCAAGATGAAGAATAAGGCATCAAATAAAGATAGCCACATCCAAGCTTAGCAACTCCATGATCTTCTTCATAATCTCCCATGTATCAGATGAAATAATCCTTGAATGGCTCAGAGATAGGCATTAGACACAGGTTCAAAGTAACAACTTCATTAAAATCATGTTGCAGATGAGCTCAAATGGGATTTCAATACTTGCTTCAGATAAAAGTTCAATTCCTAATTACTGGCTTCAGAAAAGTTGGCATTGGCCAAGTCCTTTTTCATAGGGAGTATTGCCTAATTCTAAGTCCAATGTCTCAAATCAAATCCAACAGTCCACACAAATGTCTTTTAGGGTTTTTGTTGTTATTATGTGCATTAAGATCAAAGGACCACAAACACAAACAAGTATATACAATCACAATATAATCACAAAGTATGGCTCAAGTGAGCAAAGTGAAAATGGCATTAAAATAAATAAGTTAAATCATATGAATAATGGCAAATGAATAAAGACTTGAATTTAAAGTGCATAAAAAGTAAATGGCTTGAACTTAAATGTTAGTTGTTAGTTGATTAGAAGTTAGTATTGCTTTTGCTTTTTAATTGTTTAAGCCATTCTTTGGAGAACATTCAACCCACTATTCACAAGCATGGATCCTTGAACCAAGACATCTCCCAAAGGAAGGAAAAAAGGCCAAGTTTCCACACAATACCATGAAAGAGGGGAGACTTACAATCTCACTTACTAGAATGTTATGCCTTTTGTGTCAAAATTTAGCGCTATGTTAAGCAATCGTAATTGGACTTATGTAGAAGTCACAACTATTTGAGGTCGGGCAATAGAAATTTTAATGCTAATGCATGTTAGAGATATGGTATTATGAACCATACTCCTAAAACATACCACACTTAAAAGAAAATGCAAAAGGGGTGGACCTAATCTCATCCATACTTATGTTGATTTTACAATCAACTAGCCTTAGGATATAGAGATATCATAGGTCTATGAATGAGAAGAGAATGGGATTGAGATGAAGGGTGTGTGTGTGTGTGTGTGGGGGGGGGGGGGGGGGGGGGGGGGGGGGGGGAAGAATCAACACAAATTGGTCAAAGGAGGACTTTTATCAAATTAAAATCATTCATTCATTTTGGGAGATGAAATGTACATTTCATCAATCCCCTAAATCCAATGATTTTAACTCAACAAAGTCAAATCAACTTTGACCAAAACCTAACAACAAAAGTCAAACTCAACAAGTCAATACAAATAGCTCCACATAATTTATTTTGCAATTAAACAATTAAGATCAATTAAAAAATGCATTAACTTAAATTATGATTGGTCAAAATCCTAAAACCTCATCAAAACTCCAAAAAAATGGCCATGACATTTATCATAGGTCAAACAAGGTCAAAGGACCTTGGAGAAAAAATTTCATTAATTTTGGAAACTTAAAAGTATTTTTATACAATTAAAAATATGCACAAAAACAATTAAATTATGAAAAATATTAATAATGATCCAAAAAATAATTTTAACTCAGAAAATGAAAGAGGAATTTATTTAATTTTTTTTGGTGAAAGTCTCATATTTTTTGGATCAATATTAAAACTAATATGAATTAATGAAAATAAACCAAATAAAATGAAAATTAGAAAATGCTAAAAAACGTGGACCACTTGATCTCCCTCATTAATTGAGGTGGCAGATCAAGTGGATCTCAACGCGCGTTCCACAATGGACATGAGTCAATACGCTGCAGGGATGGTAATTAAAACCAACGCGTGAGATTAAAACATTTGAAAAGGATCCTATGGTCTGAGACATGCCAACGCATCGCCGAAGCTGCAACTCCGGTCTTCTTCTCCGGTGGACCTCACCAGACTGGTCCACCTTCAACCATCACCAAAATAAAAAAGGAGGATATGAACTTAAAGTAAAAATGCTCAGGAACTCGAATCTGGCCTCAATTTTATCTAACTCCAAGTATATTGAAGGATACAGGGAGTTTAATTTTGAGGTTCATGATCTGAGTTGCTTTGATTTGACCTCAAAGCAACTCAATATTGTTGCCTACATTGGTAGGACTTCAGACAACCAAAAATAAAGAAGAATTATGGAGAATTTAGTGAGAATTGAAGAAAAGAAAAAATGAGAAAATCACCTCCAATGCAGGTTCATATGGCCACGATCTTGCATTCAACTTCACTTAGCCTTGCTCTGGATGCTTGATAGAGTATAATTGAATCAAAAAGGAAGCAGGACTCTTGGAGATTTGAACCTCAAAATAGTGGAGATTCAAACTCAATTTCCAATGGAAATCCTCAAGGTTATCCTTTGAAATGAGAGGGTTTAGGGAAGGGGATTCAAAGTTGGCGCGCAAGTGTCCTCAATTCTGAATGCAAGGGTCTCTATTTATAGCCAAGGCATTGCTATTTGCACACTTATTTTAAATTTTCAAAAATAGAAACTTCACTTTGCATGGATGCATGGGCGTGTGATAGGCCCATGTAATCATTCAATCATTTCCAAAATCATGTACAAACATTTCTGAAGTCATGTTAGCAAGCCATGCATTTGTGTATGGAAGATGCAAGTTCAATCATGCCAAATGGTCATCCAAGTTCAAGCCATGCGTAAGTCACTCATACTTTGTCCAAATGGGATGAATTTAGACTTTTTTGAAAGGTTAGATCAAGAGGAACAACTTTCATGTTGAACACTTTTTCATTTGAATCTTGGATCATGATGAATTTTGAGGTGGAAGTTTGGAAAATCAAACATATAAAAAAATTCTAAGTGTCAAGCCATATGTTCACTTCTTCCATCTTGGCTAACGTTTTTATATGAGCTTCAAATGAGAAAAGCTCCTTCATAAAAGTTGTAGCTCTCTCAAAGTCCTTCAAAATTGTCACAAATTTGACCTCATTTAGATTTATTATGAAGGAGTTGTACATTTTAGAAGTTGAGGAAAATCACTTGTTCAATGGTATGGGTCCAGAATGACCTATAATGTCTCCTCATATCACATTCATTTAAAAGTTGAATTTTCTCTTCATCCAAATATAAAGGTTTAAGTATACATTTTGAATTTGATCATGCAACTTGAATAGCTTTCATATCATAAACATTGAGCAAGTTATGGCCTTGGGAAGTTGACTCCCAAATTAGGGTTTAGACAAATTGACCTATAATCTTTCACCATAAAAAATGACTTTCCAAGAAAAACTAGCTCAAGACCTAAACATGAACGTTGTTTGTAATGTAATTTAGAGTAACTTTGATCTTGGAATCATTTTCATATGACAAAAATTGTAGGAGATAGGGTCTATGGAACCCCAGTTTTGATCAATTGACTTCCTCTGGTCAACCACCATGAACCAACTTGCTAGCTTGCTATTCTCTTGACTTTTGGGAATCATGGAGGATCATATATGCATAATATGATGAAATTTTAAGTATCACTTGAAATATTTGACCAAGTGGTAAAGAAACTTGTTGAAGAAGTTACACAAGATACCCAGATGAATTAGGGTTTCCAAGGCAAACCAACTCCAAACTCTTGATGATTTCTTGATCAAAACAACATGTGAAGATCATGGGGATCCGTATATGATGCTTAGAGCCATAGTAAACCATTTCTTGATTGAGCTCCTTACAATGAGGGTCTTAAACCCTAGATATGAGCTTGATAGATCAAAGGTGAGCATGTGCACTACCTACAAAAGAGTTAAACTATACAATGACATATTTTTGGTATTTTGGTAAGTAAAATAAAGAAAAATGAAATATGATACAATCAAAAGTGCTTGGTGATCTCTCTAAATGCAAACCCAATGAATGAGGGGTAAGGAGGATGCCAAGGTGTGATCCAAATGCCAATGCATATGATAAGAATAACATGAGGAATCTTAGGGTCAAAATTGGGGTCTTACAGAACAATCTAAGCATGTTCGAAGAGTTCAAGAAATACATGTCAAATGAATTTGAGATGATGGATATGGGGCTCATGGCATATTATCTCGGTATCAAAGTAAAGCAAGAAGACAAAGGAATTTTTATCACCCAAGAATGATATGCCAAAGTAGTCTTTAAGAAGTTCAAGATGGATGATATCAATCCAGTTGGCACCCCGATGGAATGTGGCAGCAAGTTGAGTAAGCATGAAAATGGAAAGATTGTGGGTTCAAGTCTTTACAAAAGTTTGGTTGGAAGTCTACGTTATTTGACAAGTACAAGGTCAGATATTCTCTATGTTGTGGAGTCGTAAGTCACTACATGAAAGCTCCAACAACAACTCACTTCAAGGCAGAAAAGAGAATCCTTCGATACATCAAAGGTACAACATATTTTGGCTTACACTATTACTCTTCTAACAATTATGAGATTATTGGCTATAGTGATAGCGATTGGAGTGGAGACTTGGATGATATAAAGAGCACTACTGGTTTTGTGTTCTTTATGGGAGATATTTATTTCACTTGAATGTCAAAGAAGCAACCTATCATCACACTATCAACTTGTGAAGCTGAGTGTGTCGTTGCCACATCATGCGTTTGTCATGTAATATGGCTAAGGAACTTGTTGAAAGAGTTAAAAATGCCACAAGAAGATCCTATGGAAATATGTGTTGACAACAAATCAACATTTGCTTTGGCAAAGAATCCCGTATTTCATGAAATAAATAAGCACAGTGACACCCGTTACCACTTCATAAGAGAATGCATCAAGAAGAAGGAGGTGAAGTTGAAGTATGAGATGTCTCGAGATCAAGCAGTGGACATTTTCACCAAGCCACTCAAGTTGGAAACTTTCGTAAAGCTAAGGAGTATTCCTGGAGTCACAAATCAAGTTTAAGGGGGATGTTGAAATATTAAACTTGATTTTGGTCTAAGCTTATTATTTGATTTTTCGGCTTAGTTATTTTGGACTTAGTTAAGTTTGGGTAATGTTTCTAGAAAACTCTTGTAGTGTTTGGAGTGTCTAGATATCTCTTAGGGTTGTAATATTTTCTAGAATACTCTTTGAATTTCTAGAGTTGAAAACTCTCTAGAATTAGTGTCTCTAGAGTTCTCATTGGAGTACTGTAAATAGAGATGTTATCATACACTTTTGTATCAAGCAAAAATACAAAGTTCTCTCTTCCATAAATAATTCTCCTACTTATTAAGTTTCTATTCAAGCCTCTAATATTCCCACACATTTTCCCTAAACACAAAAAGGATTTATTTCCAACATTAAGTTGTCATCTTCATCATTGGAAGCCGAAGGTAAATAACTGTTTCTCGATTCTAACATGGACGTGTCAACAAGCCATGAGGTCGACTCACCCAAGCTTAGTTCTTCTTTCGGTGAGTAAACATGAGAGATCGATGTTGTCTCTAGGTGTTACTCAATGTGGTGTGGCTACTATGATCCTCTGCTGATTCGGAAACACTCTTTGAGATGTTTGATCGGGAAAATAGCAAGTGTACTATTTTGCCTTTTATAGTAATAATGGGGAAATTCCCCAAATGTCGATCTCAAGGACTGCAAGTTAATATTGAGTTTAAATTATCATTCAATTAAAAAAAAGTATTAATTTGGTTTTTAGGTGTAGAAATATAATAATAAAAGTAAAGGTAAAGACGGATGAAAATAAGGATTTATAGGGAAAAAGGAACAATGCCAGGGAAGGTGTATGAATTATCCCTGTAACAATTCTGAGTCACTATTGCATCAACAAATATCAATTACTACCAGTTCTCAAGGGTATTTTCTACCAAGTCCTTGGTGAGAAAACCTTTAATCAATTTACCCTAATTCCTATGTCCATAGCCAATTATGGTGAAGTTAAGCTGTAAATATCAAGAATACTCTAGTTCATACAGGGTATCCCTAGTCCTAGGTGATATCTACTGTAGAGTAACCTTATGAAAACCTTATCAATGGCGGTCCATCCTAAATGATAACCACAAATCAATCTCAATTGGTCTGAAAGAGAAAGCAATAAATACATCAAGATGTTACCGTAAAAACAATATTATAAATGCAAATGTAAACTCAAATTCATTACAATTCTAAATCAGGGACACCCCCTAGCATTGGGGGGTTTAGCTACTCATATTCTTCAAAACAAATTCAAGATAAAATTTACACATTACAAGTAATTGGATGACTTAGATCTTCAATCGCTCCCGCTCATAAACACCTTCAGCTCTCCGAATGCCTTGATCTCTGTGATACTTGATTGCTTCACAATATTGTGTTTTGCCGTATTCCAAGATGATTTTTCCTTGCAGAAGACCTTCTTTTATAGTGAAAATTCTCAGCAGTAGTTGGACATGTCCAAAGATATCTCTAAAAAGCCCGACGAACAAAAAGCCCGAGAAAAACTGGATTTTCGGGTTTGGGCTGACACCGGTGGCCGTGTCAACCTACTGTTCTGGATGACACGCCCCTGGAAAAGGGTGACACGGTTGAGGATACTGCCTGACACGACCCGTGTCAGGCTACTGTTTTCTTCACATGTCTTCCCTTGCCTGACATGACCCGTGTCAGGTGACACGGGTAGCCATGTCAGGCTTCCTGTACCGGGGTTTTCTGCTCCTTTGCTTGCCGGAATCTCGCACTGTCTCGTTCTGAGTTCTCTGGTTCTTCTACCTGGACCTGTTGGACAAAAACACAACTATCCCACGTATAAAATCACGAAAATACAAAGTAAAACATAACGAAGATTAAAAATGCTTAAATAAAATGATGGAAGTAAAACTAACTTGAAATGTACCATAAATGCTTGCATAGTGTGTCAAATGCCTTTGTTTCGAGTCGGATCAGTAATGAAAACTCAATGTAAATGGTGACCGATCACAACCCCAAACTTAGCTCATTGCTTATCCCAAGTAATATTTCAGACACATTGTCACTACCCAGAATTCTTCATGTCTTCCACCACTGCTGAGATCATTCGCTAACGTTTTCCCTTTTCCTTCTACAAGTCCTGCCTTTCCTTGTAAATCTGTATTCACACTTCCACTTCAAAGCACCGTTTCACCTGTCAGCTTATATCACATTCTCACCAATTCTCTCGAGGTAAGCTGTTTACACTCATAATTCAAAGTATGCAATATCACTCACAAGTTTGAATAGTCTCTCTTTTCTCATCACCTACACACAACACACACATTTTTGAGGTCTTTCGGGTTGTAGCTTGGCTTGGGTTAGGGTATGGATTATTAAAAAGGAAAACAATTGGCTTTTGGTTCAGAGTCAATGTTACATCCTGTGCTTGTTTCTTTTATTTCCTCGGTTTTCTTTTCTTCTTTATTTTTCACCGAATGCCCTTTTCTGTGCTTCTTTCTTTTGAATCTTCGAGTTATTCTTTTTCTCTTTTTATTTTTCTTTCTTTCTCTCGATTCATCATTTTTTTTCTTTTTCTTTTGTTCTTGCACTTTCTTGGGCTTTGGGAGCTTTTGGGGTTTTTACCCCAAACTTAGCTTTTCAACACAGTTTGAATGTATTATGACTCTGAACAGGGTGAGGAAGTGTTTTGGCTAACGGTTACATTTACGGTGTTTAAACAAAAAATATGGATATAGGCTCAAATTTGGTTAACGAGGGATATAATTATTCGGGATGGCTAGAAAGGCTCGGGGTTAATTTCAAACAACATGCCTCAGTGTGTGTATCATGCAGTGACAGTCCCAGAGAGTCTATGCAAATTCAGAGTGATAAAGACAAACCTGAACGGCGCTCATGATGATCAATGTGTTTGGCTTTTTATGACTCACTTTGTTTGGTTCAGCTTTGACAGGATCCACAGTACTCATTAATTTGGTGCGATTTTCTTCCTTACTTCGGAATGTACAGGATACTCGTGTCGGTTAAGTTATATACGTTGCGTCCGATCTTTACTTTCAACAATGTTACTTCCTGGGGAGATCCTTCACAACAAGCCATGGTGAGTGGCGTAATCCTTTCATCCACTCTCAATCGTGATCATTACTATTTCCAACCTGTCAACACAGACTTAACACACTCGCAGCATAATGTACCCTCAACAAACAAATCAAATCTAGAAAATAACACCATAACCAAATACTAAGAATAAAATACTAATAAAAGACATAAAATCTCCCTCACACTTGAACTCAACATTGTCCACAATGTTTTTGAACAAGAGCGGAGGAGGGTACTCACAGGGTCCTACTGAGGAGGTGGTTGCGGGAAATGCAACATCAACTATCGCATCATGTTGCTCATCTCATCCAACATCTCTCCCTGACGGGCTTGCTCGATGCCTTGTTGTTGTTGTTCCGTTCTCAAGTCACCTATCTCGGTTTATACCCAGCTTCATTGGTCAGTTGACCAAGATGATGAACCCGCCGCCTGTTGGGTGGGTTCCTGATGCGGTGGGACAAATTGCTCAGGAGGTTCTTGAGGATCTTCCTCTTCTATTTCCGTTCCTTCCACCTGGTCATCCATAAATTGCTCACCTGGTCGTGTCAATCCACCTTTTTTCCAGTTGGAATTCCAACGTGATGAGGAACTCGAGAGTAATGCGCTCGTATGTTGGCGCTTCCAAACTCATGAACTCGAGCATTCCCAAAACATGGAACATCCGATATACTTCCATTTTCAGCCCCAGAGTGTTCAGAGTATGCTCACACATATACCTTGTCGGCATGAGTTTGCGCTTCCGGTGAATTTTGTATCGTCGTTCTTGTTTCGGATTGTCAAACACGATGTTGTGTTGATTTGGATTCTGACTCGGGCGCTTCCGTGACTTTGCCATTTCCGCGAGTTGTTGCTTTCCAGTGAGGATTCTCCGCGGGGGCATTTTGGATCTGCAAAAAAAATAGAAATAATTTGAACTTTCGAGTTAGGAAATTCTGAAACCGTGGTTAGGACAGGGACAGCGAGTGGAGTAATATTTGTGAAGGGTGTTTTGGCGATAGGTGAGTGGAAATAGGGGTTATGGAACGTTTTGTGTGGTGAGGTTTATGAGTTTTAATGGAATTTGAAAAAGTGTGAGAGAAAGAGATAAAGAATGATGAGAGAGAATAATGAGGTGTGGGAGGAAAATCAGATCATGATAAGGTTATTGGGGAAAAGGTGTGGTTAATGGTGGATTAAGTGGGTGGGTCCCACGAAAATTCAAATTTTTCAAAAAAAAAATCAAAAATTTCGCCTGTCTGACACGGGTGGCCGTGTCAGGCTACTGGATTCACAAAATTCAGCCTTTTCCTTCAGTGCTCCTGACACGGCCGCCCGTGTCATGCTACTGTTTACCATGCGCAAATACTTTATGTATCTCAAAGGGTCCCGACCATCGTGACCTTAGTTTCCCTGGGAAAAGCTGTAACACCTCAAAATTTGCCCTCCTCTCTTGGGACTAGCTTAGCATATTGCATTTCATTTTTTTAGGACATTAGTCATTGCATCTTTGCATATCATGTGGAAACATTGAGCAAGGCATCCTCCTAGGTCTTTATCAGAAGATGGAGAGGTTAAAAGATGCAAGCCTGAGGGTTTTATTGAATTGATCACTAGCCATCTGAGGGTTTGTGTTTCAATTAGGGTTTCTTGGTTCCTCAAGGAGATTGATCATTATCTTATTGGCAATGATACATCATCATCATCATGGTCTTATCATCACAAGAGGTTCATTATTCCTGATCATGTGCCTTGGGATTAGGGTTTTGACCTTTGGTCAACCCTAATCAGTGAAATTGTGCCAATCAGGGTTTTGCAAGGAGATGAGGTCTTCATGGAGATGGGGATCATTACATGGTTTTATGGAGCTTGTATAAGCTAGGGGTTCATTTTGGAGCCATTTCATCAGGAGATTGAGGCTCAAATTCATCTGTGCATGACCAAGTCCACAAAAGTCAACAGAAGTCAACCACAAGTCAACTGTTGGATTTGGAGGTGGGAAGTGGTTAGAAATGATTCATTCATGTTCAAACAAGTCTCATTTGACATTTCAAACATCAACATTGAAGAAAATAAAGCCAAG
Source organism: Lathyrus oleraceus (assembly GCF_024323335.1). Taxonomy (NCBI): domain Eukaryota; kingdom Viridiplantae; phylum Streptophyta; class Magnoliopsida; order Fabales; family Fabaceae; genus Lathyrus; species Lathyrus oleraceus. The sequence goes on from NC_066584.1 coordinate 134,080,770, forward strand.
ACAAAACTTTCCAAAAATAGAAAGTGACCTGTAATTCAAAATTGCCAAAAACGGAAAGGTTTTCTCCTCAGGATTACATCATCAAGAAAGCTTCAAATGAAATTTTGTTGAACATGAAAGTTGTAGATATTGTTCTTCCATTTCCAAAAAGTCCAAGATCATGGATTTCTCATGTATGGTTGAAGAGATATGGATCAATCTTGGTCAAATGAACATTGAACTTCAAAGGAGCATAACTTTCAAACCATAAGTCCAAATGAGATGGCTCTTTTTGCAACATTCTCCTTTTAACCTCTAGTTTCCAAAATTGACATTACATGGCATGCATTCCATTCACATAAATATTTGAAAATTCAATTCATTTTGGAGGGAAAAATTCAAGTTCAAAATTGGTGAATTATTTGAACATGGCATTACTTCCATTGGCTCCAAAATGGTTTTTTGAGAGAAAATGAATGCAAAAACGTGCACTATTCACATGCCATATCCATGCATAAGGTGAAAAGTTCAATTTTGCAAAACACCTCCAAACTTAACCATTTTTCATTAGCACTTGGTTTAACTTAATTAATCATGATTAGTGAAGCATATATAACACAAATCCTAACAGAATTTTCACAATTCCCAAGTTTGGATCTAGAATTCTCAAAGTCTCTCAAAATTCTCTCTCTTTTTTTTTCCAAATTTCTTCAAACTCTTTGCATTTTTTTTGGATCAATTCATCATTATTAAGCATTGGTGAGCAAAATTGAAGGAAGATCCAGTGGAATTCGTGCACATTGAAGCATATGCAAGCTTGAGTTCATCAATGGTGGAATCCAAATTCTGTGGAATCATGCTCAATTGAACATCAATCATTCATCCAATTACTTGCACAAGCATCCTGGAGCAACATTTGATCCATTACAAGGCCTGGAACACGTGATTTCATCAAGCTGTTCTTCAAGAGGTCACTTTTTCGATCTCTTTAATTCATGAAATTGTTATGTGAATCTTGTAGATCTCTTTGCTGTGATCATTCTGAGCTTTAAATCACTAAAAACCATGCCATATTGAGTGAGTTTCGATGATTGGAAGTTTGATGCATGAACTTTGATCTGCTCGATTTGATCATGTTTTGGTGTTATACGCTTAGTTATTGCTTGATTCATGCTCTAGGATGAAGGATCTATCTATTAGTATGTTTAATTTGAAGAACTGAGAAATTTGTTCTTGAATGCTTGATGTGGTTACTGTTCAAAAACCTGCGCGCATGAAGAAGATGATGATAAGCTAAGGCAACGGTTTTTTGTGGTGCTGAAGCGTGGCCTTAGGTTTTGCTAGGGCAAGGCGCTCATTGGCTGCATGTAATTGCCATGCAGCGCGCCAAAATCAAATTCAAAAGGGCACCGAGTTCGAATCCCTGGCCGTGTAAATGTTCATGTTTATTTTGCCTTTTCCTTCCACATGTTCATGTATATACTCCACATGCTTTTTAATTTTTCATGATCTTAAAAAATTCATAACAAGTAAAATAATGATCCAAAAAATGTGGGAATTTTTGCATTAGGTCACATTTTGTGTCTAGTTTTTTTGATTATTTTTCTAGAAGTTGTGCTTGGTTGTAAAATTGTTTGGCCTAGGGAATGTTAACATGTATGCTTTTTGAATCTTGCCTTACTAATTCATTTGTGAAATGATGGTTGTTTATCCAATGCCTATGAAATTTGACATGCTTAAACTAGACTCATGGCTGGACATTTTGGTGTTAAGTTTGCATTTTTATCATGTGCCATTTCTGAGTTATGAATTTTCTAAGTTAGGTGTGACAATTTGTGTCACACCTTTGCTTGTCCAATTTAATTGATACATTTACCATGCCAAATGATCTCCAAATGTTCTGATTCTTTGTATGGTGCTTGATATGCATGTTGTGAATGCTCATAATTGTTTTTGGAATTTTTGGATTGATTTATGATTTGATTGAGATTTTTCATTCTGGATGGTCATTTTTGAGCTTTTAAAGTGTCTTGAACTTCAATCTATTGTGAAATGCTTATGCTTTATCCTATGAATGGGAAATTTTGCACACTCTTTCTAGACATGTTAGAGGTTGTTTTGGCTTTGATTTGAGGTTTTTACCTTTTACCATTTCTGTTTTAGGCTTGTGCTAAGTTGATGTACCAAATTGTGTCACATTTGAGCTTGTTTTGATTGCCTTGCCTTATACAATTTTATTACCATGTTTAATCATGTCCAAATGCTCTAATTTTTTGTGTGATGATCATGTTGTATGCTATGTTTATCCATGAATTTTCTCAAAATTAATTGAATAATTTTTTAATTATTGTGCATTTATTCATTCTGATGTCACAATGTGGTTACAATGTGCATACCTTGTCATGTTTTGTTCATGAAATGAAATTGGTGAGTGATATTGATGTGGGATTTTTTGGATGATGTTCTTGATGGATTGAAGTTGATTCATGTCAATTTTCATGTTCTGTTTTGAATTTTTTCTCCCTCTTTGACCCTAGGCCTTGACCTAGTGGTTGGTTGCTTATGTTTGAGTTTTGATTTCAGGTTGAACATCCAGGTTATATAGTTCATGATGCAACCTCAATTGAGCATTTGATGCTTGCTTTTGACCACTAACATTGTGTGTTTTGTAGGGTTGCTATTTCATTTGAGTTTGACTTGTTGGCTTATGCCTTTGCTCATTGGGTTTGACTATTTGATATTCATGTTGTCTGTTTGTCTGTACAGTTTAACTGATTTGTGTGATGTTTTAACAGGTACATAAGTTGCTTAAGTTCATTTGAACTTACTTTTGCTTGGTTGCTTAACCACATAGGTATAACTTTCTGACTTCATGTAGTCTGGAAGACCTACTGTTACTGGTAGGTGTAACACCTCAAAATTTGCCCTCCTCTCTTGGGACTAGCTTGAGCATATTGCATTTTCATTTGTAGTTCATTAGGCAATGCATCTTTGCATATCATGTGGCTACATTGAGCAAGTCATCCTCCTGGGTCTTGGTCAGAAGATAAAGAGGTTGAGATGCAAGCTGAAGGTTTAATTGAATTGATCATTAACCATCTGAGGGTTGGTGATTCAAATTAGGGTTTCATGGTTCCTCAAGGGGGTTGAGCTTGATCTTGGTTGCAATGTCACATCATCATCATCATGGTCTTGTCATCACCAAGGGATTCATTGCTTGATCAGATACCTTGAGATTAGGGTTTTGACCTCTGGTCAACCCTAATCATCTGCATTAGGCCAATCAGGGCTTGGCAAGGAGATGGGGTTTTCAGTGGATATGGGGATCATCATATGGTTATATTGAGCTTATGGAAGCTAGGGTTTCATCATTGAGCCATTTCATCAGGAGTTTGAGGCTCAATTTGATCAGTCAAGCTGAAATTCATCTATCAGTCAGAAAAGTCAACTGCGATCAACTGTGCCTGAAATGATGGATTTGGAGGTGGGAGAGGGTTAGAGACACTTCATTCATGTCTAAACAAGTTTCATTTGACATTTCAAACATCAAGAATGAAGAAAATAAAGTCAGATGGAAACTTTCCAAAAATAGAAAGTGACTTGTATTTGAAAATTGCCAAAAATGGAAAGTTTTTCTCCTCAAAATTACGTATCCAAAAATGTTTCAAATGAAATTTTGTTCAACATGAAAGTTGTAGATCTTGCTCTCACTTTTCCAAAAAGTCCAAGAACATGAATTTCGCATGTGTGGTTGGCAAGTTATGGATTGATCATTGTCCAAAAAAGTTGAATTTCAAAGTGGCATAACTTTTGATTCACAAGGCCAAATTGAGTGAAGTTTCTTTGAGCAAAATTCATTTGACATGAGCTATCATAATCCATCATTACATTTCATGAAAACTCATCACACAAAAAGTCCATTTTTCAAGTGGACTAATTTTGAAAAAGGGAGGGAAAAGTGCATTTTGCAAAATAAGCATTATTTTCACATGATTCCTTTTGCACTAATTCAAAAATGCCATTTGAAATTTGCTGCAACAAAGAAATTCCACTGTTACATTGGTTTGGCATAAGTGAGGTGAAATGACAAAATTGGCATTTAGCATGAAAATGCATTTTCACTAATCCATTTCATTAGCACTAATTAGGATTAGAAACATGTTTAACATCACATATATAAACATAATCCTAACTGTTTTTTGATTAACCATAACAGAATTTCAGATCTAGATCCAAAATTGCACAATTCTCTCAACTTTTCATCTTCACTTTTTTGCAATTTTCTTCACAAACCTAGCATTGTTCTTCATCAATCCTTCATTCTTGAGCATTGAGGAAGCTAATTGGAGCAAGAACCAGTGGAATTGAAGCTGATTTTGGAACTGTTCAAGTGAGGTGCATCCATGGCAATTTGAGATTTCATCAAGTTCGTGTACAATCAACATCCAATCTTTGTTCCATTCACTTCTACAAGCATCATAGAAGTTCTGTTTTCACATTTCAAAGCCTAATACACGCGAATTCATCACTGTGCTCAAATCAAGGTGATTTTTCGAATCCAATAATTCTTGAAATTGATTGATGATTTGGATAGATCTTTCTTAGTAGAGAATTCTGCAATTCGTTTCACTAAATTTTGTTGAGAAATGAGAGAGTTATGTTGATTTGAACTTTCATGCATGATTATGTTTGGCTTCGATTCTCTTAATTTAGGAAGAATTAGGACAAAATAATTTGAGATTCATGATGTGCTTGGAAAGACCTTTCCATTGATATATGGTTTGTCCAATTTGGTGGAGATTTGTTCTTGAGCCTATGAGTGTATGAAGAACATGAAGAACACTTTAAAATTTTCCAGAAACTTGAGCTAGATCCAAAATTCGCTTACTGTACATGATTATTGGTGTTCGCGCGCTAGTTTTCAAGCCTGTACAGGCTTCGATCCCGTGCTACAGCTATTTCTCATTTTGCCTTTTCCATTTATTTCAACCATGTACACATGATTCCACATGCTTGTTCATCATTTTTTAATTTTTTCTCAACATTAGAAAATCCATATCTCATCCAATTTTTGTCCAAATAATGTGAGATTTTTTGTGGAATGATCCTTGTAGTCTCTACTATTTTTTGGTTATTTTTAATAAAATTGTGCACGTGTAATTTTTGGAATGGCCTAGGGTTTGTATGAACATGTGTTTGCTTGCACCTTGCTTGGTATTTTGATCATGGAATGATGATGCTTAATTAGAAATTCTTGAAATTTTGCATGCTTATTCTAGAGACCTTAATGGACATTTTGGTATATAGTTTGTAATTTTTGAGTTCCTGGATTGAGAGATATGAATTGATCATTAGAGGTGTGACAATTTGTGTCACACCATGTTTTTATGGACTTCATGAATTCTTTTACCATACCATATGGACTTGAAATGAGCTGAAATTTTGCATGTTGATACTTCTGGGTGTTAGGTTCACATGTGAATATTTCTGGAATTTTTGGATGTCTTTCCAATTTGATTGAGAATTTCCTTTCTGTTTGACCAAATGTGGACTTTTTGTGAGTCATGATTTTAGATGTTTTGTGAAATTCTGGATATGTATTGGATGGACCTGAAATTTTGTGGAGTGTTTGTAGACACATTAAGGTATGCCATGGTTTTGGTTTGGTGCATTTATCATGTTCCTACACTGTTTTATGCTTGCTTGAAGTTGATACATGAAATTGTGCTTTGTTTGGACTTGCATGAGCATGCTTTAACTTGATGAATTTAATTTACTTTCTTCCCATTGTCCAATTGATCTGAAATTTGGTGTGATTGACATGTAATGAATGCTGTTTAGCTGTGAATTTTTTGGAGATTTATAGAATTGTTTTGGATTGAGTTTGGATTGATGCATTCTGTTTGGTCCAATGAGCTTCTAAGTGACATGCTTTGCACTATTTCTTTCATTAAATGATAATGGTTGATGATATGAGCATGAGACCAATTGGACATGATTCTAAATTGATTGAACTTGATTTTGGATAAGTTTCATGTTCTGTTTTGAAATATTTCTCCTCCTTTGACCCTAGGCTTTGTCCTAGGGTTATGCTTCTCATGTTTGGATTGTGTTTTCAGGACAAAAGGCAAATGGCATGGAGGAATTAATGCACTTGGTTTGAGTTGCTCATGTGAATGATGTTGATTAACATTAATTTTGTTTTGTAGGTGGTTTCTAATTCATTTGTGTTGAGCATTGGCTTATGCTTTGCTTGATGCATTGCTTGTGTACAGTTAACTATGTGACTTTTAACTTGTCTGTTTAACTGTTTGAGCTGAGTACTGACTATGCTAGATTGATTTCAGGTACCTTAGTTGCTATAGTTCTTTGTGAACTCGCTTTGTGCTGCTGCTTGGTTGTGTAAACCAATTGAGGTAGAATCACTAACTCCATGTAGTCTGGAAGACCTGGCCTGTTACTTGGCCAGGCACCTGTCTGAAGTCCTCCTTAAGAGGCGATGTTTGTGCTTGTTTATTTTTGTCCCCAAGCAGGAAAAGACCTTTGTTAAGGCAATTGGAAGACACAAGAGGTGTGTAATCCACCTCCTGCTAATCTGTTGAGTCGTCCCTTGGCTCACATTACATGTTGATGCCTTGTGGATCCTAACCCAAGATCCATGTACAGTTGTACAGTTGAGTCAGTGTCATAAGTGTAGAAGGGTTCCCACTTTCTGGACCCACACTTCTTTGTCTGAAGCTCTCCCTGGCCAGGGATAAGAGCTGTGAGGCACACCCCTCACTCCCATTTCATCTGGCTTCACCTTGACTCTCAATGTCAAGGTTAAGAGCTAACATCACCTGATACAGTTGACTTGCTTTGGCAGTCTAACCCTTGTTTGAGACACCTCTGTCTGTATATAGTGTGTGCTATTTGTGATTGTTTGCTTTGATTGCTTTGTCTATTTAGGATTAGCTTGCTGCCTGTGCAAGTTAGGATAGAAACCATAACATAGGGCAATGATGCATGATAACATCTAGGCTCGAGTCCAGCTCCCTAGTAGTGTGTCTCCCTTGGTATCTGGTTAGAATTTCTTTCCCGTTCAGGGGAACTACGTCGCCCTGATCCTCATACCAGATGAGGTACGTAGGCAGGAGACCGTGCGAGGTCTCTCCGGGCACTCTTTTTCTTTTTGCGTGTGTTTGCTTGACAGTTGCTAGGCTCGAGTTCCCGACTCCTTAGTAACTTGTTGCTTGTTTCTTCTTGAGTGTGTTAGGAGACGGATGTAAGCCCAGCAATTGGCATTCCGTATCCTATTGTTGTGTGCTTGGAGTCCGGTATAAGTCCATCAAGTGGCATCTGGTTTCCAGTGTGGGTTTGTTTGGTTCGGAAGCCGATGTAAGTCCAGCGATTGGCGTTCGGGTTCCATGTTTGCCTTTGTTTGTGTGTGTTTTGTTTGGCGTGCGTGAGCCGAACTACGGTAGCTCTAATTCTCATTCCAGACGAGATACGTAGGCATAGGATGCGATATCCTAACGAGCCCTCTCCCCTCTTATCCCACCTGTGTTGTCTTCAGTGTGTGTGTGTGATGTTTGTTTTAGCAACCTATTCTTTATTTAGAGCGTGGATCCCGTCGAGTACGACGGATGCGTAGGGGTGCTAATACCTTCCCTTCGCATAACTGACTCCCGATCCCATTCTCTTTGGTCGCGAGACCATGCTTTTCCCAGGTTTACTTCGAGCGTTTCCTTTCCCTCTTTTGGGATAAATAACGCACGGTGGCGGCTCTGTGTTGTTTTGTTTTAGCCCGCCGGTTGTTTTTCGCGGATGCGACAGCTGTCGACTCTGCTGGGGATTCAGAAGTTGACCTCTTGCTGGTCCATCTTCCCTAAGCGAGTCAGTCCTAGCGCTCTCTAGGATAGGGTTTGGTTGCTTTTGCTGTTTCATTTATTGCATTCATTTATTTATTGTTTGCATTTATTGTTTGCATTTATGTTTGCATTCATTCATATTCATCTGTTCATCTGGCTGTGCTGTGTTGTCTCTCTGTTGGGGTGGGAGTTACTCGAGGTAAAAGGCCCAATACCCAGGCTATGAGTGAAATCTAGGAAACCTAGGAATAGAGTGATTCATGGGAAGCGGGTGGTATGCGCCACTTAGCGGAACATTGACATCACGAGCAGTTCAGACCCTGATGGGATATTATCGTTACATACTTCGGGTGTGTATATGATGATATTCTGTGAAAGGTTATTTATGCTGCGTTTCTCTCGACCTTACCCTGGCCTAGATGACACCCGTGAGTGGGGAGGGAATGATCTTTATTACAGGTACAGATGGTGACTTTGGTGGTGACTATTGGTTCCGTTGACCAGGGTCCTATTTATAAGTCGGATTTATGGACATTTATTTCTGAGACGCCGAAGTGTTGTCCGTGTTATTTATCAGTGGGGATCCGTTTATTTCAGGATTCCCCGGGCCGATTCAGAGGATTATGGGTATCTGCTCAGAGTTTGTCTGATGATGATGATGGTGTATCTTTCAGTTCCGTTTATTTCGGAACCCTCAAGTCGGATTTGTGATTATATATTCCTTCAGATGGTTGTGATCAGTTCAGAGATCATGCTTCAGTACGGTGGATGATCAGATGACTTGGAGGATGGCACAGTGCATTGCATCCATACATCTACCTCATTTTGCATCCATCTGCATCTAATCTACGTCTAAGCCATATGGGGAATATTATTGATTGAGAATCTGGTCGAGAGACATCTCGAATGTCAGAGTGTGGATATCAAAATATTATTTGTCTCGATGAAACCAGGATCGAGAGACAAAGTGTTCCTCATGTGGATAAACACTGCATTCATGCATGATCATAATAACGTGTTTTTATTTTGCAGGTATCAGTTCTAACGTGCTTGATTGTTACAGGAATCATTGCTCGCGCTTGTAGAGTTGTACCTTTGCACTCGACACGCCCTCATAGATATTTTACTCGACGCAATACTCCCAGACTGATGGATCTTCCAAACACAGATATTCTTGAGCTGAAGGACAAGATGAATGAGTTGATCAACATCATACAGGGTTTTGCAGTTGGTCAGAAAGCTTTGGCTGACAAAGTTGAAAAGCTCGAGCGGGCTTCAGCGGCTAATAGTGGTGTGAACCTGGATGGTGTCTCCAACCAGGGGCTGGGTGGTTCTCGAGATGGTGGCAAGAGAACAACCGTGGGTATAGTGAATAACAATGCTGGTGGGTTTGGTGCTGTTGGTGGTCAACCTGGTCAGAATATGAAAGACAGTTTATTCCCGCCTTTCTTCGGGGTTGATGATGATAGAGAGGAGGACAGGGAGGCTGATCAGTTCTCTATGCACAACGAACCGTTCGGTCAGTACGGTGCCCAACCACAGAACAAAGAGATTCAGCTGCTGGCTGAAAAGATCAGAGCTTTGGAGAGCTATGCCACTCCCGGGGTCGTTAACATGTCAAATATAGGGCTAGTCGAGGGGATTGTGATCCCACAAAAATTCAAAGCGCCCACGTTTGATCGATATAATGGGAGTTCCTGCCCCGAGACTCATTTGCAAGCATTCGTCCGTAAGATCTCAGCTTACACCATGGACCAGAAGCTGTGGATGTACTTCTTCCAGGACAGCCTGTCCGGAGGCTCCTTGGAGTGGTACACCAAGCTTAAGTCGTCTGACATCAAGAGTTGGCAAGATCTGGGGGACGCATTCTTTAAACAGTATCAGTTCAATGCTGATATGGCTCCAAGTCGTACCCAACTGCAGGGTATGTCTCAGAAGAATAACGAGGGGTTTAAAGAATACGCTCAAAGGTGGAGGGAGCTGGCTGCCAGAGTGCAACCTCCACTAGTGGACAGAGAGATGTCTGATCTCTTTATGGGTACCCTTCAAGGGGCGTTCGCCGAGAGGATGGTCGGTTGTCCGGTCACCAACTTTGCGGATATTGTCGTGGCTGGAGAGAGGATAGAGAGCTGGCTGAAGCTCGGAAAGATTCAGGGTAATGCTTCATCTTCAGGATCGAAGAAGCCCTTCGGTAACGGCCAGAGGAAGAAAGAGGGTGATACAAGCGTTGTATGTAACACCCTTCTAAAATACCCCAAATATTTAATTAAAAATAATAAACATATAACAATTCAGAGTAATTATGCCATTCAAGGGTGTCACACAATTATTCACACCATTCAACAATATAACGGTCATGCTCTTTTATTAATTCAAAACATAAACATTTGCATAAAACGCAGCGGATAGAGATCTCCTCAATCATGTAAAACATGTAACATTCACATGTAAATTATTCAACAACATAAAACATCCCATCCCGATGTTACATCTATCAGAGCACGACCCACTAAGGAGACTACACTAGACTCCAAGCATTCGCTTCTACTCAACTCATTTCTCGTTACCTGAAAAATAGTTGTAAGGGTGAGTTCCTCAATCAATATAATAAGCATTATAGAATATAATGTCATGTTAAGTAATTTAACACATTAATCACCCTAATCGCAACATACAATCAGTAACAGCACATCAGCTCAACATCATACTCAACACCAATGTAAAGCACAAGTATAATCTCAAATCATACTCCATAACAACACAAACACACGTATAATATTGGAATACATCCATTCATATTATACGCCATACATACATTATGCAATGAGACTCCACACATGCGGTACCGACTATTCTTGAACATCTAGTTCAAGCTCACCGATCCCTCCAGATACGGCTACTAAGCTCACTAGTCCCACTCATTTGAGACCTAGTGACTCACTCACTAATTCCTCACCATGGGAATTAGCTACAGCCCCGAAGGCTAGACTATGCACACTAATCATCTAGCATGCAAACATCAACAACAAATCCACAATGATTCACTCACTAATTCCTCACCATGGGAATTAGCTACAGCCCCAAAGGCTATGCTATGCACGCTAATCATCTAGCAATGCAGCAATCAACAACAATTCACAACGGACATATGCTCACACTCTAAGCCATACAACAGTCCATTCACACATACATGCATAATACATACATTCACATCATTATGCATACCATCATACATCATCAACGCATGTATCAACACATCATTATCATGTAAATCAATTAAACACAGTATTAGCACACTCTACTAATACCTATACTGCTCAAAACATCGGGAAATAATCCCTATTACATCATACGCCAACATAGGCCAACTCTCAATTATGTACACAACATTAAAAATCCAATTTTTCCACTCTGCAACAGTGTTAACCGGTTAACGCCCTGGGTTAACCGGTTAACGCAGGCAAAACACGCTCACTGCCCAAAACTTAACAGTGTTAACCGGTTAACGCCCTGGGTTAACCGGTTAACGCAGGCAAAACAGCACCAATTTCACAATTCGCAACAGTGTTAACCGGTTAACACCCTGGGTTAACCGGTTAACGCAGACAAAACAGCAGTTCCTGCGCTAACACAAGGCAGAATGCAGAATTCTCCGCATTTTCCGCCGTTGGAGGACTTCCGGACCTCCGATTCCGATTCCGTAAAAAGCTATACGTTCGGAATTTCACAACTAACCCAAACACAGATTCAATTACAGTCTAAATACAATTTATCCAACATAATTCTTCAGCATCAATAATCCCAATTAGGGTCAAATTAACGGCTTATCACTACCCATCACATATTATCCCATAATACCCATTAATCGACGATAAACCCCCCTTACCTGATTAATCCGGCGAATCTCAAGCTCCAAGCTCTTCTCCAACCTTCTTCCTCTTGCTCTGCCTTTTGCCCTTTTTCCTCTTTCACGATCGCTTCTCTGTTTTTCACGAAAAACCTTTTTACTCAAAATGGGCTCTTTTCTTTATTTCCAACTTATATATATTTTCCAATAATAATAATAATCCAATAATAATAATAAATTTCCAATTATTTAATTAAATTAATAAATATATTATTAACTCAATTTAAATAATTATTTTATTATTATCGGGGTGTTACATTGTATATGCTTAGAGAGGACCCAGTAGGGATCGTTACTTCCAGCACATTGTTGCGGTAGCTATTCCTGCTGACAATCAGACTGCACAACCGCAACAGCAACAACCTCAACAGCAAAGACAACCATTTCAGCAGAGGCCACAAAGGGTTGGTTATCAGGTGCGGGGAAGGATGAATGACAGGCAGTTTGACAGGCCACCTGTGACTTACTCTTTCTTGTTGAAGAAATTACAGGATTTGGGGTTGGTACAGCTAAGAACTCTGGCACCTTTGAGACCTGATCAGAGGCCAGCCAATTATGATGAGAATGCGAAATGTGAATTCCATTCGGGTGCTCCCGGGCATAACATAGAGAACTGCAAAGCTTTTAAGCACGTGGTTCAAGACCTGGTGGATTCAAAAGCTATCAACTTCGCACCATCTCCCAATGTGAATGCTAATCCCATGCCTGCGCATGGTCAAAGGGGGGTGAATGCTATCTCTGAGGAGGGCCGAATCGGGTTGTTATCTGTTAATCAATTGAAGACTCTGTTGGCTGAGGTTAAACGACAGTTGTGGTTGAATGGGGTTTATCCGGGCTGTGGTGATGGTTGTGCTGAGTGCACTGTTATCCCTGAGAGGTGTATGCTGTTGAGAGAAACTGTCCAAAGGCTGATGGACGAAGGAAGTATCAGGGTTGAGAGGGCTGATATGGGGGAAGATGAGGTCTCCACCATAACAATTTACTTTGATCCGGTTGATTTGTCTACTCTAGCTGAGGCGGCTCCAGTTACCATCACGGTACCTGGACCGATCCCCTATGACAAAGATGATGTCGTGCCGTGGCATTATGGTGGAGAGGTTTATTGCAACGGAGAGAAGGTGGAGGATCAAGCTGCAGGTGAAACCACCGTTTCAAAGGTGGATAATGCCGGTACCAGTGGTTTCACTCGCAGTGGAAGACTGTTTGCTCCAGACGTCTTGAGGGGAGGAGAAGGAGAAAAAGAGAAAAAAGAAAAGGCTGAGGCTTTAGCCAGGGCGAAAGGGAAAGCAGTGGTGAATGATGGTACTCCAATGGTGACACCGGCGCCTGTTGGGTCGGAAGAAAAACTTGATGATGCAGAAGAATTCTTAAGAATCATCAAGAAGTCTGAGTACAAGCTTGTGGACCATTTGCAGCAGACTCCTTCCAAAATCTCAATCCTATCTTTGCTGTTAAGCTCTGAGGGGCATAGAGAGGCTTTGTTGAATATTTTGAAGAAAGCCTATGTTCCTCAGGAGATAACGATTAACCAGTTGGAGACGGTGGTATCTAATGTGCATGCCAACCATGGGTTGGGTTTCACCGATATGGACTTGACTGTGGATGGGAGAAATCACAACCGGGCTTTACACATCGCAATAGAATGTAAAGGGGCCGTGCTTTCGCATGTGCTGGTTGATACCGGCTCCTCATTGAATGTGTTGCCAAAGAAAGCCTTGGCCAAGTTGAATTGTGAAGGATTGATCCTGACGCCCACAGACTTGATAGTGCGGGCTTTTGATGGGTCGAAGCGGGCCGTATTTGGAGAAGTTGAGCTTCCTGTGAAGATAGGCCCGGAGGTGTTTAAGTCGACTTTCTATGTCATGGATATTCAGTCGGCATACAGTTGCCTGTTGGGTCGCCCATGGATCCATGTTGCTGGGGCAGTAACCTCGACTTTGCACCAAAAGCTGAAATATATCTGGGAGGGACAGGTTGTCACCGTGTGCGGGGAAGAAGACATCTTTGTCAGCCACCTTTCATCCTTCAAGTACGGGGAGATGGACGGCGAGATATGGGAGACGCCGAGTCAGGCATTCGAAACCGTTAAGGTGGAGAATGCTTTGTTTGCAAAAGAAGAGGAGAAACCGTCCATAGCTTCGTACAAACAGGTCGCCGAGGTGGTGAAGAGTGGAGAGGCTCCTGGTTGGGGTAGAATGATGGATATCTCCGCAAAGAAAGATCGCTTCGGAGTGGGGTATCAGCCTGGCAGAAGCTCGTCAGGACAAGGAAGAGGACGTCGTACGTCAGTCACGTTCACCAGTGCCGGAATGCTGGATCCGGATCACATCTGCATGATGAGTGATGAAACTGATAGCGACTGTGAGATGGACCGATGGATAAAGCCATGCGCGCCAGGGATGGGAATCCAGAACTGGAAGGCTGAAAAGATCATCACGGTCACTCTGCTCGAAGAGTAATATTTTCCTGTTTTTGATTTTATCTGCATGAAAGCCATACGTGTTGCCCGACACGTAATGGTTCATTGTAAGGGCCACCTCATGTTTAACTTTGCAAATTCCCATCATTAATAAAAGGATGTTTTTCAGTTAAAAGCGGTGTTCCCTGTTTTTCATTTAATTTTACAGTTTAAAAATAACAAAAACAAAATAAAAATGGCAATGTTTCCATTTTTCTTTTTCGATTTGTCTCGTTCCGGTTCTAAGCAATGCATGAATCCACATTCATGAAGATGCGATCATTCTCCGGATCTCATTGATAACAATCCTGTTACACCCTCATATGACTTCGACAATCCGATCTATCATGCCGAAGAAGAAGGCGAAGAAGATTGTGAACTGCCAGGGGAGTTAGCCAGGTTGTTAAAACAAGAGGAGAAGGTGATTCAGCCGCATGAAGAGCAAGTTGAAATTGTGAATTTGGGTACCGACGAGGTCAAGAAAGAGGTGAAAATTGGGGCTGCTTTGGAGGAAAATCAAGAACAGAATGGTGGCATTGTTGAAAGAGTATGTCGACATCTTCACCTGGTCTTATCAGGATATGCCAGGGTTAGATACCGATATCGTTGTGCATAAGCTACCGTTGAGAGCAGATTGTCCTCCGGTGAAGCAGAAGTTGCGCACAACTCGACCTGACATGGCGATGAAAATTAAAGAGGAAGTGCAGAAGCAGTGGGATGCTGGTTTCCTTGTTGTCACTAAATATCCGCCTTGGGTCGCGAACATCGTGCCAGTCCCGAAGAAGGATGGGAAGGTGAGAATGTGTGTGGACTACCGAGCCTGAATAGAGCTAGCCCGAAAGATGATTTTCCGCTACCTCACATTGATGTGTTGGTAGATAATACAGCTCAATTCTCGGTGTTTTCCTTCATGGATGGCTTTTCTGGCTATAATCAAATCAAAATGTCGCCAGATGATATGGAGAAAACAACGTTCATAACACCGTGGGGCACCTTCTGTTACAAGGTGATGCCATTCGGTCTCAAAAATGCCGGTGCTACTTATCAGAGGGCCATGGTGACTTTGTTTCATGATATGATTCATCATGAAATTGAATGCTATGTTGATGACATGATAGCAAAGTCCCAAACAGAAGAGGGGCATTTGGTAGATCTGGCCAAGTTATTCGACCGGCTGAGACAATTCAGACTGAGGTTGAATCAGAATAAGTGCACGTTCGGGGTGCGGTCCGGTAAATTGCTGGGGTTCATTGTAAGTGAGAAAGGAATCGAGGTTGATCCTGCTAAAGTAAAAGCGATAAGAGAAATGCCTGAACCGAGAACAGAGAAGGAGGTTCGTGGTTTCTTAGGTAGATTGAACTACATTTCACGGTTCATATCTCATCTAACAGCCACGTGTGAACCGATATTCAAATTATTGAGAAAGGATCAAACGGTCAGGTGGAATAATGATTGCAAAGCGGCATTTGAAAAAATAAAAGAGTATTTGCAGGAGCCTCCGATTCTGATGCCTCCTGTGGAGGGAAGACCGTTAATTATGTACCTGACAGTCCTCGAGGGGTCTATGGGGTGTGTATTGGGGCAGCATGACGAGTCTGGTCGAAAAGAGCACGCCATATACTACCTTAGCAAAAAGTTTACCGACTGTGAAACCAGATATTCACTGCTCGAGAAAACTTGTTGTGCTTTGGTCTGGGCTGCTCGCCGACTGAGGTAGTACATGCTGGTTCATACCACTTTATTGATTTCCAAGATGGATCCAATCAAGTACATCTTTGAGAAGCCAGCATTGACCGGACGGGTTGCGAGGTGGCAAATGATTTTGACAGAATATGATATACAGTATACCTCTCAGAAAGCGATCAAGGGGAGTGTATTGTCTGATTACCTCGCCCAGCAACCCATTGAGGATTATCAACCGATGAAGTTTGAATTCCCTGATGAGGACATCATGTTTCTCAAATCGAAAGATTGCGAGGAACCGATCCCGGAGGAGGGGCCTGACCCTGAATCCGAATGGATTCTGATGTTTGATGGGGCCGTTAACGTGAATGGTAGCGGTGTTGGTGCTGTTTTGGTTACGCCGAAAGGATCCCACATTCCTTTTGCTGCCCGACTAACATTTGAGTGCACCAACAACATGGCTGAATACGAAGCTTGTATATTGGGGATTGAAGAGGCGATTGATTTGAGGATCAAGAACCTTGTCATATATGGAGATTCAGCTCTGGTTGTAAATCAAGTTAACGGAAAATGGTATACGCATCAATCTCATTTAGTTCCATACCGGGATTATACGAGGAGATTGTTGATGTTTTTCACCAAGGTGAAGATGCATCATGTGCCCAGAGAGGAGAATCCTCTAGCAGATGCTTTGGCTACTCTGGCTGCCTTGATTAAAGTGCAGTGGTGGAATCAGTTCCCCAGTGTTGAGGTGGGTCGTCTGGATAGACCGGCTTATGTGTTTGCTGTTGATACAGCACCCGATGATGAGAAGCCGTGGTATTACGATATCAAGCGCTATCTGGAAACTCAAGAGTATCCTGAGGGAGCATCTAAGAAGGACCGAAAGACTCTGCGGAGGTTGGCCATGGTGTTTTATCTGAATAAGGATGGGGTTTTGTACAAGAGGAATTTTGATTGGGTCTTGCTCAGATGTGTTGATGATAGAGAAGCAAGCCAATTGATGAAAGAGGTTCACGAAGGATCGTTTGGTACCCATGCCAGTGGGAATGCAATGGTAAAGAAGCTGCTGAGGGCAGGTTATTATTGGATGACAATGGAGGCCCAATGTTTCAATTTCGTGCGGAAGTGTCATAAATGCCAGATTTATGCTGACAAGGTGCACGTGCCTCCTAACCCGTTGAGTTTGATGTCGTCTCCATGGCCGTTTGCTATGTGGGGCATTGATATGATCAGAAAGATTAAGCCTACGGCTTCGAATGGGCACCGATTCATATTAGTGGCTATCGATTACTTCACTAAGTGGGTAGAAGCAGCCTCTTATACGAATGTGACGAAGCAGGTCGTGGCCAGATTTCTCAAGAGAGACATCATTTGCAGATATGGGGTTCCCGAGAGAATCATTACTGATAATGGTTCTAATTTGAACAACAAGATGATGGCAGAGCTGTGCCGGGAATTCAAGATTGAACATCACAATTCTTCTCTCTATCGTCCGAAGATGAATGGGGCGGTTGAGGCAGCCAATAAGAACATTAAGAAGATTGTGCAAAAAATGGTGGTAACCTATAAAGATTGGCATGAGATGTTGCCGTTTGCATTGCATGGGTATCGAACGTCGGTGCGTACATCCACTGGGGCAACACCTTTCTCGTTGGTATATGGAATGGAAGCGGTGCTACCAGTTGAGGTCCAGATTCCCTCTTTGAGAGTCCTGATGGACGTAAAGTTGCAAGAGGCTGAATGGGTAAGGACCCGGTACGAAGAGTTGAGCCTGATCGAAGAAAAGAGGCTGGCGGCCATCTGTCATGGGCAGTTGTACCAGCAACGGATGAAGCGTGCTTTTGACAGAAAGGTACGACCTCGTGTGTATCACGTGGGTGATGCTGAAAAGGATCCTTCCTCCTCAAAATGATCGTAGGGGCAAATGGACACCCAATCATGAATCCCCAGCATGGTCAAGAAGGTTTTCTTCGACAGAGCCTTGTTGCTTATGACCATGGATGGCGAGGATTTTCCATCCCCTGCAGATGCGGACGCAGTTAAAAAATACTTCGTATAAAAAGACCCGCTGGACGAAAAGAACAAAATAGTTCAGGCAAAAATGGGCATCCCGGCGAACCAAAAAAAAACAGAAAGAAAAGGTTCGGGCAAAAATTAGGGATAAAAAAGAAAAATTGTACACCCGGCAAGTCGAAAACCTGAAAAGGCGGCTTGGGCAAAAAAGGGTATCCCGGTGGACTGAAAATCCGAAAGGGCGGTCCAGGCAAAAGAGGGATTGAAACGAACAACTGCGTCTGGCAGGATCGTTTTTGCTTTGGTTAAGGCATCATGGATAATACCCGGTAGGGATCAGTTGAAATCGTCTTGTTCAGAAGGCAGAAAGCACGGAGAGTCTGAGGACATATGGGGTGTAACCGAGTTGGAACTCGATGAGATCATGGGTTTCACATTGCCATTAGGATAGATTTCTCCTTTTGTGTGCAATTACCTCTTTTCAGGAATTGCTTCCTTTGTATTGCTCGGTTTTGAGCCACACTTTTTTCAATCAATAAAATGCATATTCAGTCAAATAGTTTTGTTTTTGTTTTTCATTACCGCTTTGATTGCAAACACATCCAATTATTTTGATAAAGAATCTTGCATTTTAAGACATACAGGTCCCTTCCAATGCATGTTTATAAGATTGAAAGCTTGAAATCTTATTTGGAAGGTTGAGTGACCTAAGTGTTGAAATCTGGACACGCCTGGGGCACGGTTTTATCTAACGATCTCTTTTGCAGGTACTGTTAGGTATTTTCACTCACTTGCAGGTTGTGATGTGGAAGCTTTTGACGAAGCAATCCCCACGGAGTCCAGTCAGGGACGAATGGATGGAAAAATGGTGAAAAGGGATGGCGAAGGACGTACGATGATCCTTGAGAATTAACCAAGAAGACTCTTCAAAGTCTGAAAATTGAAAAGTCTGTATAGATCCCAGGAGTTCGCTCTCCGCCGAGTACGAAGCGGTTTGGAATACAAGATGATGGAGCAGAAAAGTCCAGATGAGTCTGGGAGTTCTCAAAATTGGAAAGCTGACATGGGAGTTGGATATGAATGTCGTGGTTTGACGAGTCGACGGGTGTTCAGTATCAGACTTTCCTCACCTCCTCAAGCAGAGTCGGAATGACTAATTCCCCAGCAGATTCAAGGTCTGTGGATTCCCTAGCAGGGTCAGGATGGTTATCCCCAGCAGGTTTTAGATTGATGCTTCCCTAGTCGCCAGGACTGAAGGTGGCAATTTCCCCAGCAGAGGTATCTGTGAGCGGTGGTGTACCAAGCAGAGTCTGGAGTGTTATATCCCCAGCAAGTCAAAGACTGTTGTATCCTCACAGAGTGCGTTGATGGTTCTTATTCCCCAGCGATGCCCCGAGCAGATCGAGTGCAAAGGAGGCTATTCCCCAGCAAGGGTTGCCTTTTTCCCAGCAGCAGCATTATTCCCCAGCAGGGTGGAGGTCGGAGTGTTGTCGAGTTCCTCAGCAGAGTGTCTCGAGCTCCCCAGGAGAGTCCATTGAGGGGGATACTTTTTATACATTCATCATGTAGAATAAGCATAGCATATTGCATAATAAATCGTGTAGCATTTCCATAATTATGGAGCATTACGCTGGAAAAATATCATGCATCATTGCAAACATACGCTAGTCTCAAGCCGTGGTTACCGTTTGAGATTTGGTTTTGCCAGTGGATGAAGATGCTACTCAAACCGTGGTTACCGTTTGAGAGGTGGTTTCGCTGGTTGGAAGATCAACATCACCATTGCAAGCATAAGTTAACCTCAAGCCGTGGTTACCATCCAAGAATGGGTTTGGCCGGTCAGTGAAGATGTTACTCTGAGGAGTTTAGCATCTTGATGCCAGATCAGCAAGGTTCCCCAGTAGTGCGATATTGGAGGAAACTTTTCCGTCGGACAAAGATGGGAATGAAGATCGCGATCAGCGCGACTCGAGCCGTGGTTACCGCTTGAGATTTGGTTTCGCCGGATGGTGAAGATGTTACTCTGAGGAGTTTAGCATCATGACGTCAGGTCAGCAGTGTTCCCCAGTAGTGCGATACTGGAGGAAACTTTTCCGTCGGACAGAGATGGAAATGAAGATCACGATCAGCGCTACTCGAGCCATGGTTACCGCTTGAGAGTTGGTTTTGCCGGAAGTTGGAATGTGTTACTCTGAGGAGTTCAGCATCGTGATTTTGGGGCAACAATATTTCCCAGTTAATCCCTGGCAAGCGTCTGCCTGGTTTTGGACAAGTGTGGATGTCACCCTTGCGATACCAGTAAGTGTCGTGTCGATCCCCGTAAGGTCGAGTCTTCCTTGGTGTCAGTAAACATCATTGTTCGATGTCCAGTAAACGTCGAGTTTCCTCCCAGTCATCAGTAAGTGTCTGGTCGAGTTTTCTTTGGTGTCAGTAAACATCATTGTTCGATGTCCAGTAAACGTCAAGTTCCCTCCCAGTCATCAGTAAGTGTCTGGTCGAGTTTTCTTTGGTGTCAAGTAAACATCATTGTTCGATGTCCAGTAAACGTCGAGTTTCGTCCCAGTCATTAGTCAGTGTCTGGTTGAAAGTGTTACTCTGAGGAGTTTAGCATCATGACGTCAGATCAGCAATGTTCCCCAGTAGTGCGATACTGGAGGAAACTTTTCCGTCGGGCGGAGATGGAAATAAAATCAGAGGATGTTACGCGATCAGCGCGACAAGCGGGGTTCAAACGGAGAAAGGGAAATGTTGAGACATTTTCTGGAGATCGGGGTCCAAATGGAGATTGGAGTTGAAGATTAAATCCGGGATGAGGTCCTCAGGATTATCTTCTGTTCATGTGTCACCTTAGACTTTGGCTGAGGCCAATGGAGGTCGTTAGGGGTGTCTTCTGAGGAAGAGATACACATGTTACCTTCCTTTTGTAAGGGTATACCCTCTGATATGTCGCCATCAGAGTGGTGTTTGGTGTTATTTCCGACGTTGTCAGCGGAATTATCACAAGAAATTAGAGAGCGGGGTTCAAACGGAGAAAGGGAGATGTTGAGACATTTTCTGAAGAGCGGGGTTCAAATGGAGAAAAGGAGACACAAGGTGTTTTCTGGAGAACGGGGTTCACAATGGCGATCACAAGTTATCGTCAGGCGACTGGGGTTCAAAGGGAGAATGGGGTTCATTATTTTGGCAAACAAGATGTCGGGGTTCAAATGCAGTGATCCGGGATCATTTGCGCGAAAGAAAATTTCGGGGTTCAAGAAAACGAAAAAAAGAGAAAATTTTCGGGGTTCAAGGAAAAAAAAGAGAGAGATGATAATAATCCCCAGCGGATAGGTGGTGTTCAGGCCATGGTTATCCCTGTGTTACCATTTATTTTGGTATCCAGGTCGACGTTTTTGTTTCGGTGATCAGGCCGACTTTCTCCGTACCAGGCGGATTTTTCTTCAAGATTGTTCTTTGCCGATTCTGACAGGCATTGTTAATTATTTTCCCATCAGAGTGCAAATTGTTCGTCTGTTCTTGGTATTCAATCACTCTTCATCCTGATCATCTGAAAGCCGAGGCTATTCATATCGACAGGTTCACAGTGGATTGAATAGGGGCAACTGTAACACCTCAAAATTTGCCCTTCTCTCTTGGGACTAGCTTGAGCATATTGCATTTCCATTTGTAGGTCATTAGGCATTGCATCTTTGCATATCATGTGGCTACATTGAGCAAGTCATCCTCCTGGGTCTTGGTCAGAAGATAAAGAGGTTGAGATGCAAGCTGAAGGTTTAATTGAATTGATCATTAACCATCTGAGGGTTGGTGATTCAAATTAGGGTTTCATGGTTCCTCAAGGGGGTTGAGCTTGATCTTGGTTGCAATGTCACATCATCATCATCATGGTCTTGTCATCACCAAGGGATTCATTGCTTGATCAGATACCTTGAGATTAGGGTTTTGACCTCTGGTCAACCCTAATCATCTGCATTAGGCCAATCAGGGCTTGGCAAGGAGATGGGGTTTTCAGTGGATATGGGGATCATCATATGGTTATATTGAGCTTATGGAAGCTAGGGTTTCATCATTGAGCCATTTCATCAGGAGTTTGAGGCTCAATTTGATCAGTTAAGCTGAAATTCATCTATCAGTCAGAAAAGTCAACTGCGGTCAACTGTGCCTGAAATGATGGATTTGGAGGTGGGAGAGGGTTAGAGAAACTTCATTCATGTCTAAACAAGTTTCATTTGACATTTCAAACATCAAGAATGAAGAAAATAAAGTCAGATGGAAACTTTCCAAAAATAGAAAGTGACTTGTATTTGAAAATTGCCAAAAATGGAAAGTTTTTCTCCTCAAAATTACGTGTCCAAAAATGTTTCAAATGAAATTTTGTTCAACATGAAAGTTGTATATATTGCTCTCACTTTTCCAAAAAGTTCAAGAACATGAATTTCTCATGTGTGGTTGGCAAGTTATGGATTGATCATTGTCCAAAAAAGTTGAATTTCAAAGTGGCATAACTTTTGATTCACAAGGCCAAATTGAGTGAAGTTTCTTTGAGCAAAATTCATTTAACATGAGCTATCATAATCCATCATTACATTTCATGAAAACTCATCACACAAAAAGTCCATTTTTCAAGTGGACTAATTTTGAAAAAGGGAGGGAAAAGTGCATTTTGCAAAATAAGCATTATTTTCACATGATTCCTTTTGCACTAATTCAAAAATGCCATTTGAAATTTGCTGCAACAAAGAAATTCCACTGTTACATTGGTTTGGCATAAGTGAGGTGAAATGACAAAATTGGCATTTAGCATGAAAATGCATTTTCACTAATCCATTTCATTAGCACTAATTAGGATTAGAAACATGTTTAACATCACATATATAAACATAATCCTAACTGTTTTTTGATTAACCATAACAGAATTTCAGATCTAGATCCAAAATTGCACAATTCTCTCAACTTTTCATCTTCACTTTTTTGCAATTTTCTTCACAAACCTAGCATTGTTCTTCATCAATCCTTCATTCTTGAGCATTGAGGAAGCTAATTGGAGCAAGAACCAGTGGAATTGAAGCTGATTTTGGAACTGTTCAAGTGAGGTGCATCCATGGCAATTTGAGATTTCATCAAGTTCGTGTACAATCAACATCCAATCTTTGTTCCATTCACTTCTACAAGCATCATAGAAGTTCTGTTTTCACATTTCAAAGACTAATACACGCGAATTCATCACTGTGCTCAAATCAAGGTGATTTTTTGAATCCAATAATTCTTGAAATTGATTGATGATTTGGGTAGATCTTTCTTAGTAGAGAATTCTGCAATTCGTTTCACTAAATTTGGTTGAGAAATGAGAGAGTTATGTTGATTTGAACTTTCATGCATGATTATGTTTGGCTTCGATTCTCTTAATTTAGGAAGAATTAGGACAAAATAATTTGAGATTCATGATGTGCTTGGAAAGACCTTTCCATTGATATATGGTTTGTCCAATTTGGTGGAGATTTGTTCTTGAGCCTATGAGTGTATGAAGAACATGAAGAACACTTTAAAATTTTCCAGAAACTTGAGCTAGATCCAAAATTCGCTTACTGTACATGATTATTGGTGTTCGCGCACTAGTTTTCAAGCCTGTACAGGCTTCGATCCCGTGCTACAGCTATTTCTCATTTTGCCTTTTCCATTTATTTCAACCATGTACACATGATTCCACATGCTTGTTCATCATTTTTTAATTTTTTCTCAACATTAGAAAATCCATATCTCATCCAATTTTTGTCCAAATAATGTGAGATTTTTTGTGGAATGATCCTTGTAGTCTCTACTATTTTTTGGTTATTTTTAATAAAATTGTGCACGTGTAATTTTTGGAATGGCCTAGGGTTTGTATGAACATGTGTTTGCTTGCACCTTGCTTGGTATTTTGATCATGGAATGATGATGCTTAACTAGAAATTCTTGAAATTTTGCATGCTTATTCTAGAGACATTAATGGAAATTTTGGTATATAGTTTGTAATTTTTGAGTTCCTGGATTGAGAGATATGACATGATCATTAGAGGTGTGACAATGTTTGTCACACCATGTTCTTATGGACTTCATGAATTGTTTTACCATGCCATATGGACTTGAAATGAGCTGAAATTTTTCATGTTGATACTTCTGGATGTTAGGTTCACATATGAATATTTCTGGAATTTTTGGATGTGTTTCCAAATTGATTGAGAATTTCCTTTCTGTTTGACCAAATGTGGACTTTTTGTGAGTCATGATTTTAGATGTTTTGTGAAATTCTGGATATGTATTGGATGGACCTGAAATTTTGTGGAGTGTTTTTAGACACATTAAGGTTTGCCATGGTTTTGGTTTGGTGCATTTATCATGTTCCTACACTGTTTTATGCTTGCTTGAAGTTGATACATGAAATTGTGCTTTGTTTGGACTTGCATGAGCATGCTTTAACTTGATGAATTTAATTTACTTGCTTCCCATTGTCCAATTGATCTGAAATTCGGTGTGATTGACATGTAATGAATGCTGTTTATCTGTGAATTGTTTGGAGATTTATTGAATTGTTTTGGATTGAGTTTGGATTGATGCATTCTGTTTGGTCCAATGAGCTTCTAAGTGACATGCTTTGCACTATTTCTTTCATGAAATGATAATGGTTGATGATATGAGCATGAGACCAATTGGACATGATTCTAAATTGATTGAACTTGATTTTGGATAAGTTTCATGTTCTGTTTTGAAATATTTCTCCTCCTTTGACCCTAGGCTTTGTCCTAGGGTTATGCTTCTCATGTTTGGATTGTGTTTTCAGGACAAAAGGCAAATGGCATGGAGGAATTAATGCAATTGGTTTGAGTTGCTCATGTGAATGATGTTGATTAACATTAATTTTGTTTTGTAGGTGGTTTCTAATTCATTTGTGTTGAGCATTGGCTTATGCTTTGCTTGATGCATTGCTTATGTACAGTTAACTGTGTGACTTTTAACTTGTCTGTTTAACTGTTTGAGCTGAGTACTGACTATGCTAGATTGATTTCAGGTACCTTAGTTGCTATAGTTCTTTGTGAACTCGCTTTGTGCTGCTGCTTGGTTGTGTAAACCAATTGAGGTAGAATCACTAACTCCATGTAGTCTGGAAGACCTGGTCTGTTACTTGGCCAGGCACCTGTCTGAAGTCCTCCTTAAGAGGCGATGTTTGTGCTTGTTTATTTTTGTCCCCAAGCAGGAAAAGACCTTTGTTAAGGCAATTGGAAGACACAAGAGGTGTGTAATCCACCTCCTGCTAATCTGTTGAGTCGTCCCTTGGCTCACATTACATGTTGATGCCTTGTGGATCCTAACCCAAGATCCATGTACAGTTGTACAGTTGAGTCAGTGTCATAAGTGTAGAAGGGTTCCCACTTTCTGGACCCACACTTCTTTGTCTGAAGCTCTCCCTGGCCAGGGATAAGAGCTGTGAGGCACACCCCTCACTCCCATTTCATCTGGCTTCACCTTGACTCTCAATGTCAAGGTTAAGAGCTAACATCACCTGATACAGTTGACTTGCTTTGGCAGTCTAACCCTTGTTTGAGACACCTCTGTCTGTATATAGTGTGTGCTATTTGTGATTGTTTGCTTTGATTGCTTTGCCTGTTTAGGATTAGCTTGCTGCCTGTGAAAGTTAGGATAGAAACCATAACATAGGGCAATGATGCATGATAACATCTAGGCTCGAGTCCAGCTCCCTAGTAGTGTGGCTCCCTTTGTATCTGGTTAGAATTTTTTTCCCGTTCAGGGGAACTACGTCGACCTGATCCTCATACCAGATGAGGTACGTAGGCAGGAGACCGTGCGAGGTCTCTCCGGGCACTCTTTTTCTTTTTGCGTGTGTTTGCTTGACAGTTGCTAGGCTCGAGTTCCCGACTCCTTAGTAACTTGTTGCTTGTTTCTTCTTGAGTGTGTTAGGAGACGGATGTAAGCCCAGCAATTGGCATTCCGTATCCTATTGTTGTGTGCTTGGAGTCCGGTATAAGTCCATCAAGTGGCATCTGGTTTCCAGTGTGGGTTTGTTTGGTTCGGAAGCCGATGTAAGTCCAGCGATTGGCGTTCGGGTTCCATGTTTGCCTGTGTTTATGTGTGTTTTGTTTGGCGTGCGTGAGCCGAACTACGGTAGCTCTGATTCTCGTTCCAGACGAGATACGTAGGCATAGGATGCGATATCCTAGCGAGCCCTCTCCCCTCTTATCCCACCTGTGTTGTCTTCAGTGTGTGTGTGTGATGTTTGTTTTAGCAACCTATTCTTTCTTTAGAGCGTGGATCCCGTCGAGTACGACGGATGCGTAGGGGTGCTAATACCTTCCCTTCGCATAACCGACTCCCGATCCCATTCTCTTTGGTCGCGAGACCATGCTTTTCCCAGGTTTACTTCGAGCGTTTCCTTTCCCTCTTTTGGGATAAATAACGCACGGTGGCGGCTCTGTGTTGTTTTGTTTTAGCCCACCGGTTGTTTTTCGCGGATGCGACAGTAGGCACCTGTCTGAAGCCCTCCTTAAGAGGCAATGCTTGTGTATGTTTATTTTTGTGTCAAGCAGGAAAAGTCCTTTGATAAGGCAATTGGCAGATAAAAGAGATGTGCAATCCATCTCCTGCTATTCAGTGTGTCATTCACTTTGCTCACACATCTTGTGTTGATGCATTGTGGATATTAACCCAAGATCTTTGTTGAGTCAGTCATATGTGGAGAAGGGTTCCAACTTTCTGAACTCCCACACTTTCATTTGTCTGAAGCTCTCCCAGGCCAGGGATAAGAGCTGTGAGGTCTTACCCTCACTTCCCATTTCATCTGCTTCACCCTAACTCTCAATGTTAGGGTTAAGAGCTAACTACACCCGATTCCAGTTGGCTTGTGTTTCACAGCCTAACCTTGTGTGAGCCCACTTTGTTTGTATATAGTGTGTGCTAATTGTGTGTATGTTCGCTTTGCTTGCCTGTTTAGGATAGCTTGCTGCCTGTGCAAGTTAGATAGAAACCTCAACCTAGGACCATGGTGGATTACATGATAACTATTAGGCTCGAGTTAGTCTCCCTTCTAGTTTTTTATTTCCCAGTCTCTGGTTAGGAGAAAGTTTCTCCCCTGCGTAGGGGAACTACGTTGCCCTGATCCTCATACCAGATGA
Source organism: Lathyrus oleraceus (assembly GCF_024323335.1). Lineage (NCBI taxonomy): Eukaryota > Viridiplantae > Streptophyta > Magnoliopsida > Fabales > Fabaceae > Lathyrus > Lathyrus oleraceus. The sequence goes on from NC_066584.1 coordinate 134,107,827, forward strand.
GGTACGTAGGCAGGAGGTCGTACGAGATCTCTCTGGGCACCCTTTTCCTTTTTCTGTGTGTTTGCTTGACAGTTGTTAGGCTCGAGTTCCTGACTCCCTATTAACTTGTTTGTTTGTTCACCCTCTTGTGTGTTAGGAGATGGATGTAAGACCAGCGATTGGCATTCCGTATCCTATTGGCGTTTGTTTGTGTGGAGTCTGACGTAAGTCCAGCGATTGGCAGTTGGTTTCCTGTTTCTGTTTTGTTGGTTCGGAGTCTGATGTAAGTCCAGCGATTGGCATTCGGTTTCCATGTTTGCCTGTTTGTGTGTGTTTTGTTTGGCGTGCGTGAGCCGAACTACGGTAGCTCTGATTCTCATTCCAGATGAGATACGTAGGCATAGGATGCGATATCCTAGCGAGCCCGTTCCCCTCTTCCTCCACCTGTGTTGTTTTTAGTGTGTGTGTGCATTCTTTTGAGCAGTGTTTGAGCAACCTTTCTTCTATTCTTTTGAGCGTGGATCCCGTCGAGTACGACGGATGCGTAGGGGTGCTAATACCTTCCTTTCGCATAACCGACTCCCGATCCCATCTCTCTTTGGTCGCGAGACCATGTCTTTCCCAGGTTTACTTCGAGCATTTCCTTTCCCTCTTTTGGGATAAATAACGCACGGTGGCGGCTCTGTTTGTTTTGTTTTAGCCCGCCGGTTGTTTTTCGCGGATGCGACAGCTGGCGACTCTGCTGGGGACTGAGAAGTTGACCTTTATGCTGGTCCATCTTCCCTAAGCGAGTCTCTCCTAGCGCTCTCTAGGATAGTTTAGGTTGCTTGTGTTGCTCTATTTATTGCATTTATTATTATTTTGCTGTGTATATATTTGCATAAATATTTGCATGCATCATACTATCATGTTGCTGTCTTCTGTACAGGTGGTTTCCCTGATTTGGGGTGGGTGTTCTGAGTGGGGCTAAAACCCAGGCCCGAGTATACACCTAGGATTAGTGTGGTCTCACGTTTCCTCAGTTGCTTTATCAGCCTGATGTTGCGACGTGACATACCACAAGCCGGACGAGGTTCTTCTGAGTGAGCTCTTCCTTAGTGGGGTGTTCCACTTTGGTTGGGTTATCTCTTTAGGGTTGTTGACTTCGGTGACTGTTCTTTCCCGGATCTTTGGTTTAGACGATCTTAAGAGAGCTGCAACGGCACACCCGAAAGGGCAAACCCGTTGAGTATCTTTGCCCGATTGTCGAAACCATTATCCGCCTTAGGATGACCTGATTAGAATTCACCTGTGAGGGGAGGGTTGATTCGTACAGATGCATGTTCTGATGGTGACTTTGGTGGTGACTATTGGTTCAATTGTTGATCAGAGGTCTATTTATAAGTCGGATTTATGGATTTATTTCCGAGACGCCGGAGTTCTGTCCGCGGTATTTATCTGTGGGGATCCGTTTATTTCAGGATTCCCTTGGCTGGTTCAGTTATCTGTTCAAAGGATCTCTGGTGATGATGGTGATGTATCATTCCGTTCCGTTTATTTCGGAACTCCCAAGTCAGATTTATGGTTACATATTCCTTCAGATAGTTGTGATCAGTTCAGAGGCCGTAACTCAGTGCAGTGAATGTTCAGATGACCTGGAGGATGGCACAGTGCATTGCATTCATACATCAGCATCATTCGCATTTTGCATTTATCCGCATCTAACTCATGTTTATCCATATGTAGGGGACATTCTTGGTCGAGATCCTGGCTGAGAGACTTCTTTGTTCCAGACATGAGGCCCGACTTGAAAGATGACGTCGTCTACAGTTTCTTCAATCCAGAGATTGATGTGTTGAGGGATATGATAGCATTGATTACACCTGACCATGTGGGGTTGTTCCGTGAGTATTATGGTGGTATTCTGAAGTTGGTTTTCAGGCTTACTGATATAGATAAGAGTGTCGTCCATACTCTTCTCCAGTTTTATGACCCTGGTTTGAGGTGTTTTATCTTCCCGGATTACTTGTTGGGACCTTTGATGGAGGACTATGCCAGCATCCTGGGGATTCAGATCAGAGATCAGATTCCATTCCACGTCACTAAGGCAAAACCTGATATTGCTGAGATATCTCGTGCTCTTTATTTGAGTCGGGAGGTGACAAAGGGGGGTTTGAAGGAGAAGGGAAAGCTGCTTGGTTTTCATCTGAGTTTCTTGGAGGCTAAGGCCAATGAGCATGTTGTTGTGGGTAATTGGAGGACCGTTGTGCCTTAATTACTGTGAGCATTTATGGGATTATCATGTTGCCTAACCAGAAGAACTTTGTGGATATTAATGCCATCAGGTTGTTTATACAGAGGAATCTCATTCCTACTCTGGTTGGAGATGTCTATTACTCGGTCCATAATCGGAATGAGAAACGGCGTGGCGGATTGATCCGATGTTGTGCTCAGCTGTTGCACAAATGGTTTATGGGGTATTTGCCTTCCAGAGGTGCCTTTGCTTCTCTTGATCCTACTGTCAATTGGGCGACCAAGTTGATGGGTTTGCGAGCCAAGGACATAGCTTGGACTCACAATGGTGTGGCCGGATGAGATTTCATCTACAGTTGTAGGAGTTTTCCCAATGTGCCTCTCATAGGAGTCCAGGGTTGCATTAATTACAACCCGACGCTTCTTAGGAGACAGATGGGGTTCGCTATGGAGGTTCCTCCTCTCGAGCGCGAGATTCAGAAGTCTTTCTATTTCCCGGCTGAGGGTAATCTGACACGGTTGAGGCAAGTGTCTGGGGCATGGCAAAATATTCAGAGGAAGGGCAAGGTTCCTTTTGGTAAGATTAATAGCAGATCTCTTCCTCCATTTGACGATTGGCTTAGGAAGAGGATTGAGTTCACGCATCTACCATTTCCTGGGGGTGATCCTTGGTGTCCTTTGATTGAGGGGCCGCGTTCTTCTGTCAGCATGGAAGAGTTCCTTGAGATGAAGAAAGCCAGAGATCAGCTGCAAGCAGAGAGGACTGAATTGGAGATGAGTGTTGCTAGGATTCAGATGGCTAATCAGGAGATCAAAGGGAGAATGGAAGATCAGGATAAGAGACATGCTCTCGTGGTGAAGCGCTTTGAGATAGACACCGCTTATTATGGCAAGGTCAGCCAAGCATTGGAGTCGTCTACAAAGGAGCATGACATCACTAAGGGGAAGCTAGCCAGAGCTTTGAGGGATATTGAAGATGAGAAGAGGAGGCAAATCCTTGTGAGGGATCAGAGAGATGCCAAAGTCAGAGTTCTTATTGCTGAGTGGGAGTCAAAGCTGAAGATTAAGGAAGCAGAGAACGTGAAGATTATTGCTGAGAGAGATCATTATCTTGCTGAGAGGGATCATTATTTCCGACAGATGAAGATTCACCAGAAGGAGATAGGGAGATTGCAGCAGGAGAACACTGAGCTCAGGTTTGCCGTGAAGTTTACCAAGATGGTAGATGATGCGGAGCCTTCTGTGGGGCCTTCTTCAGTGTAGCCTCTTGTTATCATTTTGTGTGGATTACCGTCAGGCCTGTTGACGGAATTCACTTGCTTGTATGTTCTTCCTGATTCTGGAGAATTGTATTTGACTTGTATCAGCCTGATGTATGACTTTTGCACTTGTAGTGCACTTTTGGTATACGGTGGTTATTATCATTCAGTGATTGATCTTCAAGCTTTATTTTCTTATCTGTGCACACTCACAGCACACACATGGTTGGTTGATATCTTTGCTAAATCATAACTTCCTGCTTTGTGTGGCAAAACCAGACGATTGATGTCAGAATGTTGTTGCTGAATTATTATTTATCTCGATGAAACCAGGATCAAAAGACAGAGTGTTCCTCATACGGATAGACATTGCATTCATGTGTGAGTCATAATAATTGTCTTCTATTTTGCAGGTATCAGCTTCTAACATGTTTGACTGACATAGGAATGATGAATCCACCCAACACAGACATTCTCGAATTGAAAGAGATGATGGGGGAGTTGTTCAAAGTCGTGCAGGGGCTCGCCTTGGGGCAGAAAGCAATTGCTGAGAGGTTGGAGAGGATTGAAAGCTGGATGATAAAGGAGAAAGTTCAGGGAAAGGCTCCGTCATCCGTAATAAAGAAGCCCTCTGGCAATGGTCAGCTCAAGAAGGAGGTTGAATCAGGTGGTGTGCAGGCCAAGAAAGAACGCGGTAAGGATCGTTACCACCCTTATGCTGCCACTGTAACCACTCCTGTTGGTAGTCCACCTGTACAACCTCAACGGCAGCCACCTCAACAGAGAACACAAAAAGCAGGGTGCCAAGCAAGAAGAAGGATGACTGATCGCCAGTTTGATAAGCCACCCATGGCGTATGCTCTTCTGTTTAGGAGGTTGAAGGATCTTGGGTTGGTTCAGTCAAGGACGTTGGCTCCGGTAGGACCAGATCAAAGGCTTGCAGGTTACAATGAGAACATCAAGTGCGAGTTCCATTCTAGTGCACCCGGGCATAGCATTGAGGGTTGTAAAGCTTTTAAGCATGTCGTTCAAGATTTGGTGGATTCTAAAGCCATCAATTTTGCACCGACACCGAGTGTTAATGCTAACCCCATGTCGGTGCATGGTCCTATGGGGGTGAACGTGATGTCAGAGGATAAGAGAAAAATGGAGGTGATGGATGTGAATCAGTTGAGGACTCCGATGTCTGTGGTCAAGAGACATCTGATGAAGAATGGAGCTTTCCCTGGTTGTGATAATTGTTGTGCGGCTGTCGCTACAAATGGGTGTGCAATGATAAGGGAAACGATTCAGGGAATGATGGAAGTGGAAATGGACGGTGAACCATGCGAAACACCCTGTCAGGCTTTCGAAACTGTCAAGGTGGAGAATGCCATTGTTGCTAAAGAGGATAAAAGGCCGTCCATGTCTTCTTACAAACAGGCCATAGAAGTGGTGAGGAGCGGAGAAGCCCGAGGCTGGGGAAAAATGGTAGACGTTGAAGTGAAAGCGGATAGGCTTGGGGTTGGCTATCAGTCAGGCCGAGACTCGTCTGAACAAAACAGAGGACGTCGTCAACCGTTCACATTCATCAGTGCTGGAATGCTGGATCCAGGTCACGCTTGTGCGGTGGGTGAAGAGATTGACAGTGACTGCGAACTTGACTCGTGGATAAAATCGTGCGTACCAGGGAACTGGAAGGCCTAAAAAATCATCACTGTCACTCATCCTGAAGAGTAATATTTCTGTTTTTCAATTCTGTTTGCATGAAAGCCATACGTTTTTCCCGAAACGTAATGGTCCATTGTAAGGGCCACCTCATGTGTTTCATTGTGCAACATTTTGCATCATTAATAAATGGATGTTTTTCACATTAAAAGCGGTGTTCCCTGTTTTTCATTTATTTTCGCAGTTTTAAAAATAAATAAAAATGGCAATGTTTGTTTTCATTTTTTCCTTTTTTGATTTGACTTGTTCCAACTTCGAAAAATAATTCTCCTGATCTCGTTGATAACAATTCGGTTACACCTCTGTATGACTTCGACAATCCGATCTATCATGCCGAAGAAGAAGGCGAAGAGGATTGTGATCTGCTGGAAGATTAACCAGGTTGTTGAAACAAGAGGAGAAGGTGATTCAGCCGCACGTGAAGCGAGTTGAGATCGTTAATCTGGGTATCGCTGAGGTCAGAAAGGAAGTGGAAATTGGGGCCGCTTCAGAGGCGAGTCGAGAGCAGAATGGTAGCCCTGTTGAAAGAGCATGTGGATACCTTCGCCTGGTCGTGTCAGGATATGCCAGGGTCGGATACCAATGTCGTTATATGCAAGCTACCATTAGGAGAAGATTGTCCTCTAGAGAAGCAGAATGTCGGTGCCACGTATCAGAGTGACTTTGTTTCATGATATGATTCATCATGAAATCGAATGCTATGTTGATGACATGATAGCAAAGTCCCAAACAGAAGAGGGGCATCTGGTGGATCTGGCCAAGTTAGTCGACTGGTTGAGACAATTCAGACTGAGGTCGAATCCGAATAAGTGCACTATCAGAGTGCGGGCCGGTAAGCGGCTGGGGGTTCATTGTGAGTGAAAGAGGAATCGAGGTTGATCCTGCTAAAAAAAAAAAAAAAAAAAAAAAAAAAAAAAAGAGAGAAATGCCTGAACCGAGCACAAAAAAAAGAGGTTTGTGGTCTCCTAGGTAGATTGAACTACATTTCACAGTTCACATCTCATCTAACAGCCACGTGTGAACCAATTTTCAAGTTGTTAAGAAAAGATCAAACGGTCAGGTGGAATAATGATTGCCAAGCGGCATTTGAAAAAATAAAAGAGTATTTGCAGGAGCCTCCGATTCCGATGCCTCCCTGTGGAGGGAGACCGTAAACCCTGTACTTGACAGCCCTCGAGGGGTCTATGAGGTGTGTACTGGGGCAGCATGACGAGTCTGGTTGAAAAGAGCATGCAATTTACCTTAGCAAAAAGTTTACCGACTGTGAAACAATACCTTCACTGCTCGAGAAAACTTGCTGTACTTTGGCATAGGCTGCTCGCCGACCGAGACAGTGTATGCTGGTTCATACCATTTTGTGGATTTCCGAGATGGATCTGATCAAGTAGATTTTTGAAGAGCCAGCAATGACCGGACGGGTTGCAAGAGGGCAAATGATTTTGATTGAATACGATATTCAGTATACCTCTCAGAAAGTAATCAAGGGGAGTGTATTGTCCGATTACCTCGCCCAGTAACCCATTGAGGATTATCAACCAAGGAAGTTTGAGTTCCCTGATGAGGACATCTCGAGGTGCTCAAATCGAAAGATTGTGAGGAACCGATCCCGGAGGAGGGGCCTGACCCTAAATCCGAACGGATTCTAATGTATGATGGGGCCATTAACATGAATGGAAGCAGAGTTGGTGCTGCTTTGGTTACGCCAAAGAGATCCCCACATTCCTTTCGTTGCCCGGATAACATTTGAATGCACCAGCAAGGGTGGCTGAGTACGAAGCTTGTATCCTGGGTGTCGAACCTCGGTGCGCCTACTGGGGCAACACCTTTCTCTTTGGTATATGGAATGGAAGCGGTGCTATCGGTTGAGGTTCAAATTCCCTCTTTGAGAGTCCTGATGGACGTGAAATTGCAAGAGGTTGAATGGGTAAGGACCCGGTATGAAGAGTTGAGCCTGATTGAGGAAAAGAGGCTGGCAGCCATCTGTCATGGGCAGTTATACCAGCAGCGGATGAAGCGTGCTTTTGACCGAAAGGTGCGACCTCGTGTGTATCACATATGGTGCTGAAAAGGATCCTTCCTCCTCAAAATGATCGTAACAGCAGGTGGACACACAATTATGAAGGTCCATTCGTGGTCAAGAAGGTTTTCTCTGGCGGAGCCTTGTTGCTAACGACCATGGATGGCGAGGATTTTCCATCCCCTATGAATGCGGACGCAGTTAAAAAATACTTCGTATAAAGAGACCCGCTGGACGAAAAGAATAAAACAGTCCAGGCAAAAATGGGCATCCCGGCGAACCGAAAAAAAATGAATGAAAAGGTTCGGGCAAAAATTAGGGATAAAAAAAAATAAAAAACTGTACACTCGGCAAGTCGAAAACCTGAAAAGGCGACTTGGGCAAAAAAGGGTATCCCGGTGGACTGAAAACCCGAAAGGGCGGTCCAGGCAAAAGAGGGATCGAAGCGAACAACTGTGTCCAGCATGATCGTTTGCGCTTTGGTTAAGGCACATGGATAATCCCCGGTAGGGAACAGTCGGAAGCGTCTTTTTCAGAAGGCAGAAGGTATGGAGAGTCTGAGGACATATGGGGTGTAACCAAGTTGAAACTCGATGAGATCACGGTTTCACATTGCCATTAGGATAGATTTTTCCTTTTGTGCGCAATTACCTCTTTTCAGGAATTGCTTCCTTTGTATTGCTCAGTTTGAGCCACACCTTTTCAATCAATAAAATGCATATTCAGTCAAATAATTTTGTTTTTGTTTTCATTACCGCTTTGATTGCAAAAACATCCAGTTATTTTTGATAAAGAATCTTTGCATTTTAAGACATACAGGTCCCTTCCAATGCATGCTTGTAAGATTGAAAACTTGAAATCTTATTCAGAAGGTTGAGTGACCCAAGTGTTGAAATTTTGGCATACCTGGGGCACGGTTTTATCTAACGATCTCTTTTGCAGGTACTGTTAGATATTTTCACTCACTTGCCGGTTGTGATGTGGAAGCTTTTGACAAAAGATCCCCGTGGAGTCCAATCAGGGACGAATGAATGGAGGGATGGTGAAAAGACGGCGAAAGACGTACGACGATCCTTGAGAATTAATCAAGAAGACTCTTCAAGGTCTGAGATTGGAAAGTTGGTATAAATTCAAAGAGTTCGATCTCCGTAGAGTACAGAGGAGTCGGGAATACAAGGTGATGAATCAGAAAAGTCCAGACGAGTCTAGGAGTTCTCAAAATTGGAAAGCTGACATCGGATTTAGATGTTGAATACCGTGGTTCGACGAGTCGACGAGTGTTCAGTATCAGGCTTTCCTGGTTTCCCCAAGTAGAGTCAGGATTGTTACCTCCTCGGCAGATTCGAGGTCTGTGTCTTCCCTAGCAGGGTCGGGATGGTTATCTCCCCGGCGGGTTTGAGATCGGTGTTTCCTCAGCAGCCAGGCCTGAAGGTTGCTATTTCCCAGTGGAGGTATCTATTGGTATTGGTTTCTCTAAGAAGAGTCAGGATTGTTGTATCCCTAGTAAGTCAGAGACCGTTGTTTCCCCACAGAGTGCGTTGGTGGTTTATTCCCCAGCGAAGTCCCCAAGCGGGTTGAGTTCAGTGGAGGTCATCCTTGATAAAGGTGGTCCTTTCCCCAGCAGCAGTGCTATTCCCCAGCAGGGTGGAGATTGGAGTGTTGATGAGTTCCTCAGCAGAGTGCCTCGAGCTCCCCAGAAGAGTCCCTTGAGGGGGATACTTTTTATGCATTCATCATGTAGATAAGCATAGCATATTGCATAATTAATTGCGTAGCATTTCCATGGTTATGAGGCATTACGCTAAAAAATATCATGCATCAGCATTGCAAGCATAAGCTAGTCTCAAGCCGTGGTTATTGTTTGAGAGGTGGTTTCGCCAGAAGGTGAAGATGTTACTCCGAGGAGTTTGGCGTCGTGATTCTAATCCACAGTATTCCCCAGTAGTGCGATATTGGAGGAAGGGCTTCTGTCGGGCGGAGATGGAATGATGATCAGAAAAGTTTCGGGGTCCAAGAAAAGAACAAAAAGTAAAGAAAAGAGAAGGAGATAATCCCCAGCTGAACGCAGATTGTTCGTTCACAGTGGATTAAGTAGGAATGGCATGCTCATGGCTTATTATTCCCAACATAAGTCGTTGGCCCACGTGCCGTCTCATTCGTCACTTTACCTTATTGTTGCCGATGCTGACAGGCATGAAGAGTTTTTCGGGTATTCAGACCGATGCGGTGTTCAGGCCGATATGGGTATTCAGACCAGTTTCCGATGTTCATATCGAAGAAGCTTCCGAAGTTCAGATCGATGCAGCTTGCGGCATTCAGGCTAGGTTTCCGGTGTTCAGGCCGAGGTGGGTATTCAGACCAGTTTCCGATGTTCAGATCGAAGAAGCTTCCGAAGTTCAGATCGATGCAGCTTGCGGCATTCATGCCAGGTTTCCGGTGTTCAGGCCAAGTTGGGTATTCAGACCAGTTTCCGATGTTTAGATCGAAGAAGCTTCCGAAGTTCAGATCGATGCAGCTTGCGGCATTCAGGCCAGGTTTCCGGTGTTCAGGCCAAGGTGGGTATTCAGACCAGTTTCCGATGTTCAGATTGAAGAAGCTTCCGAAGTTCAGATCGATGAAGTTGGGTATTCATACCAGTTTCCGATGTTCAGATTGAAGAAGCTTCCGAAGTTCAGATTGATGCAGCTTGCGGCATTCAGGCCAGGTTTCCGGTGTTCAGGCCAAGGTGGGTATTCAGACCAGTTTCCGATGTTCAAATCGAAGAAGCTTCCGAAGTTCAGATCGATGCAGCTTGCGGCATTCAGGCTAGGTTTCCGGTGTTCAGGCCGAGGTGGGTATTCAGACCAGTTTCCGATGTTCAGATCGAAGAAGCTTCCGAAGTTCAGATCGATGTAGCTTGCGGCATTCAGGCCAGGTTTCCGGTGTTCAGGCCAAGGTGGGTATTCATACCAGTTTCCAATGTTCAGATCGAAGAAGCTTCCGAAGTTCAGATCGATGCAGCTTGCGGCATTCAGGCCAGGTTTCCGGTGTTCAGGCCGAGGTGGGTATTCAGACCGAGGTGGGTATTCAGACCAGTTTCCGATGTTCAGATCGAAGAAGCTTCCGAAGTTCAGATCGATGCAGCTTGCGGCATTCAGGCCAGGTTTCCGGTGTTCAGGCCGAGGTGGGTATTCAGACCAGTTTCCGATGTTCAGATCGAAGAAGCTTCCGAAGTTCAGATCGATGTAGCTTGCGGCATTCAGGCCAGGTTTCCGGTGTTCAGGCCGAAGGGGGCATTCAGGCCAGGTTTCAGGTATTCAGACTACTGAGCGGCATTCAGGCCATGGTTATTCCTGTGTTACCATCTATTTTGGTATACAGGTCAACATTCTGTTTCGGTACTCAGGCCGACTTTCTCCGTACCAGACGGATTCTTCTTTGAGATTGCTTCTTTGCCGATTCTGACAGGCATTGTTAATTATTTGCCATCAGAGTGCAAATTGTTCGTCTGTTCATGGTATTCAATCACTCTTCACCCTGATCATCTGAAATCCGAGGCTATTCATATCGACAGGTTCACAGTGGATTGAATAGGGGCAGTTGTAACACCTCAAAATTTGCCCTCCTCTCTTGGGACTAGCTTAACATATTGCATTTCATTTTTTTAGGACATTAGTCATTGCATCTTTGCATATCATGTGGAAACATTGAGCAAGGCATCCTCCTAGGTCTTTATCAGAAGATGGAGAGGTTAAAAGATGCAAGCCTGAGGGTTTTATTGAATTGATCACTAGCCATCTGAGGGTTTGTGTTTCAATTAGGGTTTCTTGGTTCCTCAAGGAGATTGATCATTATCTTATTGGCAATGATACATCATCATCATCATGGTCTTATCATCACCAAGAGGTTCATTATTCCTGATCATGTGCCTTGGGATTAGGGTTTTGACCTCTGGTCAACCCTAATCAGTGAAATTGTGCCAATCAGGGTTTTGCAAGGAGATGAGGTCTTCATGGAGATGGGGATCATTACATGGTTTTATGGAGCTTGTATAAGCTAGGGGTTCATTTTGGAGCCATTTCATCAGGAGATTGAGGCTCAAATTCATCTGTGCATGACCAAGTCCACAAAAGTCAACAGAAGTCAACCACAAGTCAACTGTTGGATTTGGAGGTGGGAAGTGGTTAGAAATGCTTCATTCATGTTCAAACAAGTCTCATTTGACATTTCAAACATCAGCATTGAAGAAAATAAAGTCAGGACAAAACTTTCCAAAAATAGAAAGTGACCTGTAATTCAAAATTGCCAAAAATGGAAAGGTTTTCTCCTCAGGATTACATCATCAAGAAAGCTTCAAATGAAATTTTGTTGAACATGAAAGTTGTAGATCTTGTTCTTCCATTTCCAAAAAGTCCAAGATCATGGATTTCTCATGTATGGTTGAAAAGATATGGATCAATCTTGGTCAAATGAACATTGAACTTCAAAGGAGCATAACTTTCAAACCATAAGTCCAAATGAGATGGCTCTTTTTGCAACATTCTCCTTTTAACCTCTAGTTTCCAAAATTGCCATTACATGGCATGCATTCCATTCACATAAATATTTGAAAATTCAATTCATTTTGGAAGGAAAAATTCAAGTTCAAAATTGGTGAATTATTTGAACATGGCATTACTTCCATTGGCTCCAAAATGGTTTTTTGAGAGAAAATGAATGCAAAAACGTGCACTATTCACATGCCATATCCATGCATAAGGTGAAAAGTTCAATTTTGCAAAACACCTCCAAACTTAACCATTTTTCATTAGCACTTGGTTTAACTTAATTAATCATGATTAGTGAAGCATATATAACACAAATCCTAACAGAATTTTCACAATTCCCAAGTTTGGATCTAGAATTCTCAAAGTCTCTCAAAATTCTCTCTCTTTTTTTTTCCAAATTTCTTCAAACTCTTTGCATTTTTTTTGGATCAATTCATCATTATTAAGCATTGGTGAGCAAAATTGAAGGAAGATCCAGTGGAATTCGTGCACATTGAAGCATATGCAAGCTTGAGTTCATCAATGGTGGAATCCAAATTCTGTGGAATCGTGCTCAATTGAACATCAAGCATTCATTCAATTACTTGCACAAGCATCCTGGAGCAACATTTGATCCATTACAAGGCCTAGAACACGTGATTTTATCAAGTTGTTCTTCAAGAGGTCACTTTTTCGATCTCTTTAATTCATGAAATTGTTATGTGAATCTTGTATATCTCTTTGCTGTGATCATTCTGAGCTTTAAATCACTAAAAACCATGCCATATTGAGTGAGTTTCGATGATTGGAAGTTTGATGCATGAACTTTGATCTGCTCGATTTGATCATGTTTTAGTGTTATACGCTTAGTTATTGCTTGATTCATGCTCTAGGATGAAGGATCTATCTATTAGTATGTTTAATTTGAAGAACTGAGAAATTTGTTCTTGAATGCTTGATGTGGTTACTGTTCAAAAACCTGCGCGCATGAAGAAGATGATGATAAGCTAAGGCAACGGTTTTTTGTGGTGCTGAAGCGTGGCCTTAGGTTTTGCTAGGGCAAGGCGCTCATTGGCTGCATGTAATTGCCATGCAGCGCGCCAAAATCAAATTCAAAAGGGCACCGAGTTCGAATCCCTGGCCGTGTAAATGTTCATGTTTATTTTGCCTTTTCCTTCCACATGTTCATGTATATACTCCACATGCTTTTTAATTTTTCATGATCTTAAAAAATTCATAACAAGTAAAATAATGATCCAAAAAATGTGGGAATTTTTGCATTAGGTCACATTTTGTGTCTAGTTTTTTTGATTATTTTTCCAGAAGTTGTGCTTGGTTGTAAAATTTTTTGGCCTAGGGAATGTTAACATGTATGCTTTTTGAACCTTTCCTTACTAATTTATTTGTGAAATGATGGTTGTTTATCCAATGCCTATGAAATTTGACATGCTTAAACTAGACTCATGGATGGACATTTTGGTGTTGAGTTTGCATTTTTATCATGTGCCATTTCTGAGTTATGATTTTTCTAAGTTAGGTGTGACAATTTGTGTCACACCTTTGCTTGTCCAATTTGATTGATGCATTTACCATGCCAAATGATCTCCAAATGTTCTGATTTTTTGTATGGTGCTTGATATGCATGTCGTGAATGCTCATGATATTTTTTGGAATTTTTGGTTTGATTTCTGATTTGATTGAGATTTTTCATTCTGGATGGTCATTTTTGAGCTTTTAAAGTGTCTTGAACTTCAATCTATTGTGAAATTCTTATGCTTTATCCTATGAATGTGAAATTTTGCACACTCTTTCTAGACATGTTAGAGGTTGTTTTGGCTTTGATTTGAGGTTTTTAACTTTTACCATTTCTGTTTTAGGCTTGTGCTAAGTTGATGTACCAAATTGTGTCACATTTGAGCTTGTTTTGATTGCCTTGCCTTATACAATTTGATTACCATGCTTAATCATGTCCAAATGCTCTAATTTTTTGTGTGATGATCATGTTGTATGTTATGTTTATCCATGAATTTTCTCAAATTTAATTGAATCATTTTTGAATTATTGTGCATTTATTCATTCTGATGTCACAATGTGGTTACAATGTGCATACCTTGTCATGTTTTGTTCATGAAATGAAATTGGTGAGTGATATTGATGTGGGATTTTTTGGATGATGTTATTGATGGATTGAAGTTGATTCATGTCAATTTTCATGTTCTGTTTTGAATTTTTTCTCCCTCTTTGACCCTAGGCCTTGACCTAGTGGTTGGTTGCTTATGTTTGAGTTTTGATTTCAGGTTGAACATCCAGGTTATATAGTTCATGATGCAACCTCACTTGAGAATTTGATGCTTGCTTTTGACCACTAACATTGTGTATTTTGTAGGGTTGCTAACTCATTTGAGTTTGACTTGTTGGCTTATGCCTTTGCTCATTGGGTTTGACTGTTTGATATTCATGTTGTCTGTTTGTCTGTACAGTTTAACTGATTTGTGTGATGTTTTAACAGGTACATAAGTTGCTTAAGTTCATTTGAACTTACTTTTGCTTGGTTGCTTAACCACATAGGTATAACTTTCTGACTTCATGTAGTCTGGAAGACCTACTGTTACTGGTAGGCACCTGTCTGAAGCCCTCCTTAAGAGGCAATGCTTGTGTATGTTTATTTTTGTGTCAAGCAGGAAAAGTCCTTTGATAAGGCAATTGGCAGATAAAAGAGATGTGCAATCCATCTCCTGCTATTCAGTGTGTCATTCACTTTGCTCACACATCTTGTGTTGATGCATTGTGGATATTAACCCAAGATCTTTGTTGAGTCAGTCATATGTGGAGAAGGGTTCCAACTTTCTGAACTCCCACACTTTCATTTGTCTGAAGCTCTCCCAGGCCAGGGATAAGAGCTGTGAGGTCTTACCCTCACTTCCCATTTCATCTGCTTCACCCTAACTCTCAATGTTAGGGTTAAGAGCTAACTACACCCGATTCCAGTTGGCTTGTGTTTCACAGCCTAACCTTGTGTGAGCCCACTTTGTTTGTATATAGTGTGTGCTAATTGTCTGTATGTTCGCTTTGCTTGCCTGTTTAGGATAGCTTGCTGCCTGTGCAAGTTAGATAGAAACCTCAACCTAGGACCATGGTGGATTACATGATAACTATTAGGCTCGAGTTAGTCTCCCTTCTAGTTTTTCATTTCCCAGTCTCTGGTTAGGAGAAAGTTTCTCCCCTGCGTAGGGGAACTACGTTGCCCTGATCCTCATACCAGATGAGGTACGTAGGCAGGAGGTCGTACGAGATCTCTCTGGGCACCCTTTTCCTTTTTGTGTATGTTTGCTTGACAGTTATTAGGCTCGAGTTCCTGACTCCCTATTAACTTGTTTGTTTGTTCACCCTCTTGTGTGTTAGGAGATGGATGTAAGACCAGCGATTGGCATTCCGTATCCTATTGGCGTTTGTTTGTGTGGAGTATGACGTAAGTCCAGCGATTGGCAGTTGGTTTCTTGTGTCTGTTTTGTTGGTTCGGAGTCTGATGTAAGTCCAGCGATTGGCATTCGGTTTCCATGTTTGCCTGTTTGTGTGTGTTTTGTTTGGCGTGCGTGAGCCGAACTACGGTAGCTCTGATTCTCATTCCAGATGAGATACGTAGGCATAGGATGCGATATCCTAGCGAGTCTGTTCCCCTCTTCCTCCACCTGTGTTGTTTTCAGTGTGTGTGTGTGTGCATTCTTTTGAGCAGTGTTTGAGCAACCTTTCTTCTATTCTTTTGAGCGTGGATCCCGTCGAGTACGACGGATGCGTAGGGGTGCTAATACCTTCCCTTCGCATAACCGACTCCCGATCCCATCTCTCTTTGGTCGCGAGACCATGTCTTTCCCAGGTTTACTTCGAGCGTTTCCTTTCCCTCTTTTGGGATAAATAACGCACGGTGGCAGCTCTGTTTGTTTTGTTTTAGCCCGCCGGTTGTTTTTCGCGGATGCGACAAAAGCTTCAACCTTAAGTTGAATAATAACACCAGTTGTCCTTCCTGAAGGTCTTTCTTCTAAATGCGCCTGTCATGCCAGGTTTTGGTTTGCTTTTTGTATATCTTGGCATTCTCATACGCTCGATTTTTGAATTCTTCCAGCTCTTGTAATTGGAGGATCCGAGATTTACCCGCTTTAGAAAGATCATAGTTGAGGAATTTGGTAGCCCAAAACGCCCTATGCTCAAGTTCGAGTGGTAGGTGACAAGCTTTACCATAGACTAACTGACACGGGGACATACCTATTGGTGTTTTGAACGCTGTTTGGTATGCACAGAGTGCGTCATCGAGCTTGATTGACCAATCTTTTCGTGAGACACTGACGGTCTTTTCTAGGATTTGCTTGATTTTCCGATTGGATACCTCAACCTGTCCACTAGTATGGGGGTGGTATGGTGTGGCGATTCTATGCTTGACACTGTATTTCCGTAGTAGGTTCTCCATCAACTTATTTAGGAAGTGGGTACCTTCGTCACTAATCAGTGCTCTTGGTACCCCAAACCGTGCGAAGATACAATTCTTGAGGAAATTTATTACCACCTTTGCATCATTCGTGGGCAGTGCAACTGCTTCCACCCATTTTGACACATAGTCAACCGCAACCAGAATGTATGGCATTCTGGGGCATCTGAGTTCTTTTGGATATGTTTCCTGTTCTCTGACATCTGTCGCACTCTTCTACCACTCCTTGTGCATCTTTGAACAGTGTAGGCCAGTACAATCCAGACTGGAGGACTTTGGCTGCGGTTCTGTCTCCGCTAAAATGTCCTCCGTATTCTGAGTTATGACAGGCTTTTAATATGTCCCTTTGTTCTTCCTCTGGAACACATCTCCTGACCAGGCCATCTAATCCCTTTTTGTAAAGGAATGGATCGTCCCACACATAGAACCTGCAATCATGCAAAAACTTTTTTCTTCTGTTAGAGTCAAAGTCATCAGGTATCAATCCACCTACCACAAAATTCGCGTAATCGGCGAACCATGGGATATGCGTAACGGCTAAAATACATTCGTCCATGAAATCATCTCTGATGGGGTGCGTTTCTTCTATTTCTTGAATCAGAGTCATCCGAGACAAGTGATCAGCAACAATGTTTTCACTACCCTTTTGTCTCTGATTTCCAGGTCGAATTCTTGTAGTAGTAGGATCCATCGCAGCAGCCTTGGCTTTGATTCCTGTTTTGCAAAAAGATATTTTAAAGCAGCATGGTCAGTATATACAATTACCTTTGATCCCAGCAGATAGGATCTGAACTTATCAAACGCGTATACCACCGCCATGAGTTCTTTTTCTATGGTTGCGTAGTTCATTTGTGCAGGGTTTAGTACATGGCTTGCATAATAGATCACATGCAAGAGCTTCTCCTTGCGTTTCCCTAGTACTGCCCCTACTGCGTTATCACTCGCATCACACATTATCTCAAAAGGAAGAGACCAATCTGGGGCAATAACTATAAGGGCTGACACCAGCTCCTTCTTCAAGGCCTCGAAGGCTTGCCTACATTCCTTATCAAATAAGAACGGAGTATCTTTTACTAGCAGACTAGTCAGCGGTTTGGCAATCTTGGAGAAATCTTTTATGAACCTGCAGGAGAAACCCGCATGTCCTAAGAAGCTTCAGATGCCTTTTTCATTTACCGGTGGTGGTAAATTTGCTATTACCTCCACTTTTACTATGTCCACTTCGATACCTTTGTTGGAGATCTTGTGTCCCAAGATTATTCCTTCCCGGACCATGAAGTGACATTTTTCCCAATTCAGGATCAAATTTGTTTGCTGGCATCTTTCTAACACAAGTGACAAGTTAGTCAAACAATTATCAAATGAAGAACCGAATACTGAAAAGTCATCCATAAATACTTCCATATGTTTTTCAAGCATGTCAGCAAAGATTGAAGTCATACACCTTTGAAAGGTGGTCGGTGCGTTGCACAATCCAAATGGCATTCTTCTATAAGCAAAAATACCATAGGGGCATGTGAATGCGGTCTTCTCTTGGTCTTCGGGGGCAACCGCAATCTGGTTGTACCCCGAGTAACCATCTAGGAAACAATAGTAATCGTGTCCGGCTAACCTTTCCAGTATTTGATCAATGAATGGTAACGGGAAGTGATCCTTCCTTGTTGCCACGTTTAGTATTTTGTAATCGATGCACACTCTCCACCCTGTAACAGTTCGGGTTGGAATCAACTCATTCTTTTCATTTTTTTATTACCGTTGTGCCCCCCTTTTTGGTACCACGTGGACTGGACTTACCCAAGAGCTATCAGAGATAGGGTAGATTAGGCCCGCATCTAGGAGTTTTACAACTTCTTTCCGTACCACTTCTTTCATGGTTGGGTTAAGTCTTCGTTGTGGTTGCACTATCGGTTTGTGATAATCTTCCATTAAGATCCTGTGCATGCAAATAGTCGGGCTTATACCTTTTAAATCTTCAATTGCCCATCCGATTGTACCTTTGTATTTTTTAAGTACCTGAATGATTTCTGCTTCTTGGACACTCTGTAGACTAGCATTGATGATAGTTGGGCATTTTTTTTCAGTGTCTATAAATACATACTTCAGATTTGTTGGTAACTGCTTCAGATTCACCCTTGTTTTTGGTTCTTAAGTGAAATCAGATGGTGGTGGTCTTAGATCTTCCACCGGTGTGGTCTAGATCTAATCCATTCAGGTTGTTTTTCCATCATAGCAAGCACCTCAGACTCTCTTTCATCTTTATTACTTTCAAAGATGGATAAGCTTAATACCCGGTTTAGTGGTGACTGGGGTATATGCTGTTCATTTTCTTGAGCAATTACTTGGTCGATTATCTCTATGGTGTTGCTTGTGCCAATATCATCTTTGTATTGCATTGTATTCCTCACATCTATTTTTAACTCTTCATCATAGACCTTGAGGGTCATAGTTCCTTCCTCAATATCTATCATACACCATCCTGTT
Organism: Lathyrus oleraceus; assembly: GCF_024323335.1. Taxonomy (NCBI): domain Eukaryota; kingdom Viridiplantae; phylum Streptophyta; class Magnoliopsida; order Fabales; family Fabaceae; genus Lathyrus; species Lathyrus oleraceus. The sequence continues at coordinate 134,126,487 of NC_066584.1, forward strand.
TCCAAGAAAGGTCTTCCCAATATGAGAGGAATCTCCTCATCTTCCGGCATTTCCAGAATGACGAAGTCAACTGGGAAGACAAACTTGTCAATTTTTACAAGAACATCTTCCACAACACCATAGGGTCGCCTGACAGAGCGATCCGCAAACTGAAGTGTCATTCGAGTATCTTGAATAGAGCTGATGCCTAATTTTTTATAGATGGACAGTGGCATCAAGCTTACACTTGCTCCTAAGTCAATCAGAGCCTTCTTGAATTTTCTATCAGCAATAGTGCAAGGAATAGTAACTGATCCCCTGTATTTCTTTTTTACTGGGATTTTCATGCCTTGGAGAATGGCACTGCATGTTTCAATTAGGATGATTGGTTCCGTATTAGTGGAACGCTTCTTGGAAATTATGTTTTTCATGAACTTGGCATATATTGGCATTTGTTTCAATGCTTCAGAAAAAGGGATATTTATTTCTAGTTTTTTGAACATCTCCAGGAACTTCTCAAAATTCTTTTCATGTTGATTTTTCTTTTTCTGTCTTGGAGGATAAGGGAGTTTGATTACTGGTTTGGGAACCTTCTCCTTCTCCTTGACAGGAGGTGGTATTGCTTCTTCATCTTGGTTTTTTGTTTCCTTGATTTCTAAATCCACCTCTATCAATCCATCTTTTTCTATATCATTTTCCTCTATTGACTTTCCACTTCGGGTTGTGACAGTGTTAACAGTGTTATGTTCTCGCGGATTTGTCACCGTACCACTAGGTAGGGTACTCGGGGCTTGAGAGTTTGAAGCTAACTGTTGTGCTATCTGTCCCATTTGTACTTCAAGTTTTTTAATGGAGGTTGTGGTGTTTTTCTGATTAGTCCTTGTTTCTTCTTGAAACTGTATGTTGTGGGCTGCTAACTTTTCAATGGCAATTTCCCATTCAGCCTTTTTAGGTGCCTGTTGTTGCTGCTGTTGTTGATACTAAGTCTGATATTGCCATGTACCTTATTGCGGAACAGTCCCTCTCTGATCTTTCCAGGAGAAGTTTGGATGATTCTTCCAACCTGGGTTGTAAGTGTTAGAATAGGTATTGTTCTGCTTCAAGAATTTGATCTCTTTAATTTGTTGGGGAGTGGCAAAGCAATAGACCGTGTGATGAGGTCCATTACATATTTCACAAGTGCTCGTCTGAGCTGGTTGAACCTGCGCTATCTATTGAGTACCTATATTCATCGCTTTCAGCTTTTTGTCTACTTCGGCAGCAACTGTGTCTTCCAGACGGATTTTATTTGTCTCTAATTTCAGATCAATCACCCCATCTGGCTGACTGGTACACCAGTCGTATAGCTCTAGATGCTCATTGGCAACTATTGCTTCAATAATCCTTTTGATACCAGTGGCTGTTGAGAAATTTGTTGAGCCACTGGCTGCTGTATCAATCAACTATTTTGTTTTTATTTTCAGCCCATTAACGAACATCTGCATTTGTTCGGTCTGATCCATATTATCAGTTGGACACGCTACTAAGATCCTTTTGAATCTTTTGTAAGTGTCTCCCAATGATTCACCGTCCTTTTATTTGAAATTAAGGATTTCATACCTTTTTCTCAGGAATACTGATGCTGGAAAATACTCATTTAAGAATGCAGTTTCCATCTCCTCCCCAGGATGTGATACTGCCGGCAGGAAGAGAATAGAACCATTCTTCCGCGTCTTTAGCTAAAGTGAACGGGAACATTCTTAATTTTTTTTTACTTCATCAGTATGACCATCAATTTTCAGGGTGGTGCTCGTGGTCAGAAATCTTTGCAGGTGTTTGTTGGCATCTTCATTAACCTTTCCGGTGAAAGGTTTTCTTTCCAATTGATTGATCGTGCTAGGATGTAGTTGAAAATTTGTCACATTCACCGGTTGGTTGACAATGGTCAGTCGACCACCCGGTGCATTTGCACCTCCATAGTCACCCAGGAGTCTTTCCGGAGGTGGAGGAGGTGGAATTGGAGGAACTTCGACCATTGGTTCCTTGACTTCTGAGTGATCAGAGGTACTTTCTTCTTTAGAATCCACTCTTTGTTCTCTGCGTCTTCGGTGAAGGGTTCTCTCGATCTCTACGTCAAAAAGAAATTCAGCTGAGGGTTCTCCTCGCATACACAAATTAGTAAATTATAAATGACAGAAAAATAATTTTATTATAGAGCAACAAAATTTTAATTGAAATTAAAATTAAACTCTATATTTTTGGCAGTCCACGGCAACGACGCCAAAAACTTGATCGGGAAAATAGCAAGTGTACTATTTTGCCTTTTATAGTAATAATGGGGAAATTCCCCGAATGTCGATCTCAAGGGCTGCAAGTTAATATTTAGTTTAAATTATCATTCAATTAAACAAAAAGTATTAATTTGGTTTTTAGGTGTAGAAATATAATAATAAAAGTAAAGATAAAGACGGATGAAAATAAGGATTTATAGGGAAAAAGGAACAATGCCAGGGAATGTGTATGAATTATCCCCGTAACAACTCTGAGTCACTATTGGATCAACAAATATCAATTACTATCAATTCTCAAGGGTATTTTCTCCCAAGTCCTTGGTGAGAAAACCTTTAATCAATCTACCCTAATTCCTATGTTCATAGCCAATTAGGGTGAAGTTAAGCGGTATAATATCAAGAATACTCTGGTTCATACAGGGTATCCCTAGTCCTAGGTGATATCTACTGTAGAGTAACCTTATGAAAACCTTATCAATGGCGGTCCAGCCTAATTGATAACCACAAATCAGTCTCAATTGGTCCGAAAGAGAAAACAATAAACACATCAAAAGATTACCGTAAAAACAATATTATAAATGCAAATGTAAACTCAAATTCATTACAATTCTAAATCAGGGACACCCCCCTAGCATTGGGGGGTTTAGCTACTCATATTGTTCAAAACAAATTCAAGATAAAAATTATACATTACAAGTAATTGGATGACTTTGATCTTCAATCGCTCCCGCTCATGAACACCTTCAGCTCTCCGAATGCCTTGATCTCTGTAATACTTGATTGCTTCACAATACTGTGTTTTGCCGTATTCCAAGATGATTTTTCCTTTGACAGAAGACCTTCTTTTATAGTGAAAATTCCCAGCAGCAGTTGGACAGGTCCAAAAATATCTCTAAAAAGTTCGACGAACGAAAAGCCCGAGAAAAACTGGATTTTTGGGTTTGGGCTGACACGGCCCGTGTCAGCTGACACGGCCCGTGTCAGCCTACTGTTCTGGCTGACACGCCCCTGGCAAGGGGTGACACGGTTGAGGATACTGCCTGACACGGCCCGTGTCAACTGACACGGGTGGCCGTGTCAGGCTACTGTTTTCTTAACATGTCTTCCCTTGCCTGACACGGCCCGTGTCAGGTGACACGGCCCGTGTCAGGTGACACGGCCCGTGTCAGGTGACACGGTCGTGTCAGGCCTCCTGTACCGGGGTTTTTTGCTCCTTTGCTTGCCAGAATCTCGCACTGTCTCGTTCTGAGTTCTCTGGTTCTTCTACTTGGACCTATTGGACAAAAACACAGCTATCTCACGCATAAAATCACGAAAATACAAAATAAAACATAACAAAGATTAAAAATGCTTAAATAAAATTAGGGAAGTAAAACTAACTTGAAATGTACCATAAATGTTTGCACAGTGTGTCAAATGTCTCTGTTTCAAGTCGGATCAGTAATGAAAACTCAATATAAATAGTGATCATAACGGCTAAAGAGCATGCTTTTGATGCTTGAGATTTTTGTGGCGAGAAACACACTGTCGTCGTCAAATAGATCGTGAAGTTATATATAAACAGTTATAACGCCATGTTGATATTTGTATCCAAATGTCCACTAATCATTCTAAAGTATCACTTTGTGATCAATTACTAAGGTTTGTCAAATATTTCTAACATTTCATGAACTATTTTAAATTTATTTTCATAATTTTTAAATATATATCATAAAACTAATCTATAGCTTGCATAAAAATAAATTTATTTTATTTAATATATTACTATTTATATATAATTGTCCTTTTTTTTAACCCATTCGTTTATATATACTAGTATAATTTAATTTTCTTTCTGGGTTAACCCATTTATTTTTAAGAGAATAAGGTCGATAATCTTGAATTTGATTGAAATGTAAATAAAATTTCATCAATAATTTTTTATCTAAAATTTGAATTTGGATTCTCTTGAATGATTTATATTTAAAATATATTTTTTTACAATATTTAAAATAAGTTTATTAACTACTTGAACTTATTTACTTGATTAACATAATTGCTTATATGATAACCACTTGTGCTCTAAATATTTTATTAAATTGTTTAAGCAAACATGATCTTATATCATGTTAGAATAAAATTGTATTTGACAGATGAATGAAATGAAGGGACAGATTTGCTTGAAAGGTTTGTGGGTCATGTTCCTTCACTAATCAAGGGAGGAAGTAACTAGAGAAATGTGCATTCATATTAATTTTTGTTTCTAGAAGAAAACCTTGATAAAAACAAGACAACTTTCCTTTTAGAAAAGAAGAACTTTGTTGCGATGGATAAGACCTTAATTTGTTAGGCTGAGACTTGAGAGGGACGTGGTATAGTAAGCTAGTCTTATTTCTGGAAGTGTTGAAGTCAAAGCACGCTGCATGAGTATTACTACTAGTATCATTTTTTTTATGATTCCACATTAATTTATACTCACACAAGAAAGTAGCTCGAAGCATAATAGAAGCCGCCAACACTATTCAGCCACATGTCTTATCCTGAAGACAGGTCGGTTGTTATACGTTCACACAAGTGAAACTTGCTCAACCTGCTGCTTCAAGATCAAGATGAATTAATAATTGAAAATTTTAAATCAATTCTTAAAAAAAAAAAAAATAGAAGTGCATTGTTCCGACTAGGAGTGTAAAAAAAACCGGTTATTTATAACCAAATTGGTATCCAAATTGTTCTATTTTTAAAAAATTAAACCAAATTTTAAAATAAAAATTTGGGTATCCATTTTGTTATCCAAATATAAACCGTTACCCATTATAAAAATTTGATTTTGTTATTGGGTATCCAGATTTTACTATGCGATAAATTTTTATATTTATCTGTTTTCATATTTTATCACATTATAAATCAATTTTATATTTTATATTTTTTTAAATTTTATAAAAAATTATTTTAAAAATAAAATTCAGATTTTTCTTTTCACGGAAAATATTATATTTGGATTTTTTTTCAAATAAAATTATTATTTTCTTCTAAATAAAAAAGATATTTTTTATTAAAAATATTTTGTATTTTTTCCAGTAAAAAAAATGTTTTAAAATAAATTATTATTTTATTTTCAAAAAAAAATTATTTTCGATTTCCATTTTATTTAAATAAATTTTTTTCACACTTATTTTTAATTTTTGGAATAATTTTTTTTAAAGATTTTTTTTAAGAATATAATTTTATTATTTTCAATTTTTTTTCTGAATATTTATTATTTTTTTCTAAAAAAGATTGTTTTTTTTTTATGTTTTTTAAATTAAAAAAAAATTAGAACCTCATAAAATTTGTTTATGAACAATTATGAGAGATTTTAGAAGTTTGAACAATTTTTTTTATGAATCATTTATTTTATGAATAATTATGATTTATAGAGATGATTCATAATTATTTTATTTTAGGACCGTTTTTATGTAACACACCATACTTTGGGATTGTTTTTAATCCAGATATTATTTGTGGTGATTATAAAAGTCAAATTTAAAGTAACTTTTTAAAATAAATATTTTTTTATATAAAATAGTTTTATACCTAGTGAAAATAAAAAAGTTAGTTAAAAGAAAATAAAATTATTTTTGATATAAAACTGCTTTTTTAAAAATATAGTTTTAAAAACTGTTTTTTTATAAAATTGGTTTTGAAATTGATTTTTTTAAGAAAATAAAAAATTGGTTTATAGAAATTGATTTAAAATTGTTTTTTTTTAAATATTTTTTTTGTTAAAAACCGGTTTAAAACCGAACCGATCCACTTATAAATCGGTTTTAAGAAAATAAATTGATTTTATGAAAATGGTTTTAAGATCCAAACCGATTTTATGAAAATGATTTCAATTTGGTTTGGTTTATGATCCATGCACACCCCTAGTTTCGATTGAAGACAATGTGATATCTGCAAACACTCAAACATTCAAGTCAATGAATAAATGAGAAGTTAAAGGTATATTAAATAGAGATTTGTGTACCTTTATTTATGTTTTAGAGATCGACATTAAGGACATCGATTTTATGGCTTGGGATCATAACTATTGGAACAGTTCTATGATTGACACCTATATTTTTTTAAAAAAATTATCATCTTTGTCTCTTGCTAGCTGTTGTAGACTTGTTGGAAAAGTTTGGCCCAATTAAGAACAAATATCCCCCATCAATTTTAGAGAATGAGGTGGACACTTAGTCCAAATAATATAACTCGAAGAGTATTTTATCTAGGTCCATTATAGGTTGAAAACCTGTGTTTTTGAAATTGGCTATGAGTGTTGTTTTATGTGATAGGCAACTTACAACATTACGAGGTTTTAATGAGTATAATAAAACAAAACAAAGTTAATCATAAGTATAATCAACAATAAGTTATCAAAAAGTAAAGTTGATCAAGTTCTAATGATGAGAGCAAACAAGTCAAATCAAATTCAAAAAGATCAACATCAAAGAAACTGAAGATGTGAAAGCTCGTCTAATCGCATGCTTAAATGTTTTTGTCTTTTTGATTAGTAGTATGTAAAATAAACAAAAGTCTTGAAGTATTAAGGTGAAGCACACACGCATTAAAATATTTTCAAACTCTTCATCTATTTCAAATTTCTTCCAAAAACTAGTTTTGGCAAGTGCTTTGTTGACTAAGAAGCAATTTTGACCAATTAGAAAAATTAAATTCGATGTATAATTGATTAGGATCCTTTTCTAATTGGTTATGGAGTGAGCTCGCCTCCTAATCGATTAGGAAGCAAATTAGTTGATTAAAGAGTGGATATGGATTAGGGTTTTCTATTCTAGCTAAGTATGGTTGATTAGCGTCGTAGCCTAATGGATTAGAGAGTGGTCAGACCCATGGATTGTTTTCTTTTTTAACTAAAATATTTTCTTATATGAAGGAGTGTTGTTCTCACTTCTAAAGTACAAACTTTCAAAACAATCTACTCTCATATCTCACTCAATCTTCTTCTAAAATCAATTTTATTCACTATACATTTCTTTATTGATGAGAGTGTGAAAGACTTATATTATGAGTTGTGTAATTATGTTCTAGTGCTAATAATATACTACAAGAGCTTAGTAATCTTGTGAATTTGTAATTGACTTTAAGGTTTCAATTTAAACATTTTGCCTAATATCTTCTTCTGCTTTCTTCTTAAAATCATTCAACTTAAAAACTAATCATTTGCGAAAAGTTTTAAAAATAACAGTTAACACAATTTTCCTCCTTTCGTGTTTAAGGTCACTGTTGGGAAAAAACAAATCATAGAGAAAAAAGAGAAACACAATAATAACACAAAAGATTAACATGGAAACTCCAAAACTAGAGAAAAACCCACGACCATTGTCAAATGACAACCAGAGAATAACACTATATCAAAATCGTTACAACACATAGACTATCCTCAACCACCCCAATACATTCACACTCTCCTAAATAAATATTTAACTACCTCTCACAACACTCTAATACAAGAGTATAAGAGAAAATATAAAAAGTCAAATACAAGCTTAAAGTGTTTTTGACTGGTACATCTTGTATGAAGAACTTGAATTATATATATATATATATATATATATATATATAGCCTTAGACTCCCTCTTTCTTCACAAAACTAATCAATGTGGGACTTCGAAGAACTTGAATCCTATATGTAGCCTTGGACTCCTTCTTCCTTCACAAAACTAAACAATGTGGAACTTCTTCAACATGTATATTTTCAACCAACCCCAAGAATCTCCGCCTTGATTGAAAATAATACATTAACTTCATTATTTTCACCGACAATCATACACCACCATAAAGAGTATAGTGACTTGAAGTTAAACCACTCCAAGAATTTTCACATTGTCTTCACCGACAATCATAATTTTAAAAACCTGTCATACTCCACCTAAAGAAGAGTATACTTCACTTGAAGGTAAATAACTTCAAAAAATTTCATATGTCGAAAAATATGTTAAAAACTTGTGGTGAAACTTTCGTGTTGGTAGGAAGCTCTTCAACTATCAACACAATCTCACAACACACTTTAATCAATGCTTGTGTGTTACCCCTATAGAAACAAATTGTTCTTTATCATGGCAGCGAAAATTTCATGAGGACGCACTTCATAATTTTCAGAGAAGCTCATTCTCTCTCACAGCGAGAAAGACATTGTTAGCATTTGACTTAGAGCCTTTATCTAACGATGCCCCATCAGGACACTTATACTTTATATGTCTAATAATTTTACTACCAATGATGAGTTTGATGAAGTATTATCCTTTCTCTTCAATCTTCTTTCTTCATAAATAATTTTACTAGAAATTTCTTAAAATTTCAAACTTTCCTTACCATATATTAAAAAAGGTTTAATCTGCTCATAGAAATGGAAGAGACCATATGAGTCTCAAAATTTTATCTTCATCATCAATCTCGACTCCAATAGTTTTTAACTTATAAACAATACCATTGATAACACTTAGATAATTAGATATTTTCGTATGTTCATCCATACACAAGATATGAAAAATCTCCTTCAACAACAACCAATTTGATATACCTTTTTACTTGATATAGACCTTCAAGTTTCTCCCAAACCAATTTGGTTGATGACGTACCAAGAACGATCGCAAGAATATTCTTAGCCAAAGACATATGGATTATACTCAAAGCTCTCAAATTTGGTTCCTCCCACTTCTCATTGTCCATGTTGGAAATGTTCCCTTTCAATGCCCTCTATAGTCCTAATTGTATCAAAACATCTTTGACTTGAATTTTTGACAAGTCAAAATTGATTCTTCCATCAAATTTCTCTAAGTCAATCTTCACTGCACTTGAAAATTTTGACATTTCAGCCAAAATCTTTTATGCAGCAAAACAAAGTTTTCCCAACCAACACATAGTATAAAATTTATTTTCTGATACTAAGATCTGACAAAACGGCAACCAAAGAGCATACTAAAAAAATTATATCCCATCAAATCAAGGCTCTTGATACCACTTGATGGGGAAAATCATAGAGAGAAAAAAGGAACACAATAACAACACAAGAGATAAACGTGAAAACTCCAAAATTGTAGAAAAAACCATGACCATTCTCAGTTGACAACCAGAGAATATTGTAACACCCTGCTTCCTAACTCGACAATTAAATAAATAAAACATGTATAACACAAATATTCTCCAAGCAGGGTACTTCTCAACATCAATAAAACATGCATGAACCACATAACTATAAAATTTGATTCATTTAATAAGCAATTGAATTATGAAATAGTTGGCATAAAAAGCCTTAACAATAATAAGTTTGAAATAGTGGTTAAATAAGCCAATTATAGAAGAGATATGCAACGTAAGAAAAAAATAATAGAACAGATTGTTCCACACGTGTTACATATCAAAGCAACTCCAACTATAAGACTTGACCGATAAGCAACTAAGGAGGCACAACGTCATCCTCAACCTCAAGCTCCTACTTAGGTACCTGATTGTCTGTACTCCAAAGGAGCACAAACACAATAACACAAAAAAAGGTGAGAATATATTTAAATAATAAATAGTGCACAAAATAATTAGGATAGATTCGCATACTATAGAGTCATACACATAACAAATATGCACCTTAAACCATGTATTCATATTACACCCGCATCGCGGTCAAACTCACATAAAACACACAAGATTAATCATCATTACACACAAAAATAATCATCATGTAATGCAATACAACATTGACTCAATTCATGCTCGTCACGGTCCCCACTCTGAACCAGACTCACAACTTAACTTTATATGCATACGGTACCGACTCAACTTTGGTTCTTCATACGAACCGGGTTTCAATCAACTGCGAACCCCGGTCCCCCACTCTGATCTTGTGACAAGTCACTAGTCCCCACTCTGAACTAGCAAACATACCTCTTTTGCAACAATGACACATATGATGCATGACATATAAAATGAAATATAACCCCACTATGATTGTACATATTCACATAACAACAAAAGATGAATTCAACCTCACTCTAGCTGTAAACAAATATGCATTCACTACATCACTAGTAGTTCTCACTTTGAACTATGCATCTCATCAATTCATCAACAAGTATGCACCACATCTCATAAGTACACGTCAGTTTCACCACACAATCACATGTATCACTCATTTATTTATAATATCACTTAACAACACTTAATTAATTATATCATTTAATTAATCAACTCATATTCGTTAAAATACATCAAAACAACAACCAAACATCGATCGCTCAACAAAACCATCCCAAAAATATAACTCAACAGGTCAGAACACATTCACTGACATGATGACGGGTAACCCGTCACCAGGTGATGTATGTCATCACCCCATCCTTCAACATGTCATACCTGTGACGACCGGCAAGGCCTATGCTTTCCTAACAACCATGAAAGTTTCCCTGTCAGACACCTGACGTCCGTTAGCATCATGATGAGCTGGATGTCATGCAGGTGATGCCCATCACCCCGTTAGCATAACCAAAAACGCATTATGCATGGAAGAACCTTCAAAACACACCCGCTCCAATCCCAAACAATCCAGAATAGATACATACTCAATTAACATAGATTAACATATTATTTCCTATTAATCTAACATGTTATTTCATCAATTAATCATAAAAATTCATAATTTCATTCATGCTTTAAAACTCTCAATCTTATACCAATCTTCGTGCTCATTAACAATTTAGCACACAACAATCATCACAATTACAGAACACAAATTTCAATAGATTAATTGCTTAAAACGGAATCAATTAATATAATTCATCAAATAGAACAATCAATCAATGGAAGAAAAATCCTATTTGAGGGTAAAGAAAATCTCTCTACCCTTTAATGATTTAGGCACCCTCAGATGAATAATTCTCCTACCTTATAATTCCAACAAAATTAGCAAAATAAAGTTCATATGGTTTCTTCTTCCAAGCCTTAGCTCTCCACTCTTGTTTCTTTATTCCCTTCCTTTTCACGTTCTGACCACCAGGCTCTGAAAAACCTAATTCTCTAATTTTTGAATATATAATATTCAAATCATTTCTTTTTAATTAACCTTTAGCCCAACTAACAAAAAACTCTTCATTACTAATAATTTATTTCCATTATTCTTACTTTTTACCCAACTCCTCATATTTTCTCAAATTCTAATAAATTAATTAATTAAATCTCACTAAAATCAATTAATTAAGCACAACTCTCCGAAAATACTACACACTGGCCACACCACCCAAAATCACACAAAATAATTATTCAAGTAATTTAATCACTTAAATAAAATAAATAATTAAATAACTAAATATATAAATAAATAAATGGTTAAATAATTTGGGGTGTTACAACTCTCTCCCACTTAATAAATTTTCACCCTAAAAAATCACTTGACGAGAAAAGTTCTAGGTAAGACTCTCTTATCCGACTCTTGAGCTCCCACATTACACTGTCACCGGAAGGACCTCACTAAACCACCTTCACTAAAGAGATTTCCTTGCCTCATAAGTACTTCACTTCACGATCCTCGATTCGCAACGGCAAAGTCTCAACTGTCAATTTCTCTCTAACTTGCACATCATCCAACTGGATCACGTGAGATGGATCAGGAATGTTCTTCCTCAACTGAGACATGTCAAATACATCATGAATATTCAAAATATACGGTGATAACGCAACTCAGTAGGCCACCTTTCCTACCCTCTGAAGAATCTGAAATAGACCAATGAAACACGACGTAAGTTTCTTAGACTTTAACACACGGCCAACCTTAGTTACCGGAGTAACTCTTAGGAACACATGATATATCTCTTGGAACTCAAGTGTTTTCCTCCTTTTGTCATGATAATGCTTCGGATGACTCTGTGAAGCTTTCATCTTCTCTTGGATCATATTGGTCTTCTCAATAGTATGATGAACTATCTCAGGCCCAAGCACAACATTCTCACCAGAATAATACCAACACAAAGGTGTCATACACCTTCTACCATACACCGCCTCAAACGGTGTCATCTAAATGCTATAATGTAACTTATTATTGTAAGTGAACTCAACCAACAGTACATAATTGTCTTAATTACCTTTATGCTCTAAAATACAAGCTCTCAGCAAATCCTCCAAATACTGAATAGTCATGTTTGTTTAACCATCTGTTTGAGGATTATAAGAAGAACTCAACTTTATCTTAGTACATATCGCTTCCTGCAAACTCTGCCAAAATCTCGATATGAAACTCATATCTCTATCTAACACAATACTCGATGGAATGACATACAAGCTAACAATCTTCTCAATACAACTCGGCTAACTTCTATAAATGATAATTGATCTTAATCGGTATGAAATTAGCCAATTTATTCCGTCTGTCAATAATAACCCAAACTCATCGTAAAATCCATGGAAATACTATATTTGTACTCAGGAATGCTCAATGGTTGCATCAAACTCAATGGCTTATGATGATCAATCTTTGACTTATGACAAGTAAACATGCATAAACAAACTCAACTACCTCTTTCTTCATTCCTGGCCACCAAAACATTCTCTTCAAATCTTAATACATCTTAGTGGCACCAAGATGAATACTCAAACCAATTATATGATCTTCCTCAAGAATACTCTTCTTAAGTTATGGTACATCTGGCACACAACCCATGTCTCTAAACCTGATCACACCATTCTCGTCGATTCTGAAATCACCTCATTTACCTTGATAGATCAACATTAACCAGTCGGTCAATCCTAAGTCGACTTTATGACCTTTTCTGATAGCTTCAAGAATACCACTAGTTAGCTTCAACATGTCTAACTTCACACTATTAAGAGTCTCTTCACACACTAAACTCATGTCTCTAAATTTCTCGATCAATTCCAACTCTCAAACCATCAGCATCGACACGTGCAACAACTTCATACTCAACGTATCAACCACAACATTGGATTTACCTGGATGGTAACTCAAGCCTAAATAATATCATTCCAAAATTTGAGTCTTCTCATATGTCTCATATTCAACTTCTTCTATTTGAAAAAATACTTAAAACTCTTGTGGTCACTAAACACTTCAAATCTGGAACCAGACAAATAATGCCTCCAAATTTTCAATACGAACACCACGACTGCCAACTCTAGGTCATGCGTAGGATAATTCCTTTCATGAACTTTCAGTTTCCTAGAAGCATAAGCCATAACCTGACCATTATGCATCAATACAACATTCAAATCTGTCTTTGATTCATCACAATACAAAACAAAGGATTTACTCGGAGTCGGAAAAATCAAAATTGGAGAAGACATCAACTTCTTCTTGAGTGCTTGAAAACTCTCTTCATACTGAACACTCCACACATAAGCTTGACCCTTTCAAGTCAACTGAGTTAAAGGCAATGCCAACTTCGAAAAGCCTTCAATAAACCTGCAGTAACTAGCCAAACCAATAAAACTTCTTATCTCAGTAACGGACTTCGTAGTCTCCCATTGCAACACTGCAACTATCTTCGATGGATCTACTACAATTCCACCACTAGATACCATATGACAAAGGAAACTCACTTCTTTCAACTAGAACTCACACTTAGACAACTTTGCATACAACTTCTTCTCTTTCTAGGTCTCCAATACATCTTTCAGATGTTCCGTATATTCTTCATCAGACTTCGAATATATCAAAATGGCATCGATGAATACAACCACAAACTGATCTATGTACGGATAAATATTTTATTCATGTACTCCATGAACACTCCAGGTGCATTAGACATACCAAACTGAATCACTGAATACTCGTAATGACCATATCTCGTTCTAAACGCAATTTTTGGAATATCTTTTGGTTTCACCATAATCTGATGATAACGAAACACAACTCAATCTTGCTAAACACACAAGCACCAACCAATTGATCCATTAGATATCCAATCCTCGAAAGTGGATACTTGTTCTTAATAGTAACCTTGTTCAGCTGTCGACAGTCAACACACAACCTCGTGCTACCATCTTTCTTCTTAACTAACAACATTGGCACTCCCCATAATGAAACACTTAGTCAAACAAACTTTTTCTCAAGTTGATCCTCTAATTGTTTCTTCCGCTCACTCAGTTCTGAAGCAGACATTTGATGACTTCTCGACAAGTGTATAGATAATGTTACAGTAATAAAAATATTGAATAAACAAGGACTGCTTTTTAACAAGACAAAATATGTGCAATGTATAGAAAATAGTAAAAAGGGGGTTTTCGAGTTTGCAATGCGAAAAGTAAATAAGTGTTTAAACAGAAGTACAAAAGCGGTCTGGTTGTGTTTAGAGTCCCCTATTTCTCTATTTTTGATGTTTGATGCCTTGCATGAATGATCTTATCACTATAACCTCGGGTGAATTAACAAAGCCTCTATAATAGATCCCTCGTGAAATAACTCACCAATCACTACTCGAAGCTTCCTATCCCTAGTTCACTTGGGTAAGCAGGATTAGGTGATGCACATAATGTTAATTTCATATGCCACTACTCGGGGTCTCCTATTCCTATTCAACTTGCGTAAGTACAACAGTTATTCTAAGTCTAACACATAGACTACTGGTCAGTATTCCCTATGTGTCCAAAATCATTTTAAAAGCGTATATCACATAAAAAGCATTAAGAACAATAAGTAATTGAATAGGATTATAGATCAAATGGTTTAATCGAAGTTAAATCAACATATTACCCAACAATATTGAAATAAGTTCATCATAATACAACCTAACCTAGAGGATCTTAGTTACTCATAATTCAGATTACAATACCAAAATCGATAGATGAAAATAACATATAAATTCCCTTGAAGTAATGGACTCCAATGCCCTAAAAATCACCCTTGATATTGTAAAAATCGTGCCTTGCTCTCCAAAATTCGTAACCCCTTTCAAAGTGCAGAATTTACCCTTAAAAAGAGCTAAGAATGGATCAGATGCGTCAGAAAAAACCCCAAAAAATGGGTCATCGCGCGCGTGATGACTTGCATCGCGCGATGCAACTTTTATGGAACTATCGCACACGCGATGGTGCGCGTGATTTTTCCTGAAGCTGCACTCTTTTGCTCCCCTTTTCACCCAAATTTTCACTGAGTCCAATTCTTCACACTTAGCTATTTTTTCCTCATTCTTTGCTCTTTCTTCTTCCTTTTGGCTTATCTTTCACTTGTTTCAATCTGATTCTTCGACTAAATTCATGCAATGATGGACTGTCATCATAACCCCAAACTTGAATCAGTGCTTATACTCAAGTAACTCGCTTGCAACTAGATATTTCAACAAAAAACAAGTCGCACAATAACAATCGAACATCACAAAATTAAACTTTTCTTTTACCTGACCATCGTTGTAGCTTCCAACTTCTATCCGAAAAATTTGAAAAATGTCCTCAAACATTGACGAGTACTCAACTAGTATCTCAGTTCACTTTAACTCACTCAATGGATAGGGTTGTCTCTCAATCAACATGCAAAATCAATTATGCTTATCTTGATCATGTTCTAATATAGCTCGTCATAGAAAACACAACACACACATTGGAGGTCTTTTCATGTTGTAACTTGGCTTATGTTTGGGTAGGATATTATTAGGAAAGTAAGTTTAAATGGAGTTAGGGGCCTAGTTCTCCTTCTATCATCAAACCTCTTTGCTCCTTTTTGTCGGTACTAGAGATCTTTGGTCTTTCTTATACTTACATTCTTTTTCTTTTCTCTTTTTTTAATAAGTGCCATTTTCCACTTCTTATTTCCTCATAATTATTGAAAATTTTGCCAATTTTCTCTAGTACCTAAACCCCAAACTTAAAACTTTACTCACTTCCAAGAACAACCCAAAACATAATCTTTTTCATATATTTTAGGAACTATACTTCTACCTAACCCCAAACAGAGGGTGGAAAGAAAAGATCTTTCAAGTCATATGGCTGAGAATTTTAGGCTACGTCACCGAAAGAAAGGTTAAGCTCAAAATGGTTAGCAATTGATGTACCTATTACTACATGGTGGTTTAAAAAGGCTTAAAGTTATAAAAAATGGCCTCAATATGTGTCATTCAAACCAGGTGAACTTAAGCGGAAATAGATCAAACCAGATGAAATAATAATGCATGGATGCGCACTCAAAAAGAAAGAAAAGTGAATAATGAAATTTATTTGGCTCAAACCTTGCTATATGAGGTATTTGTAGGTTGAGTACAAGTTAGTTGATTCTTTTCTCATCCTTTTCCTTCAAGTTGTAAGTTGTTATTCTGATGATCAAGTTTCTTTTGGATCATTTTTTCAATGCTAAAGTGATAAACTTGCAAATCTAGAAGGAAAAAAAAACATCTACAAACTTGTTCATTAAAATAGTATACATAGTCATGGAAAGGGCATGCTCGAGTAGCTAATTCTCCTCTTGGGAGGCCTCTAATAATATAGTGTAAATTCTGCAAAATAAAATAAAAATTGGTTATAACTAATGGCTTGCCTCCCATCCAACGCTTCTTTTTCGCCATTAGCTTGACGTCCCATGCTTAAAACATGTCAGGTGCAAGGGATACCCTCACGTCGTTCAAAGCTCTTGTTGTCATTCTTTATGAACCTTACTACATTTTTCTTCCAATTGGTAGCATGTCTCTAAATCCTTCATATATAGTGTCCATTCATACATCTTAAAAACCACTTTTCTTTGTTGAACTTTAAGACAAGTTCACCAATTTCTACATCTATCTTTGCTTTTCCAGTTGCCAAGAATGGTCATCCGAGAATAACAGACCCTCATGAATCTCCTTTTGTATCAAGTACTAAAAATCTACAGGAAACACTAATCCATCGACATGTAATAACATGTCTCGTAAGATGCCAAGTGGTTGAGTAACAGATGAATCAACTAAAGTGAGAGTCATGTCACTCGGTGTGATCTCACCCACTTTCAATTCTTTGACTTTTTTTAGCGGCATGACATTTATACTAGATCCTAATTCACATAGAGCATGTGGGATCTTCACTCCACCAATATTACAATAAATAGTAAACTTACCTGAGTCTTTTACCTTGGGTGCCAATGTTTGAGGCATTACCATGTCAACCTTTTCAGTCATGTTTACTTGTTCCTTAACCACTTTCTCTTTCGTCCCCTTTAGTAATGCCTTCATAAATTTAGGATACTTATGAGTCAGTTCTAAAATTTCATGGAACGAAATAATTACCTGGAGTGTAGCTAACATTTCCTTGAACTTTGCAAACATCCATGCCTCTCCGTCATGAACCGATTTCTTTTCAATTATGAGATATGATGGTTTGGTGTAATATGGTAATTCGCGATTTGGATCATTCAAGATCTGCTTCTTTGTTCTCTTCCAAGGAGAGTTTTTATCTATAATTTTATCAAGGGTGAATCCTTTTTCCTCTAGGTCACCTTGATTGTTACTCTCCTCTTTTTCAATCACATCTTCTTCTTTCTCAATCACACCCTCTTTAACTACTTCATCTTTACCCTTTTCGGTAATCACCTCAAAACCTGTTTCCACATCCTTACTTGATTCATTCTTAGGATTATCTACAGTGTTACATGTAAATCCTCCACTTGATCTTGGAAAAGTAGTTATTTGTCTGGATAATTGACCAATCTGCATCTCCAAATTTTTTATTGATGCATCATGGTTTCTACTTATTATTTCATGGTTCTTATTTACCTAATCAAAGCTACTTTGTGTGACTTTGATGAAATTTAGCAAGGCTCTTCCAACTGTGAATGTTTCCTTTGAAATAGAGCTTGTTTGCCTTATTGCATACTGATCGGGAAAATAGCAAGTGTACTATTTTGCCTATTATAGTAATAAAGGGGAAATTCCCCGAATGTCGATCTCAAGGACTGCAAGTTAATATTGAGTTCAATTCATCATTCAATTAAACAAAAAATTATAATTGGGGTTTTTTAATTCAAAATTATAAAAATAAAGGCAAAGGAAAATAATAATAAAAAATAAGGGTTTACAAGATATGAAGAACAATGTCAGGGAAGGTGTATGATTTATCCCTGTAATAACTCTGAGTCACTATTGCATCAACAAATATCAATTACTACCAGTTCTCAAGGGTATTTTCTCTCAAGTCCTTGGTGAGAAAACATTTAATCAATCTACCCTAATTTCTATGTCCATAGGCAATTAGGGTGAAGTTAAGCTTTATTATATCAAGAATACTCTGGTTCATACAGGGTACCCCTAGTCCTAGGTGATATCTACTGTAGAGTAGTCTTATGAAAACCTTATCAATGGCAGTCCAGCCTAATTGATAACTACAAAACAATCTCGATTGGTCCGAAAGAGAAAACATTAAACACATCAAAAGGTAACCGTAAGAATAATATTATAAATGAAAATGTAAACTCAAAGTCATTACAATTCTAAATCAGGGACACCCCCTAGCATTAGGGGGTTTAGCTACTCATATTGTTCAAAACGAATTCAAGATAAAAAAGATACACATTACAAGTAATTGGATGACTTGGATCTTCAATCGCTTCCGCTCATGAAAACCTTCCGCTCTCCACATTCCTTGATCTCTGTAATCCTTACTCGTCTGACAATACTGTGTTTGCCTCGTTCCAAGATCCCCCCCCCCTTTTCTATTGTAGAAACTCTCCTAATATAGTGAAAATCCATTGGCAGAAGGTGGAAATCTCCAAAATATCCCCGCAGCTAAAGCCTAGTGAAAAAGCCCGAAAATTGGAAAATTAGTGTTTTGGATTGACACTGGCCGTGTCAGGCTGGCACTGGCCGTGTCAAGCTGACACTGTCAGTGTCAGCCTAACACGGGGCAGTGAAAATGGTGACCGATCACATACCTTGATTAACATTTGAATTTTGGGTATTGCTCCAATGTAAATTTGGGTGATCTTTCCAACCCGGATTGTAGGTGTTGGAAAAGGGTTATTCTTTTGAAAATTAGCAAATTGGACTTTTTCACTTGACCCTTCTAAAGAGCACCTTCCATTTGCATGTCCTCCTCCACTAAAATCACACATAATTGCTTGTACATGGCTCACGTTAGCTTTACCTAAGCTGCTTTTAGCTAGCTTCTTATTTAACAATTCAATCTGAGCTAAAAGTGCAGTATAGGTATCAACAACTAACATGCCATTAGGTGTGCCCCAGTTTCGATTTTTACCAACCTTTTGCTTTTTGAACGGTACCATTCATACACATCTTCTCAATAAGGTATTTTACTTGTGGTTCAGTCTTTTATCGAATAGTGCCTCCTGTGGAAGCATCCAACAACATACGTGTTTGACTCTTGAGACCTTTAATAAAATTTTGCATCTGCTCCATATTATTCATATTGTGATTTGGGCATCTATGTAACAAAAATTTGAATCTTTCCCATGAGTCATACAGCGACTCAATTTCCTGTTGCTCAAAGTTTACAATCTCTTCTCTTTGCTTGGTAAACTGAGTAGTGTGGAAGAATCTTTCTAGGAATTTGTCCTCCAATTCCTTCCAAGTTCTAATTGTTCCATTTGGAAGGTAAAGTAACAAGTCCTTAGCCCTTCTAATTAGTGAGAACCCAAATAACCTCAACTTAACATGGTCTTTAATGACATCGGTTAGTTTGCACATCGAAGTTGTTTCGTAGAAGCGTGCAACATGCTCCCATAGGCCTCTAATCGTGTTCCCGTCGAACGAATTATCTCGTAAACTTGAAAGCAAAAAATTCTTAATAACAAAGTTAGCAGGATCTACCAGTATAAACCCTCTCGAAACCTGTCCTTCATCAGTTCTTTTATAGTAATCCCCCATAGTTTTGGATGGTATAGCTGCCATGGTGATTTCCTCTTCAGAGTCAGAAAAAATTAGAGGTTGATCTTCAACTAAGATCCCTTGAGCAATATTTGCTTCCCTGACTTCTCTCCTGATAACATGTGTTGTTCTTTTAATTTCTGGATCAAATGGTGTCAATGATGATCCTAAGTTGCGCGTACACAAACAGGAAATACCTCAGTAGCATTATGGTTAGTAAGAAAATAAAAAGAAAATAAAAAATACTAAAAATAAAACATTGCACAAGCGTTGCCTTGTTGAAATATCAACAATCCCCGACAATGATGCTAAAAACTTGATGACTTCTCTGCAAGTGTACCGATAGTGTCGCAGTAATAAAAAGATTGAATCCATGGGGATTGCTTTTTAACAAGACAAAATATGTGCAATGTTTATAAAATAGTAAAAAAAAAAGGGTTTTAGAGTTTACAATGCGAAAAGTAAATAAGTGTTTAAGTAGAAGTATGAAAACAGTCAGGTTGTGTTTAGAATCCCCTATTTCTCTATTGTTGATGTTTGATGCTGTCGCATCTCGAAAAATACGATTCCTCACGATGGTCACGGAAAAAAATTACGTTCGAACAGAGTCGCCACCGAACTTTATTTATCCCAATGAAGGGATAGGAAAATATCGATAAAACCTTTAGGAAATGGAATAATGGTCATCGCAACCATATTCGGGTTCGGGAGTGGGTTACGTAAGGGGAAGGTATTAGCACCCCTTACGTCCGTTGTACCCAACGGGAACCTTTTAGTTCTAAATTGTATTTCGTGTGTTAATTTATGTTTGTTTGTTATTTTTGGGTTATAAGATATTGAGAATAGAAATGGATGAGAACCTCAGAAAAGGAAAGGGAAGGTTTTTTTTATTAGTGTGCTCACGAAGATACAGCAATCTCCTGCCTACGTATCCTTAAATAAGGAAATCAGAGCATTCGTAGTTCGGGGAACTACGGTTGGTTGGTGTCTTTTAATGAACGACTGTTTAGATCGCATCCTAAAGGCTAAACGTTGGCCTGTCTACTCTTGGCGGAAGCTTAAGCATTAGTTTGTTGTGCGCATCAGAAAGGATTAAATATTGTTCTTTTTTAAAAGAGTTTTGATCACACGGAGGTGACAAGTTGAATTAATATGTTGGATATTTTGTTTGGTTGAGATGTTTTTGGTTGGAAGACAATTCCTTGGATAGTCGAGTAAGACAACTCGTATCCTAACAATCGGGAAAAGGGAATAGAAGACTCTAGACCGCTTTCTTTTTTTATCCTTAATTGTAAAAGGATTTTAATGATAATTAATGTATTTTGACTGGATGACGAATACTCGGATAACCGAGTAAGACAACTCGTATCCCAATAATTGGGAAAGGGAATAGAAGACTCTAGACCACTTTCTTTTTCATCTGAGTGATTATGAAAATAGGTTTGGGTATGGTTGATGTATTTTTTAAAATGAACGACAAGTACTTGAATGACTGAGTAAGACAACTCATATCCAAGCATTTGATAAGAGGAATTGAAAACTCAAGACCATCTCCCTTTTCGTACAGTTTGTTATGAAAATGATTTGATTAAGTTGTATGTTTGTAAAAAATGACAATTGTTCGACTGACCGAGTAAGAGAACTCGTATTCAAAAAATTGAGGAGAGAAGTTGAAGACTCAAAGTCATCTCCTTTTTCATTTAGATTATTATGAAAATAATTTGATTTAATCGGGTTTAGAAGTTTGTAGAGGAATGACAATTATTTGAATAACCAAGTAAGAGAACTTGTATTCAAATAGTCGTGGAGAAAAAATTGAAGACTCAAAGTTATCTCCCTTTTAGTTTCTTGTTGTAAAAGGATTTGATTTGTTTGTGCTTAAATGAATTAGAAATGACGACCATTTGACTAACCGAGTAAGAAAACTCGTATTCAAATAATCGAGGAGAGGAGTTGAAAACTCAAAACCATCCCCCTTTTCATTTTCAAATGAAGTGTTATTTAAATGTGATTAAATATTTTAATTTAACTTTCGATGTCGGATCGAGGCTTTAAAATTTGCATTCTTGTGAATGAATTGAATTTATTTGGTGAATAATCCATTTAATAGATTAATTAAAACCGAATAGGTCCCATTGTAAGAAAGCCCAAGAGTAAGCCATGTGAGGTTGATGACGATGCTTTTTCAAGCGATCGACTTACAAAGGCATTTAAAATGGGCTCGACTTTGAATCGAGAAGTTCTATTTGTTTTAAAAAAATTTGGTTTGAATTGATGACATGAGAATTATAATCCTTTTGTATCTTTTAAGTCTTTATCATTTTTAGGTTCATTTTAAGATGAGATGAAGAATGTACAATGATATAGCATAAAGTGAAGTAAATAAATAAATAAATGTTAGAAGCGGAATTTAAAAGAGTTAGATATTAATTGCGGAAATTAAAAATTAGAGTTAATTGTTAAATGTTAGGTGTTAATTGAAATCAACATGAAATAATCAAGAGAATTACAATAAAATATTAAATCTAAAATAAATAACTAAAGTTTAAACAATTAATAAAAGTATCATTAAATTAAAACTCAAAACAATATTAAACTATCGAAAATCTCAATTCTAAACTATTATCCAAAATATTAATTTTAAAATATTAACAAAGATTAAATTCTAAAATCATTCTAAATTAAATTAAAATTCTAAAATAATTCTAAATCACCTTATAATTATAATTAATCTACAATTATTTCTAAATAAAAAAATTATCTAATTAAATTCTAAAATATTAACAAAGATTAAATTCTAAAATCATTCTAAATTAAACTAAAATTCTAAAATAAATCTAAATCACAATAGAATTCTAATTAATCTACAATTATTTCTAAATAAAAAATTATCTAATTAAATTCTAAGATATTTTCCAATTAAATTCTAAAATCATTCTAAATTAAACTAAAATTCTAAAATAAATCTAAATCACAATAGAATTCTAATTAATCTACAATTATTTCTAAATAAAAAATTATCTAATTAAATCCTAAAATATTAACAAAAATTATATTCTAAAATCATTCTAAATTAAACTAAAATTATAAAATAAATCTAAATCACAATAGAATTCTAATTAATCTACAATTATTTCTAAAAAAAAGAAAACTAATTAAAATCTAAAATATTAACAAAGATTAAATTTTAAAATCATTCTAAATTAAGTTAAAATTCTAAAAAAAATCTAAATCACGATAGAGTTCTAATTAATCTACAATTATTTCTAAACAAAAAAAATACTAATTAAAACTCTAAAATATTAACAAAGATTTAAATTTTAAAATCATTCTAAATTAAGTTAAAATTCTAAAACAAATCTAAATCACAATAGAAATTCTAATTAATCTATAATTATTTCTAAATAAAAATTTATCTAATTAAACTCTAAGATATTTTCCAATTAACATTCTAAAAAAAAATCATTATGGTCTTAACAAGAACCAACCAATCGTATGGGGGGTGTTGATAGGGATTAATGAGCCAAATCTGGAAGGCCCGAAACAGACCCACCTAGGTTAACTTAAAACGAAAAAAAAAGAAAAAGAAGAGGAAAGCGAGAAACGAGAAGAGATCGAGAGAGATTCGTTGTCGGAGTCGGTTGAGGAGGTGTTTGAACGATCTGTTGGAAGGAGAAGAAGATGAAGTCGTCGACGCTGATGCCTTCTCTCTCCCGTCTCCAGATAAGCTTTCTCCTTCTGTTTTCGTTTTTTAGGTTTTTTTGAGAAATATTATGGTTGTTGTGTTCTGGTTTTGCAAAAAAAAAACAAAAATCGCTCGGTTGTTCTTGATGTTGTGCTTTGCTATTAACCTTTTTTAAGAGCTTTTTGAAAGTAACTTGCTGTGTTTGCTGTTGTTGTTGTGATTTAGGTTTTTTTGAAGAATTGTTTTACTGTGTTTTTTGTTCTTTGGAGTTAACAGAGAAAAGATTACTTTGAAAATTTCTTCTGGATTTTATCAAAAAAAACCTCTGTTACTGTTAATTAGTTTTGTGGTTTATATACATGAATGTTGGTTTCTGTGAGATAACTTGTTGGATCCTATTTCCAGATTTTGTGGGATGATTAATCTATGAATTTAAAGTTGTTTATTTGGATAATGCAGTGTGTTTCTGACCGCTTTCTTTGATTCATTGTGTAACATATTAATCTTCTCTTTCTATTAATTATTTTCCAGCTTTTTAAGTGCTTATTTGATAAGCTGTTTTTTAATTTTGAATTGGTTTTGCATGTGAAGTGATGTTGATGCTGATTGATTGAAAAATGGGGGTTGTTATTCAACAGGTTTTGGAAAAGTTCTGAAGAGTTGGTTTTGAATTGGGAACTTCCAAAAGAGCTTTTGGAAGAGTCTGTGAAATTTGCTTCAAACTGCTGTGTTTACAGCTTATTCCAATTTTTTAATAAAATTATTTCTGATGTAACAGAGATCTTTTGGATTATGAACTTAGGGATTGCTTGTAACATGTACAAACTTAATTTGGAATTTCTCTTTTTGGCCAGTTATGCAATTGTTTTGGATTATTAGGAATTTTTTTTTGAATTAAATTTTAATTATGTAATTATCTTTTAAGCTTTTCAAAATTTAACTCAATATTTATTTATACTAATCAATTTCAACTTTTTTTAAAAAACAACAAATTTCCAACTTTAAGTATAATGACTTAATTTTAAAAACAACAAATTTCTAATTTAAGTATAATGACTTAATTTAAAAAAAAAACAAATTTCTAATTTAAGTATAATGACTTAATTTTAAAAACAAATTTCTAACTTAAGTAAAATGACTTAATTTTAAAAACAATATATTCCTAACTTAAGTATAATGAATTAATCTAAAGAGCAACATAATTCTAATCTTAAACACAAAAACTAAGTATAGTAATTTAATTTTTTTTAAAAACACAATTCTGATTTAAACACAAAAATCTAAATGTGGGACTTTTAATTTTAAAAAAAAAAACACAGTTCTATTTTAAATACAAAAATATAAATATGAAACTTTTTAATTTAAAAACAACACAATTTTATTTTAAATACAAAAATCTAAACATGGAACATTTAATTAAAAAAACACAATTCTATTTAAAATACAAAAAATCTAAACATGGGAGTTTTAATTTAAAAAAAAACACATACATGTTTCTAAAAAATGCAAATTCTAAATATGAGACTTTTGAAACAAAGAAATCTCATGGATTAAACCAAAATGGCCGGACAAAATTGGGGTATGACAGATGCCTTATATGAATGATCTTATCACTATAACCCCACAACAAATTAATAAAGCCGCTATAACTGACCCCTCACGAAATAACTCATTAATCATTATTCAGAGCCTCTTATCCCTAGTTCACCAGTGTAAGAAGGATTAGGTGGTGCGCATAACGTTAATTCCCGATGCCACTACTTGGGGTCTCTTATTCATATTCAACTAGCGTAAGTACAACAACTGTCCTAGGTCCAACACATAGAATAATGGTTAGTATCCCTTATATACCTACAATCATTTTAAAAGAGTATCTCACATAAAAAGCATTAAGAACAATAAGCAATTGAATAGGATTATAGATCAAAAGGTTCATATAATGTCAAATCAACATATTATCCAACAATATTGAAATAAATTCATCATAACACAACCTAACCTAGAGGAGTTAAGCTACTCATAATTCATATTAAAATACCAAAATCGATAGATGAAAATAGCATATGATTTCCCTTGAAGTAACGGTCTTCAATGGCTTCCAATGCCGTAAAAATCACCCATGATGTTGTAAAAATCGTGTCTCTCCAAAATTTGTAACCCCTATCAAAGTGTAGAATTTCCCCTTAAGAAGAGCTCAAAATGGATCAGATGCGTCAGAAAAATCCCAGAAAAAGGAGCCATCGTGCATATGATGACTTGCATCGCACACAATGCATCTTTTATGGGACTATCGCACACGCGATGGTGTGCGTGATTTTTCTCGAAGCTCCACTTTTTTGCTCCCTTTTCACCCAAATTTTCACTAAGTCCAATTTCTTCACACTTATTTTTCCTCATTCTTTGGCCGTTCTTTTTCCTTTTGGCTCATCTTTCACTTGTTTTTATCTGATTCTTTGACTAAATTCATGCAATGGTGGATTGTCATCAAGATCCTATAAGGAGCCATCGACACGAGACTAATACCAGGTACTAAGTTTATAGCAAACTCAACTTCATGCTTCAGTGGAAAATCTTTAATGTCATTTGGGAACATCTCGAGAAACTCACACACCATAGGTAGATCCATAAACACTCTATCATTTCCCTCACTCAAGGACGCAAGCACCATGAACACTTAAGCACTATCTCTCTCTCTTTCAAGGAAATCTCTACATGTCTCGTGGCCATGAAACTTGGATCGTACTCTCTTCGGATTCAAGAAACTTTGTTGATTTATCAAAACAACTAATATGCCTATGGTTGAACTCCAGCCAATCATTCCCAGAATAACATAAAGTTGACTTAGAGGCAAACACACTAAGTCAACTCCAAAATGTCTACATAAATCGTCAAAGAATAATTCAGACACACCAACAAAGTTATCACTGAACCATTGGTTAGGGTATTAATGAGCATGTTACCTTTCATAGTAGACACTTCCAAATTCAACATAGGCACACACTCAACAGATATAAATGAATGTGTCGCACCCATATCAATAATAGTAATCAATGGGATATTATTGACAAAACACATACTTGTAATCAGGTTATCATATGCAGTGGTCTCTGCTTCATTCAAAGAAAAAGCTTTCCCTTCACACTGAGCCTTCTTAGGTTTCTCATACTGAGTACTAATATGACCTCATTATCCATAATTAAAGTAAGTCAAATTATTACTCCTATTGTGAGTAGCTCAGTGACCTGGCTTGCCACACTTGAAGAAATTCACATTTATGCTCTTGCACTTAAGAGCACGATGTCCAAACTCGCCACATTTGAAACATCTCATTGAAGTAGCAATCCCTCCCACGCCTCACTCTTTCCCACATGCAGATATTTGATCAACCTTTTGTTTCCCCTTGTCAGTTGGAGCACTATACAGTTTCTCACAATTCTCACTTTTCTCTTTCTTCCCACTAAGACTCTTATAGTGAAAAGATTGGGCTCTGCTATCCCCATCATAACTTCTGCATTTATTTACCAACACACAAAAATGGTGAATCTCCCGATACCCAATACGTTGCTTAATCTCGGGTCTCAAGCCGCTTTCAAACTTTATACACTTCGACCCCTCAGCAATCTCACTATTATAATGTGGATAAAACTTCACCAGTTCCTCAAACTTCGTAGCATACTCCGCAACCGTCGAATTTCCTTATTTCAGCTCAAGGAACCCGATGTCCTTCTTACTGCACACGTCTTCAGAAAAGAACTTCTCTAGAAAATATGCTATGAACAAAGCCCAAGTAATCTCGGTACCAATAACCTCTAGTCTCTAACGCGCATTATCCTACCATTCATCAACTTCCTTTAACAACATGTGAGTACCAAACAATACTTTTTGTTCCTCAGTACAAGCCATCACTCGGAAAACCTTCTCAATCTCCCTGAGCCATGTCTGAGCACTCTTTAGATCATATCTTCCCTTGAAGGTCGACTGATTATTTCTCTGAAATCTCCCTAATCCAAGGAACTCATCACCAGCCTGATTCAGCTGACCCTACAGTGCTTGATCCATTGGCTCAAAAGCATCAACAATAGCACTATCATTTCTTTCATCCATTATTCTACACACCAGCAAATAACAATTAGAAGAAACATGCATCGACAATGTTCATGCATATGTCGTATACTAAGGAATAAACATCATGACAAAACCTGGTCGAACAAACCGACTTGCCCTGATACCACTATGTAACACCCTATTTCCCGACTCGACAATTAAATAAATAAAAATGTGTATAACATGAATATTCTCTAAGCATAATGCTACTCAACATCAATAAAAAATGCATGAACCACATAAAAATAAAACTTGATTCATTTCATAAGCAGCAGAATTGTAGTGGGCATAAAAAGCCTTAACAATAATAAGTTTGAAATAGTGGTTCAATAATACAATTATAGAAGATATATGCAACATAAGAAAATAAATAACAGAATAGCTCGTTCCCCTCGTGTTACATATCAGAGCGACTCCAACATTAAGACTTGATCGACAAGAAACCAAGGAGGCACAACGCTGTCCTCAACCTCAAGCTCCTACTCAGGTACCTAATTGTCTGTACTCCAAAGGAGCACAAACTCAACTTTACAAAAAGGGGGATGAGAATACATTCAAATAATAAATGGTGCATAAAACAATCAGGATAAATTCACATATTATGGAGTCATACACATAAAAAATATGCACCTCAAACCATGCATTACATTACACCCACATCACAGTCAAAATCACATAAAACACATAAGATTGTTTATCATTACATAAACAACTCGTCATTATGTAATACAATGCAACATTGACTCAATTCATGCTCGTCACAGTCCCCACTTTGAATCAGACTCGCAATGCATACGGTACCAACTCAATATTTGGTTCTTCAAACGAATCAGGTTACAATCAACTGCGAGCCCCAAGCCCCCACTTTGATCTCCAAGCCCTCACTCTGAGTTTGGGGAAAATCATTAGTCCCCACTCAAACCTAGTGAACATGCCTTTTTCGTAATAACGACACATATGATGCATGCCATATAAAATGCAATACAACCCAACTTGGACTGTACATAATCACACAACGAAAAAACATGAATACAATCTCACTCTAACTGTAAACAAATATGCATTCACTAGATCATTAGTAGTTCTCACTATGAATCTCAACAGTTCATCAACAAGTAAGCACCACAATTCATAAATACACATCATTTTCACCACACAATTACACATATCACTCATTTATGTATAATATCACTTAACATCACTTAATTAATAATATCATTTAATTAATTAACTCATATCCGTCAAAATACACCAAACAACAACCCAAGATTGATTGCACGACAAAACAATCCCAAAAATCCAACTCAGCAGGTTAGAACATATTCATTGACATGATGACGGGTATCCCGTTACTAGTGTGACGCCCATCATCACCCTCATCCCTCAACATGTCACACCTGTAACGACCAGTGAGGCCTATGCTTTCCTGGAGACCATGAAGGTCTTCCCACCAGACACCTGACGCCCTTTAGCATCATGGCGAATAGGGAGTTATGCTTGTGACGCCCGTCACCCTGTTAAAAAAACCAAGAACATGTTCTGCCATTGCAGAACCTTCAAAACACACCCAATCCAATCCCAAACATCCTCAAATAGTATAGAATAAATACATACTCGATTAACATAGATGAGCATGTTTTTTTCCTATTAATCTAACATGTTATTTCATCAATTAATCATAAAAATTCATAATTTCAGTCATGCTTTAAAACTCTCAATCTCATACCAATCTTCATGTTCATGAACAGTCTAGCACACACAACAATCACCATAATTAAAGAGTAAGAATTTCAATTGATTAATTGCATAAAACATAACTACATTCATATAACTCATCAAATAGAACAATCAATCAATGGAAGAAAAATCCTATTGGAGTATAAGGGAAACCTATGTGCCCTTTCATGATTTAGGCACCCTTAGATGAATAATCCACCACTTAACTTATAATTCCAGTAAAATTAGCAAAAACAAGTTCATATGGTTTCTTCTTCAAATCCCTATCTCTCCACTCTTGTTACTTTATTCTCTTCCTTTTCACGTACTGACCAAAAAACTCTAAAAAATATAATTCCCTAATTTTCTGAATATATAATATTCAAATTATTTCTTTTTAATTAACCCTCGGTCCAACTAACCAAAAACTCTTTATTACTAGCCATCTATTTTTTTTATTCCCATTTTTTACCCAACTCCTCGTATTATCTCAAATTCTAATAATTTAATTAATTAAACCTCACTAAAATTATTTAATTAAGCACAATTCTCCGAAAATACTACAAACCGGTCAAACCACCTAAAATTACACAAAATAATTATTCAAATAATTTAATCACTTAAATAAATAAATAATTAAATAATTAATTAAACAAATAAATAGCTAAATAAGTTAGGGTATTACAAATAACACTATATGAAACTTTTTACAACACATAGACTACCCTCAACCATCCCTAAGACCCCAACCACCCGCACTCTACAAAATAAATATTTAACTACCCCTCACAACATTCTAACATAAGAGTATAAGTGAAAATATAAAAAGTGAAATACAATATTAAAGTACTTTTGACTTGTACATCTTGTAATAAATAACTTGAATCATATATATTGCATTGAACTCCCTCTTCCTTCACAAAACTAAGTGATGTAGGACTTCGAAAAACTTGAATCCTAGATGTGAATTTTTTTTTTAAATATCCAGAATTTTAAAAAAAATTTCAAAATTAACCCATTTTTCAAAAAAATTACACAAATGGGCAAAATTTGCCCTAATTGTGTACATAGGCGCCACCCTAGTTGGCGCCTACCCTTAATGGGTAGGGCAAGTCGCCACTAGGGGTGGCGCCTATGCCCAATCCCTTTTTTTTTTTTTTTTTTTTTTTTTTTTTAATGTTTTATTAATTTTTTTTTTAATTTTTTTTTTAAATATTAGATATTTGATAAATATATTTTTTTTAAATTATATTAATTTATATTAACACTTATATATAAATAAAATTATTACAAGATATATATATATATATTAATTTATATATATATTAATTTATATATATATATATATTAATTTAATTTATAAACATTAATATTATACACATTTAATTAATATATATAAATATTATTTACAAGATATATATATATATATATATATATATATATATATATATATATTAATTATATATATATTAATTTATTTATAACTAAATAATATTATTTATAAATTTTTGGGAGAATTAGGGTTAGGTAGACTGGTGTACAACCCAGATCTTTTCCTATAAATAAAGTGTTATTTCCTTGCATTTTCTTCAACACTGTTTCCTACCACCTTCTGTATCAAGTTGAGTTCATGGCATCCCCAAGACCGTCGTCATGGCAGCGAACATCATCAAGGCGCCCGGATCCTGAACCAGTAATCTTAAAAAGGGATGGGCATGTTATTTTCTCGCCTTTGAAACCCCCAATGGAGATGAAATTTGGAACATCCGTTCGTTGGACCAACTAAAAAGGTCCTTGATGTCTTGGTTAGAGGGAGATTACCAACCTGGTGAAGTCATCAGAAGGATTCAGAGGCTTAGAACAAGGTTCTCATTTGAAACTGGAGAAACGATACGCTGGTGGGTTGAAGTTGAAAGCGACATTGATTGCATCCAAATGATGCATGGATCAGACGACATAGTGTTAACTGTTGTAATTTCTTAGATTTTAATGGTTGTTTGTCATGTTGTTGTTGTATTTGTTATTGTTCTAGTACTTGTTCTTGTTTTAGTACTTGTTTTTGTTCCAGTATTTGTTTTTGTTTTAGTAATTGGTGTTGTAATGTTAGATGTTTGTGTTTGTTGTTCAAGTGTCATCTTCTATTTGGAATAAAAAGTAAACTTTAATTTAAAATGATTTTGGTACACAGATTTATGAAAGTGAAAACTAAGTTGTGGAACTAGATCCACGATATGGACATTTGTTCTTATTATGCCCTAGTTGTCTACATATGCTACACTTCCTCTGCATTTTCTCTGCGACGTCCATTTCAGTTCTAATGCGCCTGCTATTTGGGCGACCACTTTTATTCCGCCGCATCGATTCGTTGTGCCAAACAATTTCCCCGTCATACTCTGGCCAATACGCCTCCAATGCTACCACCGGAAAGGGATTGTCGTATACATTGAGCAATGTTGCAACTTTGTAGATTGGAGACACTAGCGATAATGCATCGAAGTGGCTGTGTGAACACGCTGCAATGACATGGGAACAAGGCATACGATACTCCTGAAATTGACCACAGTCGCACCAACGGTCTGGTATTAGGACCCTATACTCTTGTCTGGGCAGCCCTTGGTTGTGGTCAATTGTTTCCTTGACACTGAAAGTGTGGCCATGGCGGTCGAACTCCGTAACCCGATGGCTGCTGGCTTTGGCGGATTCCTGCCTCATAAACTTCATGCAGGCTTCACTATAAACCTGACTCGTCTGCAACACTTCATTCCAGCGCCTGCCCCTTGTTACGAACAACGTTGCCATCCGAAAATAGGTCGCACTCACCAATGCGGTTACCGGGAGGTTACGTATGCCCTTAAACACGCCGTTCATTGATTCCACAAGATTTGTTGTCATGTGGCCCCACCTCACCCCATCGTCGTACGATCTAGTCCACTTCGCTCTGTCGATATTATCAATCCACCTCCCTGCATCAGAATTTGCCAACACTATTTCCCGGCGATAGTATTGGAATCCAGGCTGGTTTAATGCGTACCCCGCGTTTATCAAATGTTGCTTCAAAAAGTTATCCTTGAACTCCCGCATAAAATTTTGTGCAATATGCCTGATGCAGTAGACATGGGTAGACGGGGGGTCATGCCAGCCATTTGCTGGATTATTGTATGCACTGTCTATTGAGGCGTGCCTGTCAGAAATAACGCAGATGCCAGCTTGTGGAGTCACGTGCGTTCGAAGATTCTTAAGGAAGAAACTCCAACCAGCTGCCGTTTCTCCTTCCACCAATGCAAAGGCTATTGGGAAAATATTTGAATTGCCATCTTGTGCGACCGCCATCAGTAACGATCCTTTGTATTTCCCATACAGCCAAGTTCCATCGACTTGAACAAGTGGTTTGCAGAATGTGAACCCGATGATGCATGGACGGAATGCCCAGAAAAGTCTATGGAAAATTCCATTACCTTCTAGACGAGTTCCGTCAGGGGATTGTGCAGGCAAGGTCTCCATTATAGTAACCGTCCCAGGTGAATACAATCGTAGTGCAGCCAGGTAGCGTGGTAGTTGTTTGTATGATTCCTCCCAGTTACCGTACACCAGTTCAATTGCCTTGGTTTTTGCTAACCAAGCCTTTCTGTATGACGGTGTATATTTGAAAACAGCCACACAATGGGAGATAATTGTTTTGACCTTCAGTGACGGGTCAGCCTCAACTAGAGGTAATATGGAATGGCAGATCATGTCATGGCTAAGTTTGCGATGATCCTGTGCCATGTTGGTGTTGACGCAAATGTGAGCTTGAGATATTGACCCTATCACCCACGCGTTATGCTTCTTCTTGTACGATGCCATCAACCTATATCCACACTCCGGATTTTTGCATTCAATAACGTATCTTTCCGGATTTGATTTGATAACATCGTAGTCAACACAATTTTTCAAGTGCCAGTTCTTTATTGCTAACAGACACTCTTCCTTGGTCCGAAATTGGTCACCCTTCTTTAAGTCCTCATCAGACCTCATATATGGGTTGTAGAACATATCTGATGAGGGCTCATCCTCGCCCAAGTTAAGTGTTGTGAAGTGCGCAGGAGGTGAGTAGCGTTGCGCTATAGGTATTTGAGGTTGGTCTTCGTCTTCAGAATGACGGTTCACCAAGTCATCAACCACGTCTTCAGCATCATCAACCACATCGTCTTCAACGTGGTGCTCAGCATCTTGTTCGTCATCAATCACAGGATCAATAACCTGTGATTGAATATTCTGAGTTGGTTGAGGTTGTTCCAACACAATGTACAACACTATGTAGTCGTAACCAGAGTACTCATGGTTACGAAGCATGTATTGTGTCTCCATGTCATTTTGAATCAATGACTTATAAAACTTGACAGAGTTGTTTTCTGAAAAAAAAGGTTGTTGATAAAAAATTTGGGACACTGGTTGTCTTAGTTTGGACTCAATCTTCCTTTTCAGATAAGAGAAGTCAGCTCCTCTATTTAGACAAAACCGAGTGCATTCGGTGTTTCTAAATAGGAAGCCAGACTTATCACATTCATAAGTCTCACCGTTGACGTGAGCTTTGACTTTGTATTGTGAAGAAGATGACATGTTTTGTGAAGACATTGTGAAGGTTTTGTGAAGGTTTTGTGAAGGTTTTGTGAAGGTTTTGTGAGGGTTTTGTGAAGGTTTTGTGAAGATATTTTCAAGGTTTTGTGAAGATTGTTGTGAAGATATTGTGAATACCTTTGCGAAAATGTGTGTGAATATTTATACTGCAAGAATCTTACTGAAGATTGCTGTGAAGATATGTGTGTGAAGATTGCTGTGAAGATATTGTGAATACCTCAGAGATTCCCATGCATGCCTGTTCCCCATCAAGTCTTCACCACCAAGTCTCAGAGATTCCCACGCATGCCTTACACGTGTCACACCCTTGAATGCAACACTCCCACCTAGTCTGTACTAATGCATTCCAACCTATCCACCTAGCCTGAACATAGTCTCAGAGATTCCCATGCATGCCTGTTCCCCATCAAGTCTTCACCACCAAGTCTCAGAGATTCCCACGCATGCCTTACACGTGTCACACCCTTGAATGCAACACTCCCACCTAGTCTGTACTAATGCATTCCAACCTATCCACCTAGCCTGAACATAGTCTCAGAGATTCCCATGCATGCCTGTTCCCCATCAAGTCTTCACCACCAAGTCTCAGAGATTCCCACGCATGCCTTACACGTGTCACACCCTTGAATGCAACACTCCCACCTAGTCTGTACTAATGCATTCCAACCTATCCACCTAGCCTGAACATAGTCTCAGAGATTCCCATGCATGCCTGTTCCCCATCAAGTCTTCACCACCAAGTCTCAGAGATTCCCACGCATGCCTTACACGTGTCACACCCTTGAATGCAACACTCCCACCTAGTCTGTACTAATGCATTCCAACCTATCCCATGCAGGTGTTTTGGACTTTTTCTACTTTTATAACACATATACGCCAATTAGTATGGCGTAACTAAATGAAGTATTCAATTTAAAGTTGTAATAAAACATAAAATAATTTAATTACAATATAATTATTTGTTTTTCTTTTTGAAAAATATTTGAAAGTGCACGCGTACACCACAATAATAAATATTTGAAAGTCAAATTTCAACCGTTAAATAAATTATTGGGGGATATCAAAGCTAAAATTGGATTCTACTATCTCTGTGACACTTAACTTCTCATCTGACCTGTACAGTGTGACACCTATTCTGCAAGATTCCCACGCATGCCTCACACTTGTCACATTTCTGCATCATCAGATTCCACCAAGTCTTCCCCAAGACAAGACAACTCCCACCTAGTCTGCACCTAAGCATGCCAACACTGCCACGTAGTCTGCACCTATTCTGCAAGATTCCCACGCATGCCTCACACTTGTCACGTTTCTGCATCATCAGATTCCACCAAGTCTTCCCCAAGACAAGACAACTCCCACCTAGTCTGCACCTATGCATGCCAACACTGCCACGTAGTCTGCACCTATTCTGCAAGATTCCCACGCATGCCTCACACTTGTCACGTTTCTGCATCATCAGATTCCACCAAGTCTTCCAAATATGTGTTGAAATGTTGGGGGTAGATCTGGTCGAGGGTGAGGGGTCTGCCAAAGCAAGGGGTCAGGGTATTAAATTATCTAGCCTACAATTGTACCACGACTCCATAACTTTGACTGAGGAATCCTCCGAACAAGAAAAAGTCATAAAAACCCGGGTTTACATTATGCTATTGTTTGGGAACTTGCTATTTCCCGAAGGGACGGGAAATAGCATAAATTTTATGTACTTGAGTTTGCTCGGGGACATTGATAGAATAAGCACATATAGTTGGGGTTCTGCAGTATTAGCATTCCTATATAGCTCTTTGTGTAAAAATGCACAAAATGAGCACTGTACATTTTCTGGATGTTCTTTTTTGCTTCAAACATGGGGGTGGTGGAGATTGCCGAGGCTAGCCCCAGAAAATCCTAATGACTACTCCTTCCCCTACGCAACTAGGTAAATTTATGATCTTATTTCATTTTGTATATTTATTCTATAAATATTTGTAACTAATATTATTTATCTTTTTTTGTTTAGGTTCATTACAACCGGACTGGATTACAGTCTTACCCCCAAAAATAAAATTATATTTTATCGTCAACTGTTGGATCGTCTCCGAGCACAGGATGTATTACCACTAAATCACTCAACTTCTAACTGATTTATTAATGTCATGCATTATCGATAAATAACATATTTACTTTTTTCTTTGCAGTTTATTTGGAGGCCATATTTGGGATTGGAACATCAACCAAACCCCGAAGATGCAGCTGTTTGGACAGCAAAAACGGCCATAATGCGGTTCACCACTGTGGAGATGCACCAAAGTGACCGTGTCAAGCTTCAATTCGGAATGCATCAAGACATCCCAGGCCCCCCAATGTCCATGGAACCTTGGCATCTAAAAAAAGTCAACCACCAGTGGTATGCCCAAAATTGGAAGGAATTTGCTAAGGAGTTTCGAAAAATGTGGAAAGACCGTGCCCACTATGTTCTACAATTTCCGGTGGCGCCCAACGAAATGAAGCCGACAAGGGAATATGTGGAATGGTATAGAGCAAATACCAATCCAGAAATGATTGTGTCTGACCCGTTCTATTTGGACGATCCCTGGATGCAACAGCCATATTTCCAACAACAACAACCACCACAGTATTCCCAACAACAACAACCACCACCTTATTACCAACAACAACCACCACAACCATTTTACCAACAACAACCACCACCACCTTATTACCAACAACAACCACCACCACCATATTACCAACAACAACAACCACAACACATGTCCACCCCCCAACCAAATCAACAATACATACCACAAACTCAATCCCAATACCATGAAGACTACCAACAACAAACTCAACATTCCCACCACCATCAACAGTCCCAACACCTACCACAATATCAATCCCCCTACTTCCACCAATCCCAACAATTCCAACACGGCAATTTCCCAAGCTCTTCCAGTCCTCCACCTAGCCCCGACACGGGTATACAAGAGGACTACCAACAGGACTACTACACACCACAACAAACATTGCACTTTGGCCAACCCGATTCAACCCTAAACTACCAAAGACCACAATTCGAGGGCGCACCCAGCAGTAGTCAGTTTGTCCCACCGAGACAAAGCTTCGAGGGCGCAGAGGGGACCCGTCTTTCCTACAGCACTGAAGGGACTTCGACCGAACCACAACGGCAAGCGGCAAGGGGGCGCGTTAGGGCAAGGGGTGGTAATAGGGAAGCACCACCACCACGTGAACCGTCTAGGCGAGTAACTAGACCTCCCCCGTGCGGATCGTACAAGGGACCGCATCATATGTGATTAATCATATCTTTGTAATATTTGCCTTGTTTATTATTTAAATAAAAATATTTTCTGTTTATTATCTT
This sequence comes from Lathyrus oleraceus, assembly GCF_024323335.1. Lineage (NCBI taxonomy): Eukaryota > Viridiplantae > Streptophyta > Magnoliopsida > Fabales > Fabaceae > Lathyrus > Lathyrus oleraceus. The sequence goes on from NC_066584.1 coordinate 134,164,020, forward strand.
TATATCTTTATCTTTATCTTTAAAAATATTGTCTATCATATCTTTATACATATATAAATTAATTTTTTTTCCAAAAATTTACAAATAATATTAATTACTTATAAATTATATTAATATATATATATATATATATAAATAAATTATATATATATAAATTAATATATATATATATATATATAAATAAAAAAATTTAGACAAAATATATGTGTGAACATAAATTAATATACTTAATAAAAAACATAAATTTATAAATAAAAAAAAATTAAAAAAAAAAAAAAACATTAAAAAAAAAAAAAAAAAAATGGATTTGGGCATAGGCGCCACCCCTAGTGGCGACTTGCCCTCCCCATTAAGGGTAGGCGCCAACTAGGGTGGCGCCTAAGGGTAAAAAATGGCCAATTTTGGCCATTTGTGTAATTATTTTGAAAAATTGGATATTTTTGAAATTTTTTTGAAATTTTTGGATATTTAAAAAAAAAATTCCCTAGATGTTATGTTTTCTCTCCATAGGGATTAGAGGCTATTGTGACTTTATTGGTGGTAAGCTTTGTTGATGTTGTCTCATATGTTGTTTGATGAAATGATATGTTGCTTTTAAATTTGAGGGAATATAAATGCAACAACTAGATTTGTTTCATTTTTTGGGGTCTCACTATATGACATATGTCCTAGTTTAAACTTAGTCTCATTACAAGTCCACAAGTCATATGCATTATATTGATGGAAATCAACACTTGTAATTGATGGAAAAGTCATATGCATTATATTGATGGAAATCAACACTTGTAATTGATGGAAAATGTCTAATGTATGAGTTGGATCCAAGTTTAATGATTGAAAGTGTTTATGTGTATTTTATTTTTTTAAATCTATTTCTCTATAACACTCTTACTGATTGAAAGTTGTATCACAGAGTGGGAATAATCAATTTCTTTGGCATATGCATTATGAGATAAGGAAGACAAAATCTTAAACTTTGTGATATAGGTCTTATTCATTTTATACTTAGAGCATGCTACTATTTTTTATACAAGGTAATAATGATTCCTTTGTGCTATAGGTCTCATTTAGAGTTATTAGTGTTATACAATTTGTTAGTCATATATAATAAAATTTCATATTTAACTCATGAAGATATCAAGACATGCATATTCACATATGCTTTTTCATGATCTTTTTCATGGTTCATGTATGCTTTTTTGGGACTGCAATTGGTAAAGGGGAAATTTGAAGTTGTGATGGCTATACTGGATATTGAAATAATAAGTTCAATTTTCACAATTCAAATATTTTTGTTGGAGCACCGAGTCTGAAAGGTTGAACTGCAAAATTGAGGCTATGGTTTCTTCTGTGTTCTTAATAACATGTTATATTTAGGATTGTTTTTTGTGGAATAGTTGTTTGATACAAGTTGTGCAATTGATGTAAATATTTTTAAAAAATTAATTTATCATAATTGAGGCTATGGTTTCTTATGTGTTCTTAATAACATGTTATATTTAGGGTTGTTTGTTGTGGAATAGTTGTTTGATGCAAGTTGTTCAATTGATGTAAATATTTAAAAAAAAATAATTTATCATGTTAAATATTTCATACATCAAGTTTGTTATTTTATATGTGATTTATTGGATTTGGAGTAGTATTTTATGATATTTTCTTGTATAGAGTTTATGAATTGTTGGATTTTTACCTTTAAAGATATTATTATGTTATTGTTCTTTGAGATATAATTAAGGCAGTATTTATGATTGGAGCACCGAGTCTGAAAGGTTGGACCTCAAAATTGAGGCTATGGTTTCTTCTGTGTTCTTAATAACATGTTATATTTAGGGTTGTTTGTTGTGAAATAGTTGTTTGATGCAAGTTGTGCAATTGGTGTAAATATTTTTAAAAAATTAATTTATCATGTTAAAGATTTCATACTCAAGTTTGTTATTTTATATGTGATTTATTGGATTTGGAGTAGCATTTTATGATATTTTCTTGTATAGAGTTTATGAATTGTTGGATTTTTACCTTTAAAGATATTATTATGTTCTTGTTCTTTGAGATATAATTAAGGCAATATTTATGATTGGAGCACCGAGTCTGAAAGGTTGGACCTCAAAATTGAGGCTATGGTTTCTTCTGTGTTCTTAATAACATGTTATATTTAGGGTTGTTTGTTGTGGAATAGTTGTTTGATGCAAGTTGTGCAATTGATGTAAATATTTTTAAAAAATTAATTTATCATAAAGATTTCATACAACAAGTTTGTTATTTTATATGTGACTTATTGGATTTGGAGTAGCATTTTATGATATTTCCTTGTATAGAGTTTATGAATTGTTGGACTTTTACCTTTAAAGATATCATTATGTTCTTATTCTTTGAGATATAATTAAGGCAGTATTTATGATTGGTTTGTATTAGAAATCATGTTATATTGATTAATAGTTTGTATCCGGGAAGCTTTATGATATTTAAAAAAAAAAAGTCACTATTTTAAAATTAAATACCAAAATAACCATATTTTGAAATTATTTATCAAATTAACCAGTTTTCAAACAAAAAAAAAGTTGCACTAAGACCTCAATCCTAGTGGTGCATGCATGCACATGATGCAATAAGAACAGGTGGCGCATGTTCTTTTTTTTTTAATTATTTAAAAAATATACTACACATGTACTAAGGGGAGGAACCAGAAGGAGTGATGTATGTATGCAAAAGGCTATTGAACATGCGCTAGGAGGAGTGATGCATGCATGATTTATTGGTAAAAAGTAATAGGTGGTGGCGTTAGGAGGAGTGGCACATGCATGCAATATTAGCCTTTTGCATGCATGCGCCATAGGTAGTGGCGCCTTAATGTAAATAAGTAATGCATGCACCACAGGCAATGGCATCTGCTCTTGTCGTGTAACTTTTTTTGTTTAAAAAATGGTTAATTTGATAAATAGTTTGAAAATGTGATTATTTTAGTATTTAATTTGAAAATAGTGGTTATTTTAAATAAAAAATTGCTTTATGAGATGAAAAATTCATGAGAGTTGAAAAATATGTCAGAAAGATAAATACTTATCTATTCAATTTTCAATCCACATCAGACAATCATCATTCCTTTGGAACCTAATATCACTTTATGTTCAGGAGAAACAACCATGTTAGGGCATTGAACTACAAAAGACATTGGAGCAAAGCACTTGTAAATATATTATAATATAATAAAAACTTGGACAAAATAGATTTGTTAAGATTTTATAAACGAAAATAAAGTTAGGGATGGGATGTTGTTAGAAAGCTAGTTAATTTTTGTATATTTAGTTTTTAATAGAGTTTAGTTTTATGCACTATTTTTTTAGTGGAATTCTTTGAATTAAATAATATATATGAATCTTATTATTATTTTATTATAAATGTTTATCACAAAGTTGATATCATTAGTATTTAAACAATTAGTCTAATTTTATTTGGAAAAAATAGAGTAATTAAGTCCAAAAAGTTGTGTCTTAAATATTAGGCAACACTTTTCAAATGTTGTCTTAAAAAACTTGTATTAAGAAAACTGTGGTTTAATCTACAAACAACGCTTATACAGGTGTAGCTTAATTGAAAATCGCGGTCAAAACTAGTTTAAAAGTTGTAGCCTACTCACATATTTAGGCAACGAGTTTGGTCATTCGTGGGCAAAAGTAATAAAACATAGCTTAAAGGAATAGACAACGACCGCATATTCCATGCCTAGATAAGCGTGGGCTAAAGGCAAAAACTACGGTTTTTATACATCTAGCTGCGGTTTTGCGTTGTTTCCTAAACTCATTTTTATTCTAGTGCCTATTTCATTGGTATCAACTAAGTGTGTTGAGGAATTTGAGGGAAAACATCAACGTCGCCTTGTTGTAAAGTAATACGTATGGGAGCCTATTGTGGTTGGTTGTTTGGATATTCCATAAGTTATAAGTCTTGTTGTGCATCAACAAATTGATTACTTTCTACAGCTTTCTCAAGACTATAATGAAGACCTCATTCGTGTATTCTACTCAGGGTTACATGATAGGCGAGGTTCATGATTCAAGTCACCATAGGTAACACTATATATGAGTTCAGTAATGATCTATGGAAATCTTTATTTGGTATTACTGTTGTTGATATTGATGATAGTGATGATGAAGTTGTCCCATTGGTGACAGATGACAATACTAATTTATTCTTTGAGTGGAACATTCATGTGAATGAGCTACTTAAAGCTCCTCGTTCTGATGATTGTTATGATCCAGTTACTAACGGTCAATTGAAGATGGTTCCTAGAATTCTACTGTGGCTGGTTTCTCATGGCTTGCGCCCAAAAAATGGGGGGTTCTCAAGAATAGACTTTGCTCAAATTCATTTGGTTTATATTCTTTTAAACAAGATTAAAATTAATTGGGCACATTACTCTGTATCTCGTATGTTCGCCATTAAAGAATGCAACAAAGGGACTTCATTATGGTATGTCTCCATGATTGCTAAGATTCTGAACTACTTGAATATTGATATGCCTAATCTTACTTATAGGTATTCAGGCCAAGCTCAAGAGTTCTCTCAACATACCATAACCAACATGGGTTACTTCTGAAATATAAATCATCGGGCGTACTACTTCCTTATGGGTAAGAATGGTAGGAAGATTTATAATTTTGATGATCCTGCAGAGTTCAGTGATGATGTTGTTGAGGCACATATAGATGATGAGCAACCAATTGGTGCCTCTCATGATGTTCCTGAGGGTGATGTTATTATGTAAGATGCTACTCATGGGGATGCTCATGGTATTACACTCGGTGCTGGATTTGGTGATACGTCTTCCATCATGACTATGCTCCAAAATATGCAGTTGAGGCAAGATGAGCAGTATGAGAAAGATTGTAGAAGGCAGGATTCCTTTGAGGCTGCTCAAGTAGAGAGATCTCGTCTCATGCAAGAGCACATGGGTCCACAAGATGCCAATTTTGAAGCATTCACTTCTTATGTGACAAAGAGTTTTGTGTCTATGTGCAATGAGATGGATGCAAATAATGCATCCACAATTGCTAGGATAAATCATATGATCTCGATTCAGAATGACAACCATCATCATTATGCTAGGTTTTACGAGAAATGTGTGATTTCTTGGATTATCATTATAGTAATTATGGACAAAGATGGTATAGGGGAGTGAGACCAATGCATAGGGGTCATGGAAGATGATGAAGTGTTGTGTTGTTGTGTTTTTGAGTCTCGTGTCTTGTGGTGCATTGCTTTGAGTCATACTTTGAGTTATCATGCATTTTTCTTTTTGTTGATTTATTTTGCTGCTAGTTATGTATTGACAATGTTACTAATTTATTTGAATATGAAACAATGGTTTACTATGTGTATTGCCTTGGATGACAATTATGTAATATTGTTGTATTGCTATTTATGTTATATTTATTTCTATTGTGTATCTTCATGTATGTTGTGTATATGTGAGTGCACGTTCTTATCTTTGCAAATTCCTTTGTATGGTATATTGTATATGTGATTTGTTGCATCAATGTGAAACTACTGATATCCTCCTTTGTCTCGTTTTGATATTGTCAAAGGGGGAGAAACATATGAAGTTACGACACATACATTCAGGGGGAGCCTTCATGGACACGAAATGCATTGTCTCAAGTTTTGCCATTATCAAAAAGGGGGAGTTTATAAGTGTAACCTTTCGTTAGATGTATTTTGTATGATGTAAAAATTAGGATACTTTAGCGTTTATCTACATTGGACGGTATCATCTGAGTCTAGTTGTGCATTTTAGCATTAGGAAGCATGGCAACATGTTGGAAAAGGTTTAGAAAAGATTCATGCATCAAGAAAAGGTTTTATGCATAAAAATCTCATTTTTATGTGAAAAATAACCCACAGGTCGACACATACGCATTACAGGTCGACACATTGAGAGATTTTTTCTCTACAGGTCGACACATACGTTTTATAGGTCGACTCATGTGTTGCATTTTTAAAGCTTGTACAATCTGTTAGATGTGCCGCCTCTACATGTCGACGTATAACCTATACAGGTTGACGCATGGCTTCTACAGGTCGGCACATGCATCATATGTGTTGACACATGACTAGCATATCGACACATACATTACAAATCTTGAGAATTTGCATTATTTTCTAATCCTTTTGCATTCCTTTTGCTTCATACTTGTTTACATATATATAATTGCTACATGCATCATTTATAGTAAGGTTTCTAGAGTGTAAAACCTATACAAAACCGGGATTTCAAAGCATTTTCATCATCTTCAACCTCATTTTTATGCATACACATAAGCAAATTACACATAATCATTCTTTATTTGGTTGCCATCTAGAATTAGGGTCGATAAGATCCAATTTAGGTTGATTGTACTGTAAATTGGGTTGAGATCTTTGAGGGTTTCAAATCAGAAAACAAAGGTTGTGTTTTCCTTCAAGATTGTTTAGGGATTTGAAGGTTTTGGATAAGATTATGAAATCTGGATTTGATTGAGTGAAGTCTTTGAAGAACGAGAGGTTCTTACAAAGGAGTAGCATGGGACGGTGGGTCGCACTGGTAAATCTTAGGATACAATAATTGTGCATTTTGGATTCGATCGAGTGAAAGCTTTGAATAACAATGGGTTTCTTGCAAATAAGTAGAGTGAAATGGTGAATCAAAGCGGCATTATTGGGTTACTTAATCAAGCTTTGATCAAGGGAAGAGAAGGTGTCAGAACCAACATTAAACTTATGGGTTGTGGGGTTGGATTGCTACATATCTCTTGTATACATACATTTACAAAGTAAGGTTAATTTCATCATCTCAATTCGAGTTCGAATTGAGGGAAAACGTATCCATAGCGAGGTCGATTGGGAAACTGCCTAAACAAATCCTTGTATACTCTCTCTCTCTCTCTCTCTCTCTCTCTCTCTCTCTCTCTCTATATATATATATATATATATATATATATATATATATATATATATATATATATATATATATATATATATATATATATATATATATATATATATATATATATATTTCATCGATCGTGCGATCAATTTGTTTTGATAATATTATTGATCATATTTTGAAATTGGTGTTATTGAGTTGATCACAATCCTTTAGATTGTGATTGGATTTTAAGATCAACAATACCACATAAGTTTCCAAACAATATCGGTTGCACACTAGGTGTTCGACAAATTGTCTCAATAATTTTTTTTGTGAATTATCATTGGAAGTAGACTATCCTTGTTGTTTTGCATTCAACTGGTTATGATTAATTTTGTCTGGTCAATTTGTGATTCGTTATCATACCGTGATTATAATTACGCATATCCGAGCTTTTTGATAGCGGGTTCGGTTAGACAATTTGACCCGGGATACTTTCGCATACTTCTGCGCACCATAAATTTTTCAAAACTATTTTTTGTCAAATTTTTTAACTAGTGATCTATTCACCCCTCTAGATATAATCCTATCGTCTAACACTGTGGATGAAACTTTTAGAAACTCTTGTGGAAAAGACTCAGTTTGAGATGAAATTTTCTACTATGGATACTAATAGTAGTAATGGAACAATTACATATGCCTCTGATTATCATTTGACTCGTGATAAGGTAAGGAGGGAGATTATACCATCTCAAAGGAACAATTATGCTAGTCTTGGTGTTATGCTTTGGATGTGCCTAGAGGGTTACAAAACTCAGAAATAAGGACCTTCAATGAGGCATTCGAAAATAGTTAGAGTCAAATATGGTCGAAGATCCATGCTTAAAGCGAAAAAGGGTGATTGGAAACAAGTGGTATAAGTTGCGAGATCAAGATTCAAGGATGACTTTTTATTGAGGTTGTTGAATATTGTTTCAACATGGTAGAGTACAACAAGGTGGTTGATGACTCAATTTACATCACAACAATTTCAAGTCAAGGTAAATATTGTAGAAGCATGCATTATACTTTTGAGTGATAAATAAAAATAAAATAAGTTTCGAGATTGTCAGAAATTAAAAAGCCAAAAAACGGATCCGATTCGAACGATTCAAGAATGTCATATTTGGTTGGTTTAGTTTGTGGATCCGTTCATTAATGCCATAACATTTTATATTAATTTAGAGATATTCTAAGATACTCTAAATTAATATAAAAGAGATATTTATAATATTTTTATTCTAACAATTAATGAACTATGTTTTGATCCATTAAGGATTCATCAATTTTAAGCAATTATAAATATGTATCTATCATTTATGTTTTAACAATTTTTAGAGTCTTATCAATCAAAGACAAAGAGAATGATTGAGAATCCTCGATAAATTTAGAGTTATTGAAATTTGAGAATTTTTTGAAGGTATATAGGAGATTAGGAAGCACTTCTAAACACCTTTAAATACTATTTTTTAAACTCAATTATAATCTCTTGTAACAACTATTACAAATATAATAAATCATTTGATCGAATTGAATAAACAAATGTAGTTTTATCATTTTTCTTCTAATACATAGTATTTCTTAGTTTCTTTGTGTGTTTAAACTCTAAATTTATTTCTTTTAATTAGTATTTTTTTATTGAGAACCACGACAATAATCAATAACAAATGCTAACTTGTGCTCCTAGGACATAAGATAAGAATTAAAAAAAGTAATTTTGTGTTATAAATTGTGTATTGATTTTAATAAAGGTATAAAATTAATTTTATAATTGGTTTTTTCAATACAAATTTTCTGTAAGTGAGTGTCTTATCTTGTGCCCTAGGACACAAGCATTACCCATATTATTATTATTATCATTATCAAATTATATGTAATTAATGATCATTACCGATGACAGTAACTAGTTAAGAAAGAAAAGTTGTGTAGTTAATGATCATTATCGATGACACTAACTAATTAATGATCATTATCGATGGCACAAGTTAAGGTTACTATAATTAAAAAAATTGTGTGGAATAAAATAAAATTTTAAATTTCAAGAAATCAAATACGCGAATTTCAAGAGAATATTTCTATAAATATATCATTAATTTATGCCATTGGGGCACATGTTAGCATTTGCCGAAAGAAAAAGAAAGTGGTGGGGTGAGACCACGGGACGGTCACGTGGATTATGGTTGTATTGTAGTAAGCTAGATAGATATATCCATCGTGTCCATATAGAACAGTTCACACGTTTTTCGTGTACAGGTAACTAAGGCGTAGCCGCCTCGCACGTGCGAGTGCCGTCACTCAACTTGATTCACTGATATATCCACGTGATTTCATTTCTTTCTTCTCTTGTTGACACACTTTCCACTTCCTCTCTCTTTTCTCTCGCGGTTCCTCTCTCTCTCTAGAACAACAACCGCGACTTCGTCAGAGTGAAAACTTCGATTAATGTCAGGGAAAAAGAAGAGGAAGTTGAAATTGTAAGTCACTTCTCTCTCAAATTCAATTGCGAATTTTCATCGTTAATTTATAATTCACATTTTTTTCTTCCAATTAATCACAGTATATATCTGAAAATTGATTCTCAGTGTTGGATCTCTGCATGGATTGGTGGATTTTATTGTTTTCCTGTCTAATTGATGAATCTGAACTCTGAATTTCACAAAATTGAACAAGTTTGAGGCTAGTTTGTCACATTGATTGCATTAGGGTTTATGGATCAAATTAGTGAGATCAGATGTTATTATAACTTTGATAAAATTGTGATGCATGTTTTCTTTTAGTTTAATTTAATAATCTAATGATGTGTTTAACTGTAATATAATATTAGACGTGTTTAATTTCAAAGAATTTAAAGAATTAAGTTAATTAATGCGTGTTTTTATTTTTATTGTTTACTTCTCTGATTGATATAATTCTCACTGTGTTCCTAGTTATTAATATTATGTTATCTAGTTTTGTTTTAATTAAGGCATAAAATGCTAATAATTTATATCCTTGATGTTGCATTTTAAGAGAATTCAAGTGGATTTGTTGGGTAGAACTCTTACATGCGTCTCTAATATTTAGGTTAAGTGATACCATCGCTAACAGCAAAAGAGGAGAAACAGAGGTGAAAAATGATAATTTGGAGTTGCAAACATGGTCTGATCTCCCTGCGGAGCTTTTAGAAATAATCATGTGTAGTTTAGCACTAGACGATAATGTTCGTGCGTCTGTTGTTTGCAAGAGTTGGAATTCTGTTGCCAATGCTGTACGGGTGGTTAACCAATCACCGTGGTTAATGTATTTTCCAAAATTTGGTCAGTGGTATGAATTCTATGACCCTGTGCAGCGGAAGACGTATTCCCTGGAGTTTTCAGAGCTGAATGGATCTAGAGTTTGTTATACAAAAGATGGTTGGTTACTGCTATACCGGCCAAGAACTGACCGAGTGTTTTTCTTTAATCCCTTTACTCGGGAGATTATCAAAATGCCAAGATTTGAGATGACATACCAGATAGTTGCTTTTTCCTGTGCTCCAACATCACCTGACTGCGTGCTGTTCACTGTTAAGCATGTTAGTCCTACTGTTGTGGCCATCAGCACATGTCACCCTGGGGCAACTGAGTGGACAACTGTTAATTACCAAAACCGCTTGCCCTTTGTCAGTAGCATATGGAATAAGCTTGTGTTTTGTAATGGACTTTTTTATTGCCTGAGTCTAACCGGTTGGTTAGGGGTATTTGATCCATCTGAGCGGACTTGGAGTGTTCTATCAGTACCTCCACCCAAATGCCCAGAGAATTTTTTTGCCAAAAATTGGTGGAAGGGGAAATTTATGACCGAGCAAGAAGGAGATGTTATTGTAATTTATACATGTTCTAGTGAAAACCCTATTATTTTCAAGTTAGATCAGACATTAATGGAATGGGAAGAGCTAAAAACACTAGATGGAGCAACTCTTTTTGCTAGTTTTTTGTCTTCTCATTCAAGGACTGACCTCTCTGGAATAATGAGGAACAGTATCTACTTTTCTAAAGTTCGTTTTTATGGAAAGCGTTGTGTATCATTCTCTCTTGACGACTATCGTTACTATCCTCGTAAGCAGTGGCATGACTGGGGCGAACAAGACCCTTTTGAAAGCATATGGATTGAACCACCAAAGGACTTCTCCGGATTCACATGAAGAATTTTAGTGAAACAATAATGTGTAGAGGTATTTGTTATCACTCTGTTTTTAGCTGTGTTATAACTTCTGGATATATGCTTTAACTAATGCATAATAAGTTAGTTTATGATTGTGCTTTGCTACATATTATGTATATTTGAACAGTTCATCAACATTGTTGATGTTTTATTATTTCATTTGACTATCAATGCTTGCTACCTGCACTGTAATCCAGAATTCATCGTTCATTTGTTCTTATCAATGTTAAGTTATAGTATTTGAGTTTGATCCACTCATTGTTAAGAAATGTATAGTACATTATCATTAAAATAGTGCTCATTAAAATATTTTGACTATGATAATAGCTTATTAAAAAGTCAAATTTCCTTCTACTGTGTTAAACATGATTGAATTGATGATGCTAAAAATGTGATTACCAAAATGCTCAGCCATATGTTACATTTACAATTCTAAAAAATTGTTACATGTGCATAAATATTCTGTAGCATTTCCAATATCAGTTATGGTCAAACTGATATAAACATACTTTGCATTTACTGCACCTTTTCACATAAAAAATCTTGTAATTGCTGGTCAATATTTTTTTCAATTGCATGGTTACTGACAATGTTTGAATTTAAAGTAGCCATGGTCATCATTGGCTTAGGAAAAGAGAAAACGGATTGCAGGTTGAACTGTGAAACATAATTGTTTGTGCTCATTTGTATTTGTATATTATACATACTACATTGCTTTAAGCATGAGAGGTCACTGTTTATTGGGAGTTGTGACTTATGTGAACTGTGAACTTGATCTTACACGAATATTATTTTCAATTGCATGGTTACTGTCAATGTGTTAATTGAAAGTAACCATGGTCATCATTGGCTTAGGAATACAGAAAACGGATTGCAGGTTGAACTGTGAAACATAATTGTTTGTGCTCATTTGTATTTGTATATTATACATACTACATTGCTTTAAGCATGAGAGGTCACTGTTTATTGGGTGTTGTGACTTATGTGAACTGTGAACTTGATCTTACACGAATAATCACAATCACAACATTACTTCATGAGTGTTTGTGTTGAGTTATTTGTTAACATCTTAAACAAGTTCATCTCGACACATTAAGCACTCAGCTTTCGTTTAACTTCCTAGAATTCTATATAATGCCTAAAATTTTAACTTAGTTTATCACGTAAGTTTTCTCTAATAACTTTATTAGTAGGGAGGGGAAGAAAAGAAGGAAGAATAACTATACGGTAATAGTTCATCAAGCCAAAAATATATTATTCATGGTTTTTTTCCTGTTGTAGAACTGATCGTTGAATCTCAAGTTAGGTGGTTTGGGAGACATGTAGGTTCCTTATAAGGAGACTTGGGGAGTATATCAGATGAAGGTGTAAAACCAAGAAAAACTGGAGGAGAAAATATTAGGAAATACTTGAAGGTCAATTGTGTTGCTGCATATTTTATCTATGATAAAATACTGTATCATTGTTTGAATTGTGTAGCTTATACCGCCTAAGGCTTGGTTGTTGTTGCTGTTTTTCTTATTTTGGGGGAGAGGGGAGAGGCAGAGGGTACAACTTACAATGTTAAGAAGAAGAATAACAAAAACACAAGTGAATGAACTTTTGAGTTCTGAGGGCATTTTGTCAGTGACAGAAATTAACAATGACAAGGGACTAGGGAGTGTAAAGCCTAGAACGCATAGATTAAATGTTATACACTCCACCTAACAAACTTATAAACCCAGTTTGTTTCCTTAACCATAACTATCTACTAATAATTGAGTTTGGCCGCTATTAATTGCACCATTTTGACTAGATTTTTTTCTCATTATTTACTGAAGTTATCTCTGATGCACAGAGAATAAATCATCTCCCGGCAATTCTGACTACTCAGCAGACTTTCTTTGAGCTTAACAGTGTTGAACTTATTTAGGGGTTTGTGTAGGTGGTTGCGTGTTTACTGTGCCGTCTGATTGGATTGCATGTTTTTACAGCTAAACTGGTCTGTGATGCAAAATCCAATTTGTTGTGAAATTCTTACAATTTTTTAACTAGGGAGTTGAAAGTCAATCTATGAAATTCTATGTTGGAATACAGCATTTTCATACAGCTAGTTGTATTAGTGGAGTAATGCAATTCTTAATTCACGGCATGCAAATTTTCCATGCTGCAGTTTCTGAGTTCCTAGGTTTGAGGTGTAGCAGAATAGCAGTTAAAACTCATTTGAAGCATGCCAAATGCAGCATCTTTACGGGCTGTACAGAGGAGGCGACTACCCCCTCGCCCCTTGATTATCTTGTCTCCTTATATAAAAATTTCATGATTGTATGATTGTTAGGTACGGGGCACAACGACGATGTAGTGCTTATATGCAATACAACTGGAGATCATACAATGAGTACTGGTTACTTACAGTCTTGTTAAAATTTGTTTTGGACATATGATCTATAGATTCATATTGGTGGCTATTCACCTTCCATTTTCTGTTTGGTTGGTTTGACTTCTAATTTAATTTTCCTTGTCTAGTATGTTTGGATTGATGGTGGTGGTGGTGGTGGTATATGGTGAAATTGAATAAAATAAACTAATTGGATATTTGAAAATTGATGTTACTAATTCACTTCACCATATATCACTGATTCAAACTTCAGTTTTATCGTTGAAATTGTGTGCACCACTTTCCATCCTTATACTCCACCCGCCTTCCATCTCATAATAGATGTCTTTTTTCATAGTTTTATTTGTCTCAAATTATTTTATTTTTTAAAAAATATCTATATGATATTTATTATTAATTTATTCTTATTTATTGTATTTTAAATCATGTAATTATTTTACTATTTATTATTAATAAAATTATTTTAATAAATGACATTTGTTTTATAATTGAAATCAATACAATTAATTATTATCTTAAAAAATGTTAAAATCTCAAAGAGCACATCTATTGTGAGACAGAGGAAGTATAAGTATATTATACATTTAAAAATCTAAAATTGTCATGTTTTTAGAGATGCATCTTCGAACGCATCCAAATTACAATCAAAATGTAATATTATGATATCAACCTCATTTTGAATAAAATATGATTCGGAGATACATCTTCGGATGGTATTGGTGTATTCAGATATGCATTTTTAAATTTTCCTCTGAAATTTTTTAAAAGCGTTGGAAATACAAAGGGATAATTATTTTGAAAATGCATCTTTTAAATCTTTTCTGAATTATATCAGAATAAATTTTGCCGAAACATTTAATTTTTGTTATGCCAACTTATATTAACTTATATTAAATATGAACGTGCCAACCAAGAATAAAAGGTATCAATGCCCAATGTTAATGGTACTCAACCTGCACATCATTGCCAACAACATCCAAAGTCCCCTGCAAATGGCTTAAAGGGTTTCCAAAAAGCTAAAACGTGCATGAGCACCTCTAGTGTGAGTTGTCTCGGTCGCCGCCTTACTAGGGTTAGTCCCAACAGAGTAACCATCAGATCGACCCATTCCTCTCGTCTGACCCTCTTGTGGTCCAGTAATGTCCCTCTGATGGGAAGATACATGAGACATCATCCAAACTGATGATCATCTCGTTTATAGGTAGGTGAAAATATGACGTCTCTGAGTGTTACCTCTCTACAAAAACAATTGCATGTCGTGGTTCATAATCAGGTTCGTAGAAGAACATAAACCGACAAGATCATAATAGCGAATAACATTAACGAACCAAACAGCAGTGGGTTGTGGCAACTCCAATATCTTCCTACAATGGTTAATCATTTTCAAACAATCATGCTCCTATAAAAAGAAAACATAAGAATCAATATAGATTTAATTAGTTGATAACATATGTATTGCAAAAGAAAATAAATATACCTATCCATGATAGACATTGGTTAATCTTTGGAATGAATTGATGATAAATTAAGATACAGGAGGTTGAGAGGAGTAGATTGATGGTGATATTTGCTAATTTCGATCAACTCCATCGCCTTCGGCATGGTGGAGCAAAAGCTTCAGTGGTGGTGCTTTTGACATTAACATGAAGATGAAGTGTAGAGAAGAAGAAATGCTTTGCTGAATTCTCCCTCATTCCCTTGGCAAATTCGATTGGACCTAGTGCATTAAGCCCACTATTTTGTTGTTTACACCCATGTTTTGCTTGGTACACCTTTGTTGAACCCAATAGCTGAAGGAGAAGGGCGATCCAAAACGCATCGGAATTTAAAATTTCTCCTTTAGTGATCCTCATGAATGGGCATGATCAGTGATAAAATTGTTACCTTTTGTGGCGATTGTAACCTTTGATGCAGATCTACGAAGCGATCACGAACCTTCAACGATGACAACGCCTCTACTCAGTCCATACGAACGAATTCCTTCAATCTCAGTGCTAGCTGCTACGAATGAAGGCTTTGAATGAGAGTGAGTGAGTGAGAGAGAGAGAGAGAGAAACGAAATTGCAACTACACAAATGCTTCTACACAAGGGTTCTATTTATAAAACCACTTGTGTGGGCTGCAAGCTAAAAAACCCACTCAAGTTTATGTGGCCCATATCTTATAATATGCCAAAATCACTTAAGCGCGTGGTACCTTACCATATTTCGTATTCTACTTAAGTACACCGTACCTTACGATGTTCTACAATTCACTTAAGGGCACTGTACATTACGGTATTCCTTAGTTACTCTATCTCTCATCAATCTGTCCTTTTGTGTGTGACCCTGTAGGTTTTCGCGGCATTGACAATTATATTAAATCACATATTTAACATAATAAATAGTGAGCGGTATCTAGCAACACATCACTGCTATCCAAGACACAAAAATGTCATGTGATTTGACAAATCCTTTTGTGATAATACTTATATGTACAATTACCCTTTTTCCCTTATGTCTATATTGAAAACAAGGCATAGACCGTGTCATCCTTGTCCAGTTCAATATTGGGACCATAGACATTTATCCTGTTACGCAGGATGGGCAAATTCCATCTAGGTCACTCATGTCCCTTAACACGCTTCGTGGAGTACCCATCAACTGTCTTTATGGTCATCCAGTTACAGACAATGTTTGATCAGCAATAAGGCACTCGACTCTACATCTAGGGTCCATAGTGGTTTCATGTCGAAGGGTGGTATAAACCATTATCACCATGAGAATAACTTATGACACTTTGCATAATATTCTATATAGTATTCTCATAGCGGGTTAATCCAGTATAAATATTACTCTTAATATTCATACCTATGTTTAAGACTTGATAACTCCTTATCGATGATCCATGAGATGTGATCATCAATCTATATACATAATAGTCTTAATGCTTTAATGTTATCCCACTTCATAATAAAGCTCGACTATGGATACTTTAAGAATAATGTCCTTATGTTTAATGTGATCTCATGATTAAGCCACACTTGATACATTAAACAGACTATCTATTCTAGGAACTTTATTAGACAAACATAATAAAGAAAAAGCCTTTTATTATTAATAAATAATTTGATACAAGTACCAAAAGTATTGACCTCTATGGCTTACACCAACAATCTCTCACTAGCACTAGAGCCAATCAGGCATACCCCTAATGCCCATAGATCTAGTATGGCCATCATGCTTCTACTGCGCAAGAGGCTTTGTCAGTGGGTCAGCAATATTGTCAAGTGTAGGTACTTTGCATATTTTCACATATCCTCTATCTATTATCTCTCGAATGAGGTGATAACGCATAAGTATGTGTTTGGATCGTTGGTGAGATCTAGGCTCCTTAGCTTGTGCGATGGCACCATTGTTATCACAATAGAGACCAATGAGATCCACAATGCTAGGAACTATGCCAAGTTCACTAATGAACTTTTTGATCCAAACAACTTCCTTTGCTGCACTTGAGGCATCAATATACTCGGCCTCGGTTGTAGAATCAACAACTGTGTCTTGCTTTGAACTTTTCCAGCTCACAGCGCCACCGTTTAAGCAAAACACATAACCAGATTGCGATCTAAAGTCATCCTTATCTGTCTGGAAACTAGCATCGGTGTATCCAATTACAGCCAGCTCTTCCTGACCTCCATATATCAAGAATGAGTCCTTAGTCCTTCTCAAATACTTAAGGATATTCTTGACAGCTACCCAATGAGCATCACCAGGATCAGATTGGTACCTACTCGTTGCACTTAAAGCATACGAGACATCTGGTCGAGTACATAACATGGTATACATGATAGATCCTATTGCAGATGCATATGGAATCTTATTCATGCGATCCCTTTCTTCCTTAGTTGAAGGGGATTGTGTTTTTGATAGACACAGACCATGTTGCATAGGTATGAATCCTTTCTTGGAATCATGCATATTAAAGCGTCTCAGCACTTTGTCTATGTACGTACTCTGACTTAGGCCAAGCAGTTTTTGTGATCTATCTCTATAGATTGTGATTCCTAATATATAAGTTGATTCGCCTAGGTCCTTCATAGAAAAGCATTTCCCCAATCAAGACTTTATTTGTTACAGGGTAGGGACATCGTTTCTAATGAGTAATATGTCATCTACATATAATACCAGGAAAACGATCATGCTCCCACTAACCTTCTTGTAGACACAAGGCTCATCTTCATTCTTGATGAATCCATATTGTTTTACCGTTTCATCAAAACGAAGATTCCAGCTTCTGGAAGCTTGCTTCAATCCATAGATTGATCTTTGTAACTTACATATCTTTTGGGCTTCTTCTGGTATGTCAAATCCTTCAGGCTGTGTCATGTACACATCCTCAAGAAGATTCCCATTAAGGAAAGCAGTTTTGACATCCATCTGCCATATTTCATAATCATGATATGCAGCGATAGCAAGTAAAATCCGAACAGATTTAAGCATTGCAACTGGTGAAAAGGTTTCATCACAGTCAACCCCATGAATTTGTTTATATCCTTTTGCAACCAGTCTTGCCTTATAGATATGTACCTTACCATCCATGTCAGTCTTCTTTTTGAAGACCCACTTGCATCCTATAGGGTTAACTCTTACAGGAGGCTCTACCAAGGTCCAAACTTGGTTTGTGTACATGGAACCCATTTCAGATTTCATGGCTTCTAGCCACTTCTCAGACTCAGGACTAGTTATGGCATCTTGGTAGGTCACAAGCTCATCTTGATCCATGAGTAATACATCACCTTAATCAGTTATGAGATATCCATATCTCTCAGGTTGGTGACGTATCCTGCTTGACCTACGCTAGTCTTGTTCTACTTGATCAGGTTGCTCTTCCACAACTACTTGTGTTTCCTGCTCTAATTCCTCCATAGGTGTATCGATGCTTTGTGATTCTTGAATTTCTTCAAGCTCTACTTTCCTCCCAATGATTCCTTTGGAAATAAAATCTTTTTCTAGGAAAACTCCTGTTCGAGCGACAAACACTTTGTCCTCAGAAGGATTGTAGAAGTAATACCTTCTTGTTTCTTTAGGATACCCCACAAATAAGAATTTTTCAGATTTGGGCTCAAGCTTAGTTGAAATTTATCGTTTCACATAAACTTCGCAACCCCAAATCTTCATGTAAGACATATGTGGTTTCTTACCACTCCATATCTCATATGGTGTCTTCTCAACCTTTTTGGATGGAACACGGTTAAGTGTGTAAGCTGCTGTCAATAGTATATGTCCCCAAAAGGAGTTTGGAAGATCGACGTGACTCATCATGGATCGGACCATCTCTAACAGGGTTCGATTTCTTCTCTCAGATACATCATTCCATTGGGGTGTTCCAGGAGGAGTAAGTTGGGATAGGATCCCACACTCTTTCAGATGGTCATCAAACTCTAAGCTTAAATACTCACCACCTCGATCTGATCTAAGAGTTTTAATATTCTTACCTAGTTGGTTTTGTACTTCATTCTTGAATTCCTTGAACTTTTCAAAGGACTCTGATTTGTGTTTCATTAAATACACATAACCATATCTACTGAAATCATCAGTAAATGTGATGAAGTACTGAAAACCTCCTCTGGCTGGTATGTTCAATGGTCCACATACATTAGTATGTATGAGGGCCAAAAGATCATTAGCTCTTTCACTTTTTCCTGTCAATGGAGATTTTGTCATCTTTCCAATTAAATAAGATCTGCATGTCTCATATGACTCATAATCAAAAGAGTCCAAGAGTCCATCTTTCTGGAGTTTGGAAATGTGTTTCTCATTTATGTGGCCTAATCGACAATGCCAAAGGTAAGTTGGATTTAACTCATTAGGTTTCATCCTTTTAGTATTAATGTTATAAATAGGCATTTCAAGATCAAGGACATATAATCCATTGTTCATTTGTGCAGTAGCATAGAATATATCATTCAAATAAATTGAACAACAATTGTTCTTTATTATAAATGAAAAACCAAACTTGTCCAAACAAGAAATGAAAATAATATTCCTGCTAATTGCAGGTACATAATAACAGTTCTCTAACTGAATTATTAAACCACTAGGTAAAGTCAATACATAAGTTCCTACGGCTAAAGCAGTAACATTTGCTCCATTGCCAACTCGTAGGTCAACTTCACCTTTTGCCAAATCTCTATTCCTTTTTAGCCCCTGCACATTGGTACAAATGTGAGAACCGCATCCAGTATCTAATACCCATGATGCAGAAGTAGATAAATTAATTTCAATAACAAAAATACCTGAAGTTGAAGTCTCTACTCCATTCTTCTTATCTTCCAGGTACTTTGGGCAGTTTCTCTTACAGTGTCCGGTCTTACCGCAATGGAAGCAGGTGCCTTCCTTTGCTATGCCTCCACTAGGCTTCAAAGCAGCAACAATGGGTTTGGGTTTGGAAACTTCTTTGCCTTTCCCTTTATCACCCTGCTTGGTGGGTCTTTTATTTTGTCTCTTTCCATTTCCGATCATCAGAATGGACTTCCCTTTTGACTTCAGATTCTGCTCAGCAGTTCTTAACATGGCTAGCAGTTCAGGAAGAGATTTGTTCATATCATTCATATTGAATTTTAGGAAAAATTGACTGAATCTATCTGGCAACGATTGCAAGATTAAATCAGTCGCAAGTTCCTTTCCGAGGGGAAAACCCAACCTCTCAAGGTTCTCCACATACCCAATCATCTTGAGCACATGGGGACCTACAGGGGCTCCCTCAGCTAACTTGCCTTGAAAAAGGGCTTTTGAAACTTCAAACCTTTCATGCCTTGCTTGCTCTTGATAGAACATCTTCAGGTGTTCAATCATATTGAACGTTGCCATGTTCTCATGTTGCTTTTGCAACTCTGAGTTCATGGTAGCTAGCATGAGACAGGCAGTTTCATTGGCATCATCGACATGCTTCTTATAAGCATCTCTTTCTGCCTTAGGTGCAGAACTAGGAGGTTCCTCTTTAGGAACAGGTTTCTCCAAGACATGCAACTTTCTATCATGTTTGAGAACAATCCTCAGATTTCGGTATCAATCCAGAAAATTTGTCCCAGACAATTTTTCCTTGTCAAGGATTGATCGCAAAATGTTGTTAGAGGTGTTTGTTGTCATGGTAATCTACATGAAAATAATGAAAATATAAGTATCAATAACATATTTAATTAGGCCTTTAATTAAATATGCTCCCACTATTTTACTCAAAACAAATGACCCTCACCATTTGATTCGGAAAATCCCGTTGGAAGATTTTCTAGCGGGTCGAGATCCACATTTCACTTTGTTTTAAGTCCGCGTAGGCAGATTACATAAAACTAGGTTATTTAGGTAGGAACTCCTTCCAATTGTATCTAATACAACTCTCGAATATTTTAGTTGGGTGAATAACTCCTTATTCCAATCCATCACATGAATCATTTCCAACTCTTGCTTCTAAACATATATAATCTTATTATAATTTGTTTAGTTAAGTTTGACCCATTGTTTTAGCAATTGGATATTACAATTATTCCATCGCACCTTACTAATATAGAACATGCACCTCGCGTAGGCAAAACCTACATTATTCGATACTAGTCTTGATGAGTGCTAAAACTTGGAAAGCATAAACTTAATATTTAATTTTTGAGGGAATTTGCAATTATTCTGATCTCACCGGCTTATTTATCATATAAATTGTCTCTCACATGCATCAACATACATTCACATGCATCAACATACATAATGAAACAGTTATGGCCCCTACCGCAATTGTTCTCCCAAGCCAATGAGAGAACCTAAGCTAACCTAATAACGATCTAAGCTTCTCCAAGCAAGATCTTCAAGGTTGTCCTCCTTTGATAGCTTACACCAACAATAGCAACACCTTGTTTTTGGACCTTATCTGTTAGACTCAAAGCCTCTATTTCCAGGTTGCACACCCGCTGGTTTATGCACCCCTGCGAATTTAATTGCTAAGCTTTTATTTCTTATTTTTTATCATTCTTTTGTCATTTTTGCTATGCTTTTAATTCATGACCATGCACATTATAATTTATGTAAATTTATAGTAAATTCATGTATCATGGTTAATTATAATATTTTTTCTTTTAGAATTTAATTGAATTTGATTGTAGGAGTTTCTTTAATTCTTTATTAAAATCCATTAGGTTCTAACATGCTAAATTTCAATGCTATATTAATTCATAAAAAATAAACATTAAAAATGGTTAGTTTAATTATGATAGATTTCTATTTTAAATTTTAATTGAATTTAGCTTAGAGTTTAGCTCTTTAATTTTTCAATTAGAACTCATTAGAAATTAAATCATTTACTCTTGATTGCATGCATGAATTCTGGTTGTGATTTTGTTAATATGGATGATTCTTATGTGCTTATGATTTAATTTTGCATGGCGCATTATTATCCCCATCGTGGGAAAAATGTATCCCACTTCCGTGAACATGTAACAATTTATTGCTTTCATCACTTATCCGTTAACTTAGAAATAATCAGAAGCGATTTAAAAAGAATCTTTTTCAAAAGAATAAAAATAAATTTGATCCAACATCAAGTATTTTTCCAAATCAAATTTAATTGAATGCAACACGAGTGCTTGATCCAATGTCAATTATAACGTAAGTAGGTGTCAAGTGGCCCTCGTGGATAACTCTTTAATGACATCCAAATCGGCTTCCTCCTGGACTTCGGGGGCTTTAGGGTCAACAAGGGTCTCAAGAACCTCAAGCTCTAATGCACCATATGCCGGAGATGTCTGAGAGAGTCAGCTACAAGAACCATACGGTCGGGACTGTGAAATAAATGTAGTATCAAGTGAGTTATTTGTAACTCATGGCCTCGTGGTCCTCGATAAAGCCCTCTCACATCGTACCAATGCGGTTTGGGACACACGGTCGAGTCTAATTCAACCAGTATTGTCTTCAGTCATTGCATTTGCGTTATAAACAAAGACATATATAAACATCGTGTCCGGAGGAATTCACAAAATCTACAAAATCACCCAACTTTTTTACTAAGTATAATTCAGAGATGCATCTTGGAAAATAGTTCAGAGCAAATTCGGAGATACATCTCTGGACAAACCTTCGATTTTTCTCATGTGGCAGAAACTCCTTTTCTACTCTATCAAGCCCAAATAAAAATATAAATATAAAAAAATAAGAAAATTTGAAAAACTTATCAAAAGAAATTGATCGATGAGAAGGAGCAGTTGTATGTTATGAGATGCTGAAAATAGCTCCAATGATAAGCTTGATTGAATGAATGCAAAGGCAAAATCGTTTTCAGAGTTCAAATGACTTCTTTTAAAAACTTTTGAGAAAAATGAACAATAAGGAAGAGGGAAGGATCTCACACAGGATATGAAAGAAAAACGTTTGGAGATGCATCTCCAAATCATCAACATGATTGAATAAATAATATTTACGGAGATACATCTTCGGATACTATTTTCATATACGGAATTAGATTTCCATATTAAATTTTTTACGTAAAAATGGTGGCTCTTTAATTTGATATAAGAAATAGTTAAAGTAAATACATCCGAAGATGCATAGACTCTGAGGACATTATAAATATTTTATTGTGGTGAACATCTATAAAAATGAAAAGAATGTTCCCCTTATACTATTCGACCCATACATTCATGATGTCTTGAGTGTTTTTGTCGATGAAAATTTGAGTGCATCATAAAAGAATAGAGATTCCACTTACAAGTGTCATCCCCTTGGATGAAAAAAAATGCATCCTCACCTTAAATTTCTTATGTACAACAAAGTAAAAAAGACACAAATTTAGTTTATCTTCAGATAAGCTTAAATTATAATACCTCCCACAAAACTTTGAATCGAAAAGAAAAACAATAAGTAGAAGCAAGTACTTAAAAGAGAAGTGCCCCGAGTTGCAGGTCGCTCGGCATAAATTGGTTTCATAATGAAAATCAGTGACTATGATAATCAGTGACTATCATAAGGAGAGACAAAATGGTTTGATTATGATAGTCACTGATTACATAACGAAAGCCATATTTTAATGTCAGTCTAATGCGAGAAAGAAGTTGAGTGTAAGTTCCAATACAAATTAATCATGTCAATGATTTAATTAGGTGGAAGACTGAGATACTAATAGGTTTCAATAATTATAAAAATTTAATTTAATTTAGTTATTTTTGTAATGAATTTAATTAAAATGCATTGACAATGTAAAGATATTTTACATTATCAGTTAATTACAACCATTGATTTTTCAGAGAAATTTGACTTTATTTATAATCACATGTAAAGTAACACAAACGGATGATTGTAATGTATTGACCATGTAAAATTTTTTACGTTGACAGAACATAACAATTGATCTCTTTTGTAAATGCACAAATCAAATTAATCAAATATTATAATTTAGTATGTGAATTCGTGAAAGATTTCTAATACAAAGACAATGTAGTATTTTTTTTTAATTTATAAACAATGTTATTTGTATCTTTGTTATTCGAAATATTGTGATTTTTGGTAAATGAATCCGTCTCTCTTTAATTCAATTGTGTGCATATGATATTCTTTTCATATTTATTCGTCCTGGTATGCAATTTGTTTTTAAAATATAATAAAAATAAAAAGATATAATTTTTTTTAACTAAAAGAATTTTTTATTTTTAAAAAAGATAATAAATTTATGTCTATAATTTTTTGTATATAAAAATATTTTAATTAACAGTATTTTTTCATATATAAATATTATTTTAATTTTGTTATTATTTATAAAAATATTTAAACCAATACTAAACTTGTTCTCATTTATAAAAATAACACTCTTTATAAAAAATATTTAGAACAATAATATATCTTTTATCTATATAAGAATATTTAGATTAACGATACATTTGTTAATGTATAATTGTAAGTCATATGTTATCTTTTAACATGGATACTGAAAAATACAATACAGGAAGGTTCTTCTAATTTTGTTAGTTATTTCCGTTTAAAAATTGTATGGAAGAGAAAAAAACCTAAAATGAATATATTATAAAGTATTTAATTTAATTCTAATAATTGTTTTTTTATAAAACAAAAATTATGAATGTGATTATTTATTATTATTATTATTATTTACTACAGTTTTTCTTTCATATGAGAGAGGACATACAAAAATTCGAGGACATATATTTATTGTCCATTTCACAAATCAACTTCTCAACCATTCTACAACACTGTTATTTTTATATATAAAACTATTGACAATATTTCTTAAGAATTTAAAATTATATTTAAAACAGACTTTTTTAAATGTATAAAGAAAAATAAGAAATAACAATACTTTAATAAAACAATCAAAAGAGAGATGACCACAAACATGAACCATTATTTAAGCTATGTTGTATTGCACTCCAACTAGGGTTTGTAGCATTCCAATTGTTCATCTTTCTTCATTCCTACCGTTTGTTGATTACTATTTTTCCTCTTTCTTCATCCATTCGTCTTTCTTCATCTTCCAAACAAGTTTCTAGTTAATCGATAATCATCTTCAACGGGTTTGAAAACATGGGTGGAAGTAAAACCTCATATATTGATAACTCAAGTGGAATTAACTTGCCTAGATGTAGATGTAATGAATCAATGGAGATGTGAGTATCAAACACCAATGAAAACCTTAAAATTTCTGGAAATGTTGAAATTCTGAGGTAAATCTTTAAAATGAATCCATTATAAAGCATTTAACTTAATTATAATAATTGATTTTTTATAAAACAAAAATGATGAATGTGATTATTTATTATTATTATTTACTACAATTTTTCTTTCATATGAGAGAAGAATATACGAAAATTCAAGGACATATATTTATTGTTCATTTGGAAAATCAACTTCTCAACCCTTATACAATATTCTTATTCTTATACATAAAATTATTGAAAATATTTATTAAGAATTTAAAATTGTATCTATACTTTCTGAAACGGGTATAATGAAGAATATGAAATAACAATACTTCAATAAAACAATCAAAAGACAGATGATCACAAACATGAACCATTATAAACTTCTTTTTATACCTTAAAACTCAAGCCCCACACTGAGATGTTGCAAACATAAGTTTAACATAAAAATGAAATAATGGACTTAAAAAATATATTCTAATAGAAATGGAGCTAAATAAAAAACTAAAAAAAGATGACAAACCTTTAAGGAATATTCAGCAGCCAGTGCTACAAAGGTAACCTTATTCCATGATCTCAGGAGGAAGTGCAACACAATGTTCCATTAAACTGTTTTCGAAAATAGTCAGCAATAAAAAATATGATTAAAATTTAAAGGGTTGAATATATAACATTCCATGCAATGTAAGCGAGATTCGCTTTCGCCCCCTATAAAAGATTTTTTTATTCCCCCCTCATAATACCAAGATTCCCTCTATAAAAACTTCGTTCGCATTATTTCAGCTCAGATTCCCTTATTTTTCCAGCGTGGCATATATGTTAATGTCAGATGGATTAAATTAGACAATGTGGCGTATATGTTGTATTGTGCTTCAGCTACGGTTTCATAGCATTCAAATTGTTTCTCTTTCTTCATCCCTACCATTTGCTGATTACTATTGTTCATCTTTCTTCATCCCTTCGTCTTTCTTCATCTTCCAAACAAGTTCTCAGTTAATCGATAATCATCTTCCACGAGTTTGAAAACATAGGTGGAAGCAAAACCTCATCTATCGGTAACTCAAGTGGAACTAACTTGCCTAGATGTGGATGTAATGAACCAATGAAGATGTGGGTATCAAACACTAATGAAAACCTTAATAAAAAATTCTAGAAATTTCAAAATTCAGAGGTAAGTCTCTGTTCATTTTTCTCTTTGTTTTTTTGTTTAATTTAACACTTACATTTGTCATCAACCTGATTGCAGAGTGGGGTAAGCTATGGTTTCTCATGTGAGACGACGAGGTTGGTCTGGTTAAAAGGACTCAAATGATTCCCAGAAAGTGTTGTGAATGTGAAATAACAATGGTGTATTTGAGGGAATATGCGAAGGACATTGACAAGAAAATTGGGACTGAAATTGGCAAGGAGTTTGGTGTAGAATTCAGTTCAAAAAAGCTTGAAAAGATGAAGAAAAAGTTTGTAATGGAGAATAACAAAAACCATTAGTTGATGATTGCACTTTTTGTGTCATGGATTTTATTCTCAATCTTTATTAAGTTAATGTAATCTTGTGAATCAAATGTTGTATCAGGATGTCAATCTTTATTATGTATAAGTGTTCTCAATCTTTGTTAACTTATGTATTAGTGTATGAATTCAAATTTTATATAATGAAAAGGTTGGTGTCATACCCCAAAATTTGGCCGTTAATATTACAAAGCATTTTTCAAGGCACTCCGACTTATTTTTTAAGACATTGATCTTAAGGGAACAAAGACCCAGCATACAGGTGGCCAAATCCAGAAAATGGCCTAAACTGGCTTGCTCGCTAGGCGAGCAAATCCTTCGCCTAGCGAAGCTTGCGAATACCAGAATTTTTGGGCTTCATTCTGAGCCCATTAGGTCACAAAAAGCATTATAAATACCAGCACTTCAGCCAGGAAAAGAAAAAAGGAAAACAGGACGAAAAGGGAGAGATAGAAAGAAGGCACAGCAAACCCTGAAGGCTAACCCAGAGAATTCAGAGCAACCCTAAAGGAAACCCTGAAGGAAACTCATTTGCACAAAGGTTACCTCCGCCCAACTCAATCCGGCATCAACCCTAAGAGTGATCTGCCAATTCAAGGTTGCAATTCAATTGCAAACAGGTTTGCATTACTATTACCGCTTTATGTTCTTAATTTGCATATGGCATTATGATTGAATTTATAAAAATCTCTTAAGTTTTGCATGTGAATTTAAGTATGTATGAATATCTTGAACGTTTAACCATGTAATTTTTGTGATGGATGCCATAGGGTGTGGAGCTTTCTGGAATTGTACTGTTATTAAAACCAGAACCCGCAGCCGCTCGCTAGCACATCGCTAAGCGAGCATGTAGTGAGCATTCGCTAAGCCTTCGCTAGGCGAGGCAGGAGCGAACGTGACAGTCGCCGATTTTTCTGTTCTATTTTATGCTTATCGGATCTGTTTTATTCTAACCATGTGTTATTTTGCCTGACATTCCTACCGCTATGTTCCTTTTATTTGGTGCAATTCTCGATTGCACCCTGATTTGGTATTCTGACTTGTTTGCTGAATTTTGTAAGGGCTCACGTATTCCCGAAGAGGTAGCTTGCTAGGTATTCCACTTTATTTGTGGGATACCCTTGTGGAGATTCATCCTAATTACTTAATTGATTTTAATGTGGAGATTCATCCCAATTATCTAATTGATTATAATGTGGAGATTCATCCTAATTACCTAATTAATTATAAAATATGGCCTCTGAATATGTGATCTTGGACCTCTCTTTGTTGCCTTACGGTATTACGGTATTACGGTATTATGGTCATGTCCCACGAATGTGGGGATACACTTAGCAAAGACCCTTTGATTAAATCATCATGTCCCTATAAAATAAATCATCGTCCCTCGGATGTTGCCTGCGAATATATGATTTTGTCCCTCGGTGACCCGTCGTTGTAGCCTACGGTTAAATGATGATTGTCCCTTCGAATGCTAAGGTATCCTTACAAAGGTTGCCTTCAATGACCAATCGATGACCCTACGATGACTCTTTACATCCAAAGGATAGAACTACTTACTTCTCAATAGTAAGGACAGTTTACCCTCATAAGGATAGGAAATGCCCATAAAGACCTTGGGTAGGTATAACTCCTAAATGCTTGCTCACAGCTTAAACTACTTTTCATACCTCACACTTTTCTAAACCTCTACTAGAAAATCACCACTTGGTATACATTCGTACTAGAATCATTGCCAAGTTATATTTTTCTAAACAGCTTTCAAAATTAAACGAGATAAATACTTTGTATACATTCGTACAAGAATCATTACAAAGTTAAACTCTCTTTTCAAAACATTTTCTAGACAACTCTCACACACTTTTTCAGACAAGAAAAACATAAGTGATCAAGCAATTAAGAGCCCATGGATAACCATGGATACAAAGGGTGCTAACACCTTCCCTTTGTATAATGTACCTCCCGGACCCAAAATCTAATTAGGGTCTTTCCTGTTCTTTTCCACCTTTCCTTCTTGGATAAAAGAAAAGTCGGTGACGACTCTTGCTATCCGCGACATTTGCTTTCCAAAGCAAAACACACAAAGTCAGTTCACCGTATGACAGAACTGGCGACTCTGCTGGGGATCCTTACAAAGAGAGGTTGCCTTAAAAAAAAAAAAGATCACTTATTTGATTTGCCTGATTGCTTGGGTATTTTATGCTTGAGTGAAAGATCCTACACCCGGAGATCATCGCGACTATCCGGCGTATACTGGAATGGTTAAAATGATGGCTACGGTTAATGTGACACTTTGGATGTCCTGATGTTCCTCATGTTTACTTGAGGAGAAATTTGGCGTCTGCGTGGTGTCATCAAAGCGTTAACCAGACCTTTAGAACCCTAATTGACTCATCCTAGCCATTAGAAAGTAGTGAGATAACTGACTTCGGTTCCGACTGGGGTTGGTTGAGACTCGATACTACACTCTTTGAGATTGGACTTTAGGGAAACTTTGGTCAACCACTTGGTGTTGCACTGAAGTGGACTTAAGGGAAGGTCAATGATTGGAGATCCTTTCTAGAACCCGGTTACTATTCTAGGACAGGTTGAACCAACCAAACTTCAGTGGGGAGGGTACTTACCTATGGAACTCATGCAAGCCTTAAAACTCAGGAATGATGGTTGTGTGACTTGCTTGTGCTTGTTATTTACTTAACATCATAACATCATAACATCATAACATCATGACATCGTGGCATTGTACTAACCATTTCAAGGACTTTAAACATTGAAAACATTTCATACATTGCATAGCATAACATAACATTGCATAATAGGTATTCTAAGGGATCAATGTTCTCACGGTTTTCCTGCAAACAGAAAAATGGCCCTCGAACAAGCTGTCAAAGATCTCCAGGCTCAAAATGCTCAACTTCAAGAGATGATCTTGAACTTATCCAAGGGGCAGGAGGAGCTGAAGGCTCTCTTGCTCAAGAAAAAGAAAGACAAGAAACCTGTGAGTTACATCAACCCGGGAAGAAGGCTCAGAGGACAGGCTGCAGGAGTCAAGATTAGAATTCCGAAGGATCAAGAAGAGGGGACAGATTCAGAAGATGAGAATGCTGATCCTTTCAGCCAGGAGGATGAAGATGAAAATTATGAGAATGAACAGTACCCTCCAAGAGATGATAAGTATAAGTTGCTGGAAGAACGCATGCTAGCTATGGAGGGTCAGAAGGCGCCCGGTCTGGATTTCGAAGGCTTAGGTCTGGTCTCTGATGTGGTCATTCCCCGCAAATTCAAGGTCCCCGCTTTCACTAAGTATGATGGTGCGTCTTGTCCTCAGATGCATCTGAGAGCTTATGTGAGAAAGATTCAGCCGCATACCACTGATAGGAAGCTATGGATTCATTTCTTCCAAGAGAGTCTGTCTGGCACACAGTTAGAATGGTACTATCAGCTCGAGAGCTCTAACATCCGCACCTGGACTAATTTAGCGACAACTTTCTACAAGCACTACCAGTATAATTATGAACTAGCGCCTACTCGGCTACAGTTGCAGAATATGACTATGGGATCTAAAGAAAGCTTCAAAGAATATGCTCAAAAATGGAGAGATTTGGCTGGCAGAGTCAAACCCCCTATGACTGATCAAGAATTAGTGGACATGTTCATGAGCACACTGACTGGCCCATTCTACAGCCATCTATTGAGGAGTTCCTCATTGGGTTTCACTGAACTTATATTAACAGGTGAACATGTTGAAAGCGGCATTCGAAGTGGAAAGATACAGGCGGCTACCTCTGATCCTCCGGAGACTCCTGATGTCATCATTGCTCCTCTGCCAAATCATGACAAGATTGTTAATGCTGTAGAAGATGCTGATAGCGATTGCAACCTGGATAGCTGGATTTTCCCAACAATTGGTGACAGACTCAATAATTGGAAGGCTGAGGACACTATCCCGATTTCCTTTAGTCAGGAGTAATTTTTATTGCTATTTTAGCATTTTAAGGCATTATGTCTATGCCCGGGGCACAATAGCTAATTTTTCAAGGGTTTTGTCATTTTCATAAGCATATTCGTATTCAATAAATCAATGGACTTTTTGCATTCAAATATTGCGCTCTTTATCTTTCCTGTCATCTTTCAAATAAGCTATGTTTTCTTGCACACACTCACGTAACAAATTGCCGATCCATATCCACTCTGGATCCTATTGATAGTAATTCTGCTACTGTTCATTATGACTTTGAAAATCCGATCTACCAAGCCAAGGATGAAAGTGAGGAAGATTGTGAAGTACCTGGAGAGCTTGCCAGACTACTGCAAGAAGAAAAGACTATTCAGCCGCATGAGGCATCGATCGAAATCGTAAATCTGGACCACGTCGCCCGATTTAGCTCCCATTTGACCGCTACTTGCAAATCCATCTTCAAATTACTGAGACAAAATCAAGAAGTATCTCCAAGAACCTCCAATTCTGATGCCACCAATTGAAGGAGGACCTCTAATCATGTATTTGACCGTGTTAGAAAATTCAATGGGGTGTGTGCTGTAACACCCCGATAATAATATGATAATTATTTAAATTAAGTTAATAAAATATTTATTAATTTAATTGGATAATTGGATTATTATTATTATTATTTTGGAATTATTATTATTATTATTATTATTGGGATAATAATTATTGGAAAATATATAAGTTGGAATTTAGAAAATCCCATTTTTGGTAAAAAGGTTATTTTCACGTGAAAAGGGAAAAGAAGACAGAAAGTGGAAAAAGAGCAAGGGAACAAGGGTTGAAGGAAGGAAAGCTGGACGCTTAAAGATTCGCCGGATTAACTCAGGTAAGGGGGGTTTATCATCGATTAATGGGTATTATGGGATAATATGTGATGGGTAGTGAGAAACCATTGATTTGCCTCTGATTGAATGATGTATGATG
Source organism: Lathyrus oleraceus (assembly GCF_024323335.1). Classification (NCBI taxonomy): domain Eukaryota; kingdom Viridiplantae; phylum Streptophyta; class Magnoliopsida; order Fabales; family Fabaceae; genus Lathyrus; species Lathyrus oleraceus. The sequence continues at coordinate 134,195,626 of NC_066584.1, forward strand.
AATTTGTGAACTTTTGGGATGAACGAAATTGGGATTTAAAATTGAAGAAATTCGTAGGAATTAGAGGTAGAAAGGTTAGCAATTTGTGAAATCGAAAGTGTATGATTCGTGTTAGATGAGATGAATGAATTGTGTGTAAAATTTGGATTGTGGAAGGTTGAATTGGATAGATCTCGTAGCAGAGAAAGCCATTGCAGATCTGGAAATTCTGGTTTCTGGTCATACGCGTATGGCACTAGGCAATACGCGTATGATGTGGCTGGTACGCGTATGGATGAGGCGTTACGCGTATGGGTGAGGAAAATGATAATTTGAACGTAGATCTTGTCTCTGTTGGTACGCGTATGGGAGAGTGGTACGCGTAGCATACGCGTATGAGATGGATGATACGCGTATGGGTTGGGCGAGGAAATGCGCCATACGCGTATGGGCATAGGCAATACGCGTATGGGCAGACTTGTGGTTTTTCTGAACTGTTGTTGTGCAGTTTTTGGTTGTTTAGGCTGAGTGATGTAACTTAGCTGATGTATGACGTAGTAGGGATCATTTCCCGTTGTTTTGAGCAGTATAGGTATTAGTAGAGTGTGCTAATACTGTGTTTAATCATTTGATATGATATGATGTGTTGATACATGTGTTGATGATGTATGATGAAATGCATAATGCTGTGAATGTATATATTATGCATGTATTTGTGAATGGACTGTTGTATGGCTTAGAGTGTGAGCATGTGTCCATTGTGGATTGTTGTTGATGTTGCATTGCTAGATGATTAGCGTGCATAGCATAGCCTGTGGGGCTGTAGCTAATTCCCATAGTGAGGAATTAGTGAGTGAACCATTGTGGTTTTGTTGTTGATGTTTGCATGCTAGATGATTAGTGTGCATAGTCTAGCCTTCGGGGCTGTAGCTAATTTCCATAGTGAGGAATTAGTGAGTGAGTCACTAGGTCTCAAATGAGTGGGACTAGTGAGCTTAGTAGCCGTATCTGGAGGGATCGGTGAGCTTGAACTATATGTTCAAGAATAGTCGGTACCGCATGTGTGGAGTCTCATTGCATAAATTATGTATGGCGTATAATATGAATGGATGTATTCCAATATTATACGTGTGTTTGTGTTGGTGTTGAGTATTATGTTGAGTTGATGTGCTGTTACTGAATATATGTTTGGATTAGGGTGATGAAATGTGTTAAAATTACTTAGCATTACATAATGTTTTATAATGCTTATTATATTGATTGAGGAACTCACCCTTACAACTATTTTTCAGGTAACTAGAAATGAGTTGAGTAGAAGCGAATGCTTGGAGTCTAGTGTAGTTCTTTAGCGGGTCATGCTCTGATAGATGTAACATCGGGACGGGATGTTTGACTTGTTTTCATTGATGATTGCTGAATAAGCTTACATGTTTTGTATTGATGTTGGATTCTATTCCGCTGCGAATTATGCAAATGTTTTATTTGATTAAATAAATGAGCATGACAGGATATTTTGATGATTGTTATGAAACGATTGTGTGGCACCCTTCGGGGCATAATTACTCTGATTGATATTGTTATTATTTTAATTAAATAATTGGGGTATTAAGAAGGGTGTTACATTAGTGGTATCAGAGCATAGTCGGTCGAGTCGAGTCGTAATTATTCTGTTTCCCCTGTACGGTATAGGTGTTGTGTAACCCTATCAGTACTCATTGTTTTAGTTGTTTGGGTTTTCAGAATAGAGATGGCTGGAAGAGGTAGGGATGATGCTACAATTGCTGAGGCTCTGGGTATGCTAGCTGGAGTACTCGGAGGGAATCCGAATGTTGTGGGAATGGGAGCTGCTCGTCAACTGAGTGAGTTCCAGAAGAACAATCCTCCAATGTTCAAGGGAGCATACGATCCAGATGGCGCTCAGAAGTGGTTGAAGGAGATCGAGAGGATCTTCCGGGTAACTGAGTGTGCCGATAACCAGAAGGTCAGGTTCGGTACGCATATGCTGTCAGAGGAAGCAGATGATTGGTGGGTTGCTACCCGCACTGAGTTGGAATCTGCTGGAAATGCTGAGATCACTTGGGCTGTGTTTAGAGAGAGATTTCTGAGAAAGTATTTTCCAGAGGATGTCAGAGGAAAGAAAGAGATAGAGTTCTTGGAATTAAAGCAGGGTAACAAGTCTGTTACGGAGTATGCTGCTAAGTTCACAGAGCTGTCAAAGTATTATACTCCCTATAATGAGGCTGCTGGAGAATTTTCGAAATGTGTGAAGTTTGAGAACGGGTTGCGTCCTGAGATCAAGCAGGCTATTGGATATCAGCGGATCAGAGTGTTTTCTGACTTGGTTGACTGTTGCAGGATTTTTGAACAGGATTCCAAAGCCAGAGCAGAGTGCTATCAACAGAGAGTTGATAGGAAGGGCAAGAATCAGAATGATCGTGGAAAACCGTATGCAGCTGGCAAAGGTTTCCAGAAACAGAGTGGGATGAAGAGGCCTAGTGAGGGAGACTCTAGTGCCCCTGCTAAGTGTTATAGATGTGGTCGGGCTGGACATCGTGTCCATGAGTGTACCAGTGCTGGGATGAAGTGTTTCAAGTGTGGAAAAGGTGGTCATTTGGCTGCAGAGTGTCGATTGAAGACTGTAACTTGTTTCAACTGTGGAGAGTTGGGTCATATCAGTCCACAGTGTCCTAAGCCGAAGAGAGAGAACCAGTCGGGAGGCAAGGTCTTTGCTTTATCGGGTTCTGAGACTTCTGCAGATGATCGTTTGATCCGAGGTACGTGTTATATTAATGGCTTTCCTCTTGTAGCTATTATTGACACCGGTGCTACTCATTCCTTTATATCTTTGGATTGTGCTGTGAAACTTAAGTTAGAGATATCTGAGATGTATGGTAGTATGGTGATTGATACTCCTGCAAAGGGTTCAGTGACTACTACTTCAGTTTGCTTGGGTTGTCCTTTGAGTATTTTTGGTAGAGATTTTGGGATAGACCTTGTGTGTCTTCCACTAGTGCAGATTGATGTTATCCTGGGCATGAACTGGTTGGTGTTTAACCGAGTTTCTATTAACTGTTTTGATAAGACTGTGATATTTCCTGAGATCGAAGAAGGAAAGAGTTTGTTTCTATCAGCCAGGCAGGTGAATGAGGACGTAGCAGATGGGGCGGAGTTGTTTATGCTGTTAGCGACTCTGAAGGCTAAAGATAAACTGGTGATTGGCGATCTAGCAGTGGTGTGTGATTTTCCTGATGTGTTTCCTGAAGAAGTGAATGAATTGCCGCCAGAACGTGAAGTTGAGTTCTCGATTGATTTGGTACCTGGTACTAGACCGATATCGATGGCTCCGTACCGTATGTCTGCGGTTGAGTTAGCTGAATTGAAGAGTCAGTTGGAAGATCTGTTGGATAAGAAATTTATTCGTCCGAGTGTGTCACCGTGGGGTGCACCAGTGTTGCTGGTTAAGAAGAAAGAAGGTACTATGAGGTTGTGTGTGGACTACAGGCAACTGAATAAAGTGACGATCAAGAATCGGTATCCTTTGCCGAGGATTGATGATTTGATGGATCAGTTGGTTGGTGCGAGTGTGTTCAGCAAGATAGATTTGAGATCTGGGTATCATCAGATACTGTCGCATCCGCGAAAATCAACCGGCGAAGCTCAAATAAAAAATACAACACAGAGCCGCCACTGCGCGTTATTTATCCCAGGATAGGGAAAGGAAACGCTCAGAGAAACCTGGAAAGGAAATGGTCTCGCGACCAAAGAGAAAGGGTAAGGGAGTCGGTTACGCAAGGGGAAGGTATTAGCACCCCTCGCGTCCGTCGTACTCGACGGGATCCACGTCCTAGGATAAAGAAAAGGTTGCTAAAACATCACACACACACACGGGGAACGCAGGTGGGGTTAGGAGAAGGGAGCTCGATAAGGTATCGCACCTTATGCCTACATATCTTGTCTGGAACAAGAATCAGAGCCTCTGTAGTTCGGCTTACGCACGCCAAACAACACAAAACGCACAAGCAAGCAAGGGTGGCAAACATGGAGCCCGACAACCACTGGATGGAATTACGTCAGCATCCGAACCAAAACACACTCAAAAGGGCAAACGTGGAGCCCGACTGCCAATCACTGGGCTTACGTCGGCATCCGAACCAAAACACACAGTCAGATAACAAGTAAACACACGCAAAAAAGAAAAAGGTTGCCCGGAGTGGTCTCGCACGACCACCTGCCTACATACCTCGTCTGGAACGAGGATCAGGGCGATGTAGTTCCCCTGAAAGGGACTAAATTGCTAACCAGAAACCAGGGGAAGACACGACACTAGGGAGACTACGACTCGAGCCTAGTGTTGTCATGCAAAGTCACCCTAAGTTCAGTTTTCTATCCTACTTGCATAAGCAAACTACTCCTATCCAGGAAAGAAGCAAGCACACAAGCAAACATCAAATGAGAACAAGCATCTCAAACAAGCATGTCAATCAGATATCCACACAGCACACTCTATAGCCAAACAAGGGGGCTCAATCAATCAGGTTTGACTGCCTAAGCAAGTCGTCTGTGCAGGCTGGGTTTGCTCTTAACCTTGCCATTACGAGGCTAAGGTGAAGCAGATGAAAGGATGAAGTGAGGATCAGACCTCACAGCTCTTATCCCTAACCAGGGAGAGCTTCTGACAAATGAGCATGGGTCCAGAATGGGGGAACCCTTCTATACTCGATGACTCTGACACAATGTGCACTGCACGGATCTTGGGCTTATGATCTCAATGCTACAACCATGTAATGGGAGCAAGGAGAAGACTCCACTGAATAGTGGGGGATAGATTGCTTATCCCTACCTTCCACCAATTGCCTCTTTAGAGGACTTTCACCTGCTTAGGCACAAAATGTAAACAATCACAATCATTGCCTCTTAAGGAGGACTTCAGACATTTATTTGCCCGGTCAAATAACAGACCGGGTCTCCAGACTACATGAAGTTAGGAAGTTATACCTCAATGCCAGTTGCTTAAGCAAAGCAAAGCAAAAGTTCACAAGGAACTGAGCAACTAAAAGTACCTGGAAACAGTCAAACACAGTTAGTACTCAGACAGACAAAACTAAACAGCAAAAGTTCAATCAGTCAGACTATACAAAGCAATGCACAACAAGGCAAGCTCAAAGCTTAAGCCCAAGCTTCATCACCTACAAAACAATGTTATGTTAGTGTACAAACATCAAACAACACCATTTCAATCAATTTGATTCATTCTCCATGTGCATTATGCTTTTGATCCTGAAAAATCAAGCAAATATTAGCAACAAGACCACTAGGCTAAGCCTAGGGTCCAACGCAAGAAAAAATTCCTAAACAGCAAGGTATTCACCAACCAAAGTCAAATTAATGTCAAACAAGAGCAAACACACTTGGTCTCATGTTTATATCATTCATTATGTTCATTTTATGCACAAAACAATCCATATTGGTTCAAATGAAGCATCAAACATGCAAACAGAACTATTGCATTCAAATCCACATCAAAACAATTCCAAAAATTCTCAAATAATTTACACCTAAACAGGGGATATTCAAGGACTACCATGTCAAATTTGAGCTCAATTGGGCAAATGGAACCATGTCAATGAAAATCAACAAAAACAGACACAATTATAGGCTCCAAATCACAACACCAACACATGCTTCCACTTCAAAAATTCATAACTCAATGAAAACAAAAAAGAAATGGATGAGACCAAAACAGGGATGTCACACAATGTGTCTATTACAAGCATACCAAATTTCATGATCATTCAATACCATATGAGCATTTCACACTGATTCTACCAACCTATGTCACATGAACTTGTAAATTCAACCACCAGAGATGAAAAATAGCAATCAATTTGAAAATGCAATGTAAAATTCCACAAAAATTCACATAGCATCCTAACATGTTAATCAACCATCATGCAAAATTTCATGTCATTCCAACAAGTATAGACCACTCAAAAAAATCCAGCAAATTGACACAATGAGGTGTGACACACATTGTCACACCTAAGTTCAAAAATTCACATCTCCATGGCCAGGTATCAAAAATTCATGAAATCTACATGGAAATGAGCATCAATCAGTCAACAATTGCCACAAAAATTTTAAAGAATTTATTTTACATTATGAGAATTTCATGAACCAAATGGTAAAATGTATCAAATGTGAACACATGTGAAATAAGCCTAGGTCAAACAATATTTTTATCATGCACAACCTTGACCAATAGGTCAAACAAATTCTACACTCAACAACAAAGTCAACACAACAATCTCCATATTTTTCTGATTTTTCTACATTTTTTTATGAATTATCTAAGGTCATATGAATTTTTTAAGAATTAAACAAATTAATTAGAAATTATCCAATGGCATTATTGTAATTAAATTAGGCGGGAGCGGTAAACGCCTGGTTTGAAAATTTAAACCAAAAATTGGATCAAACAGTGTTTCATCATCACCTTCAGTGCAACATTTCCAGAAATTCACAAAATCGAAGAACATCAAATCTTCATGGAAATTAACAAGCATGGGACCATTCGAACCGTATGAACATCAACAACACGAATATGAACTTATTTTTGTCCAACTCTTCCTAAATCATGTGAATCGATCGATCTAGGGTTTGGACATGAAACTTCAAATCACGATTGCGCAGCCTATGGTTCATTATTTGCTAAACTACATATATCATCATAACCTACGTAGCATGAACTTCCAAACGCATATGAACAATTAACAAATCGTGAGAATCGAATTTCTCCAAACCTGGAAATGGCAGTACAATTCGTGCTGTTCTTGAGCTTTAATTCCTTCAAACAGTTGCAGTAGGATGATGAGGAAGACGAATGGAGCAGTTAGATTCAAATACAAGAGCCTCTAGCGCGCGAATTCACCATTTCACCATGGATGATGCTTCTTTGACAGCCATGATTCGAAGCTTTTCTTCCTTCAATTTCCAAAAACAGTTGGAGATATTGATGAATGGAGTTCAGTACAAAAAGAAATTCGAAAATTGGTTGAAGAATGAAGAAGTTTGATGGATTTGAAGCTTTTGGTGTTCTTGAGGGTTTGAGATAATTTGGATGAATTCTTGATCTGGTTTTGAAAAGTGTGCCTTCTGTTATGTTTAGGGAGTGATTAGGTTTATATATGTTAGCTTAATCACCAATTAATCATGTAATTAGCCAAGTTGGAATTGTTAATGAAACATGGTAAATTCAAGTGAGGGTAAAAATGGAATTTCCAAGGCCAGCTCCTTGCCACCTGTTTTGACAGCTCATACACCTTCCAAATGTCATGTGTGAGCTGTTGAAACTTGTGTCATGCTCATTGGTTAGGCCATTCTCATTTTCACCTTGTGTTTGCATTTTGTCCATTTTACAACTTCCATTTTTCAAGCCAATTCTCAAATTATGAAGCCTAGCCATGAAATGATGATTCCAACACATTTCAAATGCCACTCATGAGGTGTAGCAAAAATCCCTACTCAAAAATTCCAATTATTTTGAAAGTTGGACAATTTTGCCCTTGGTCCAATTTAACTGTCCAGTTGAAAATTGACTTTTTGCATTGACCATTTTTGGAAAAATCCAATTATGCACCATGAAAGTACATGTCAAATGGAGTTTGTGCATATAAAGAACTTGCAATTTGGACAAACCATGTGGAAGTTATGGCCTCCTGATTATGGGTCATTTTTGAAATTCACTGAGCCATAACTTGACAACCATACATGGGAATTTCAAGTTCTTGGACATTTTGGAAAGGTGAGAACAAGATCTACAACTTTCATGTTGAACAAATTTTCATTTGAAGCTTCCTTGGACACGTGGCTTTGAGGTCAAAAACTTTCCATTTTTGGAAACTTCAATTACAAGTCACTTTCTATTTTTGGCAGTTTTTGTCCTGACTTGATTTTCTTCATTCTTAAGCTTTGAGATGTCATTTAACACTTGTTCCAACATGAATGAAGTGTATCCAACTCATTTCCACCTCCAAATCCATCAGATCATGTACAGTTGACCACAGTTGACTTTTTCATCTGACAGATGAATCTGGCAATGCATAGATCAAACTGAGCTCCAATCTTCAACTGAAATGGCTCAAGGGTGACACCCTAGCCTCAATAAGCACAATATGACCATAAAATGAACCCCATAACCACCATAGACCCCATCTCCTGACTATGCCCTGACTGGCCCAATGCAACTGATTAGGATTGACCAGTGATCAAAACCCTAATCTCAAGGAATCTTCTTCAATCTCCTGATGACACCCAATCATGATGATGATGATGTATCACTTCAATCAAGATGAAGACCAATATCCATTGAGAACCATGAAACCCTAATTTGAACTGTCCCATCCTCAGATGATCAATGATCAGCCCAATAAACCCTAGGCTTGCACTTTTGACTTCCTCATCTTCTGATCAAGACTTGGGAGGATAGCTTGCACAATGTAACCACATGATATGCAATATGCAATGCCTAATGACCTAAAAATGATATGCTATATGAAAATGCTAGTCCCAAGAGAGGAGGGCAAATTTTGAGGTGTTACAGCTGCCCCTATTCAATCCACTGTGAACCTGTCGATACGAAATAGCCTCGGCTTTCGGATGATCAGGGTGAAGAGTGATTGAATACCAAGAACAGACGAACAATTTGCACTCTGATGGGATAATAATTAACGCCTGTCAGAATCGGCGAAGAAACAAACTCAAAACGTCGACCTGGATACCAAAATAAATGGTAACTCAGGGATAACCATGGCCTGATCACCACTCATCCGCTTGGGATTATTATTCTCTCTTCTTTTTTCCTTTTTCTTGAACCCCGAAATTTTTCTCTGCTTTTTTTCATTTTCTTGAACCCCGAAATTTTCTCTGCGCAAACGACCCTCGGATCTCTGCATTTGAACCCCATTCTCCTGTTTGCCAAAATAAATGGACCCCATTCTCCGATTTGAACCCCAGTCGCCTGACGATGACTCGCAATCGCCAATAGAACCCCGTTCTCCAGAAAATGCCGCAACATCTCCTTCTCTCCATTTGAACCCCAGAACATGCCTCAGCATTTCTTTTCTCCATTTGAACCCCAGAACATGCCTCAGCATTTCTTTTCTCCATTTGAACCCCAGAAAATACCTCAGTATCTCCTATCTCTCGTGATAATTCCGCTGGCAATGACGGAAATAACACCAAACCACTCTGAGGGCGACATGTCAGAGGGTAAACCTTCACAAAAGGAAGGTAACATGTGCATCTCTTCTTCCGAAGACACCCGTAACGACCTCCACTGGCATCCGCCAAAGTCTAAGGTGACACATGAACAGAAGATAATCCTAAGGACCTCATCCCGGATACAATCTTCAACTTCAATCTTCATTTGAACCCCAGAAAATACCTCAGTATCTCCTTTTCTCCATTTGAACCCCGGAATCGCGCTGATCGCGTAACGTCTTCTGATATCATTTCCATCTCTGTCCGACGGAAACATTTCCTCCAATATCGCACTACTGGGGAACACTGCTGATCTGACGTCATGATGCTAAAACTCCTCAGAGTGACATCTCCCACCGGGCACTGACTGATGACCGGGAGAGAACTCGACGTTTACTGGACATCGAATCGATGATGTTGACAGACACCAAAGAAAACTCGACCAGACACTTACTGATGACTGGGAGAAAACTCGACGTTTACTGAACATCGAATCAATGATGTTTACTGACACCAAACAATGATGTTGACAGGACATCAAACAATGATGTGACAGGACATCGAACTATGATGTTTACGGGCATCAGACAATGATGTTTACAGGCATCAAACAATGATGTTTACAGGCATCAGACAATGATGTTGACAGGACATCGAACAATGATGTTGACAGGACATCAAACAAGGATGTTGACAGGACATCGAACAATGATGTTGACAGGACATCAAACAAGGATGTTGACAGGACATCGAACAATGATGTTGACAGGACATCAAACAAGGATGTTGACAGGACATCGAACACTGATGTTGACAGGACATCAAACAAGGATGTTGACAGGACATCGAACAATGATGTTGACAGGACATCAAACAAGGATGTTGACAGGACATCGAACAATGATGTTGACAGGACATCAAACAAGGATGTTGACAGGACATCAAACACTGATGTTGACAGGACATCGAACAATGATGTTGACAGGACATCAAACAATGATGTTGACAGGACATCAAACAAGGATGTGGGAAATAACTCGACGTTTACTGGACATCGAATGATGATGTTTACTGACACCAAAGAAAGCTCGACCAGACACTTACTGATGACTGGGAAATACTGTTGTTCCAAACTCACAATGCTGAACTCCTCGGAGTATCGTCTTCATTGTCCGGCAAAACCAATCCTCAAGCGGTAACCACGGCTCGAATCGCGCTGATCGCGTAACGTTCTCCAATCTTCATTCCCATCTCGGCCCGACGGAAAAGCTTCCTTCAGTATCGCACTACTGGGGTACATCTCTGATCCAATCATGAGGCTAAACTCTTCGGAGTAACACCTTCACTGTCCGACACAACCACTTCTCAAACGGTAACCACGGCTTGAGACTAGCTCTATGCTTGCGACAATGATGCATGATCTTTTTCTGCGTAATGCTCCATAATTATGGAAATGCTACGCGATTTATTATTTTTCTATGCAACATGCTATGCTTATTCTACATGATGAATGCATACAAAGTATCCCCTCAAGGGACTCCTCTGGGAAGCACGAGACACTCTGCTGAGGAACTCGCCATTGCTCCAACTCCACCCTGCTGGGGAATAGCACTGCTGCTGGGAATAAGGCAACCCTTGCTGGGGAAAAACCTCCTTTGCACCCAATCCGCTCGAGGAAATGCTGGGGATAGGAACCACCAACACTCTGTGGGGATACAGTCTTTTGACTTGCTGGGGACATCAATCCCGACTCTGCTTTGGGAACCCTCACAGATACCTGACGACTTCACTGGGAAATGCTCACAGATACTCCGCTGGGAAAACAACCACCTCCAGGCCTGGCAACTGGGGAAGCATCGATCTGACATCTGCTGGGGATAACCATCCGGACCCTGCTAGGGAAGCGAATGCCACTCCGCTGGGGACAACCCATGCAATTCATAGATAGCATCAACTCAGCTGGGGATGCAGATATCCGTCCGCTACGGGAACTTGTTCAATCCACTGGTAGGATGAACACTGCTGGAGATATATTTCATTGAAACCCGCTCCACTCGGGGAACTGCTGGAGATATATTTCTTTGAAACCCGCTCCACTCGGGGAATAGCAACCTTCTGGCCTGGCTGCTGAGGAAATACCGTTGTAACCCTGCCGGGATAACCATCCTGACTCGGCTGGAGAAGTCCACAGACCTTGTATCTGCTGGGGAGCTAGTCCTATGATTCTGCTTGGGGACTTAGCTGGGAAATAAGAATAATTGGCACAAAACACCCGTTGACTCATCGAAACACGTTATCTACCTCCAATACTCACATCAGCTTTCCACTTTTGAGAACTCCCAGACTCGTCTGGACCTTTTCTGCTCCATCATCTTATATTCCAAGTCGCTCCGCGCTCGACGGAGAACGTACTCCTGGGATTTATACATAATTTCAACCTTTCGACTTTGAAGAGTCTTCTTGGTTAATTTCAAAGGTCGTCGGACGTCTCGTCGTCTCTCCGTTCCTTTCTTCATGCACTCGTTCCTGATCAGACTCTGTGGGGAATTACATACTCTCCAATCTTCCGACTTTGAAGAGTCTTCTTGGTTATCATCAAGGATCGTCGTACGTCTCAACGTCTTCGTCATTCTTTCATATTCATTCGTCCCTGGTCGGACTCTCTGGGGATCTGTGACAAAGCTTCCACACCACAACCTGCAAGTGAGTGAAGAATATCTAACAGTTCCTGCAAAATAAACCGTCAGATAAAACCGTGCCCCAGGCGTGTCAAGATTTCCACACTTGGGTCACTCAACCTTCCAAATAAGATTTCAAGTTCTCAATCTTATAAACATGCATTGGAAGGGACCTGTATGTCTTAAAAATGCAAAGATTTTTTATCAAAAATATCTGGATGTTTTTGCAATCAAAGCGGTAATGAAAAACAAAAACAAAATTATTTGACTGAATATGCATTTTATTGATTGGAAAAGTGTGGCTCAAAGGAGCAATACAAAAGGAAGCAATTCCTGAAAAGAGGTAATTGCACAAAAGGAAAAATCCATCCTAATGGCAACGTGAAACCCGTGATCTCATCGAGTTCCAACTCGGTTACACCCCATATGTCCTCAGACTCTCCATGCATTCTGCCTTCTGAACAAGACGCTTCTGATTGATCCCTACCGGGTATTATCCATGATGCTTTAACCAAAGCGCAAACGATCATGCTGGACGCTGTTGTTCGTTTCAATCCCTCTTTTGCCTGGACCGCCCTTTCGGGTTTTCAGTCCACCGGGATACCCATTTTTGCCCAAGTCGCCTTTTCAGGTTTTCGACTTGCCGGGTGTACATTTTCTCATTTTATCCCTAATTTTTGCCCGAACCTTTCTTTCTGTCTTTGGTTCGCCGGGATGCCCATTTTTGCCTGGACTATTTTGTTCTTTTCGTCCAGCGGGTCAATTATACGAAGTATTTTTTAACTGCGTCCGCATTCACAGGGGATGGAAAATCCTCGCCATCCATGGTCGTTAACAACAAGGCTCCACCAGAGAAAACCTTCTTGACCACGAATGGACCTTCATAATTGGGTGTCCATTTGCCCCTTCGATCGTTCTGAGGAGGAAGGATCCTTTTCAGCACCATATCACCTACGTGATATACCCGAGGTCGCACTTTCTTGTCAAAAGCACGCTTCATCCTTTGCTGGTATAATTGCCCATGACAGATGGCTGCTAGCCTCTTTTCCTCTATCAGGCTTAACTCCTCGTACCGGGTCCTTACCCATTCAGCCTCTTGCAACTTGACGTCCATCAGGACTCTCAAAGAGGGAATCTGAACCTCAACAGGTAGCACAGCCTCCATTCCATATACCCACGAGAAAGGCGTTGCCCCAGTAGATGTACCGAGGTTCAATACCCAGGATACAAGCTTCATACTCCATCACACCATCGGTGCCTTCAAATGTTATCCGGGTAACAAAAGCCTATTCACCTTAACCTCCCCATCAGACATCAGAATCCGTTCGGATTTGGGGTCAGGCCCCTCCTCCGGGATTGGTCACTCTCAATCTTTCGATTTGAGTACCTCGAGATGTCCTCATCAGGGAACTCAAACTTCATCGGTTGATAACCTCAACGGGTTGCAGAGAGATGTAATCAGACAATACACCCCTTGATTGCTTTCTGAGCGGATCACAAATCAGTCAACATTCTTTTGCTCTCCCGCAACCCGTCCGGTCGATGCTGGCTTCTCAAACACATATTCGATCGGATCCGTCTCGGAAATCCACAAAGTGGCATGAATCAGCATATACTGTCTCAGTCGTCGAGCAGCCTATGCCAAAGTACATCAAGTTTTCTCGAACAGTGAATGTATTGTTTCACAGTCGGTAAACCTTTTGCTAAGGTAAATTGCATGCTCTTTTCGACAAGACTCGTCATGCTGACCCAATACACCTCGTAGACCCCTCGAAGGCTGTCAAGTACAGATTAACAGTCTCTCTCCACAGGAGGTAATAGAATCAGAGGTTCCTGCAACTTAATCTTTCATTTTTCAATGCCCCTTGGCAATCCTTATTTCACCTGACCGTTTGATTTTTCTTTCAATGGCTTGAATATGGATTCACACGTGGCTGTTAGATGAGATGTGAACCATGACAGGTAGTTCAATCTTTCTAAGAAACCACGAACCTCTCTTTTTCTGTTCTTCCTCGGTTCAGGCGTTTTTCTTATTGTTTTTTTTTACTCTTTTTTTTTTTTTTTTTTTTTTTTTTGCAGGATGAACCTCGATTCCTCCCTTACAAAGGACCCCAACATCTTACCGGACCGCACTCTGATAGTGCACTTATCTGAATTCAACCTAAGTTTGAATAATCTCAACCGGTCAAACGACTTGCCCCGGTCTGTCAGATGCCCCTCTTCTGTTTGGGACTTTGCTATCATGTCATAGCATAGCATTCAACTTCATGATGAATCACATCATGAAACAAAGTCACCATGGCTCTCTGATAAGTAGCATCGGCGTTCTGCTTCTCTAGAGGACAGTCTCCTTCATGGTAGTTTGTGCATAATGACACCGGTATCCGTCCCTGGCATATCCTGACACGACCAGGTGAAGGCATCCACGTGCTTCCTTCAACAGGACTACCATTTTGCTCTCGACTCGCCTCTGAAGCGGCCCCAATTTTTTTCCTTCCTGACCTCGGCGGTGCTTGGAATAACAACCTCAATCCGCTCCTCATGCGGCTGAATCACCTTCTCCTCTGGTTTTAACATCCTGGTTAATTCCAGCAGATCACAATCTTCTTCGCCTTCTTCTTCGGCATGATTGCTCGGTTTGTCGAAGTCATATGTGGTGTAACCAAATCGTTATCAACGAGATCCGGAGAATATTTTTAAATTCGGAACGAGACGAATCAAAAAAAGAAAAATGAAAATAAACATTGCCATTTTTATTTGTTTTTAAACTGCAAAAATAAATGAAAAACAGGGAACACCGCTTTTTGACTGAAAAACATCCATTTATTAATGATGCAGAAAATGCAAATTTATGAACATGAGGTGGCCCTTACAATGAACCATTACGTATCGGGCTACACATATGGCTTTCATGCAAATAACACTGAAAACAGAAAATATTACTCTTCAGGATGAGTGTCAGTGATGATCTTGTTTAGGCCTTCCAGCTTCCCGGTACGCACGGCTTTATCCAACCACTGAACTTGCAGTTACTGTCATTCTCTTCACCCACCGCACAGGCGTAATCCGAATCTTCAGCAATTGCACTCACCATCGCCTGACCATGTGCCGGCATGGGATTGGCATTAACATTCGGAGATGGCGCAAAATTGATGGCCTTGGAGTCTACCAGATCCTGGACAACATTCTTGAACGCTCTACAGCCCTCAATGTTATGCCCCGGTGTTCCAGAATGAAATTCGCATTGGGCGTTCTCATCATAGTTAGGTGGCCTCTGATCCGTTCTCATCGGAACCATCGCCCTCGGCTGAACCAACCCAAGATCCATCAGCTTTTTGAATAGAACAGCATATGTCACGGGTGGCCTGTCAAAATGGCGATCAACCCCTTTTCCTTTCACTGGATACCCGGCTCTCTGTTGAGGTGGCTGACGTTGCTGTCGTACAGACTGATTACCGGCAGGAATGGTTACAGCAGCAGTGTGCTGGTAGTAACGATCCCTACCGTGTCCTCTCTGGGCATACACAGCACTCGATTCACCTTCATTCTTGCGTTGACCATTCCCAAATGGCTTCTTCGACCCTGATGACGAAGCATTACCTTGAATCTTCCCCATTTTCAGCCAACTTTCAATTCTTTCTCCAGCCACCACAATATCAGCAAAGTTGGTTACCGGACAACCCACCATCCTTTCAGCAAAAACCCCTTGCAGGGTACCCATAAAGAGATCAGACATCTCTCTGTCCACTAGAGGAGGTTGCACTCTGGCAGCCAATTCCCTCCACCTCTGCGCATACTCTTTAAACCCTTCACTTGACTTCTGAGACATACCCTGCAGCTGGGTACGACTCGGGGCCATATCAGCATTGAACTGATATTGTTTAAAGAATGCATCTCCCAGATCCTGTCAGCTCTTGATGTCAGCAGATTTCAACTTGGTATACCACTCCAGAGATCCTCCAGACAGACTGTCCTGGAAGAAGTACATCCACAGTTTCTGATCTGCCGTGTATGCAGAGATTTTGCGGACGAATGCCTGGAGATGAGTTTCCGGGCAGGAACTCCCATTATATTTGTCAAATGCGGGCGCCTTGAACTTTTGTGGGATCACAATCCCCTCGACCAGCCCCATGTTGGACATGTTGACAAACCCCGGAGTAGCATGGCTTTCTAGAGCCCTTACCTTCTCTGCCAGCAATTGAATTTCTTTGCTTTGTGGCTGAGCACCATATTGACCGAATGGCTCATTGTGCATGGAGAATTGATCAGCTTCTCGGTCCTCCTCCCTGTCCTCGTCCACCCCAAAGAAAGGCGGGAACAGATTATCCTTCAGATTAGGACTCATCGGACCAGGTTGACCCCCTGTAGCAGTGCCAAAACCGGCAGCATTATTCACCATACCCACGGTTGCTCTTTTTCACCGTCTCTGGATCCACCAGGCCCCTGGTCGGAGACACCATCCAGGTTAACCCCACTGTTCGCTGCTGAAGCCCGCTCGAGCTTTTCGACTTTGTCAGCCAAAGCTTTCTGACCAACTGCAAAACCCTGCATGATGTTGATCAGCTCATTCATCTTGTCCTTCAGCTCGAGGATATCTGTGTTTGGGAGATCCATCAGTCGAGGAGTATTGCGTCTGGTGAAGTATCTGTGAGGACGGGTTGAGTGCAAAGGTACAGCTCTACGAGCACGAGCAATGATTCCTGCAAAACAGCAAACAGGTTAATATGCATGAATGCGACGTCTATCCATATGAGGAAGCTTCTGTCTTTCGATCCTGGTTTCATCGAGACAGATAAAATTTCACCAATAACATTTTGACATCCAGATGTCTCTCAACCAGATTCTCAATCCATAATGCTCCCCATATGGCTAGACGTGAGTTTGAGTGCAGATGAATGCAAAATGAGAATGATGCAGATGTATGCAATGCACTGGGCCATCCTCCAAGTCATCTGATCATCTGTTGCTCTGAGTCACAGCCCTGATTTCTGAACCGATCACAACCATCTGAGGAAACTGTAACCACAAATCCAACTCAAGGGTTCCGAAATAAACGGAAGACAGATACATCATCATCATCATCATCATCAGTCTCTGAGCAGACACTCACAACCATCTGAATCGGCCCGGGGAATCCTGAAATAAACGGATCCCCACTGATAAATAACTCGGCCCGGGGAATCCTGAAATAAACGGATCCCCACTGATAAATACCACGGACAGCACTCCGGCGTCTCTGCAATAAACGACCATAAATCCGACTTATAAAGATGACTCTGATCCACGGAACAAAAAGTCACCATCTGAGTCACCATCTGATCATGCATCTGTAAGAATCACCCTCCCCTCACAGGTAAATTCTAATCAGGTCACCCTAAGGCGGATAATAGTCTCGACAATCGGGCGGAGATACTCAATGGGTTTGCCCTTTCGGGTGTGCCATTGTAGCTCTCCTGAGATCGTCTAAACCAAAGATCCGGGAAATGATCGGTCACCAGAGTCAGCAGCCCAAAAGAGATAACCCAACCAAAGTGGAAAATCCCACTGGAAGAGCATTTCTCAGATGAACCTCGTCCGGCTTGTGGTATGTCACACCGCAACATCATGCCCAACCAACATGTGAGCGACGCGAGACCACGCTAATCCTAGGTGTACACTCGGGCCTGGGTTTTAGCCCCACTCAGAACACCCACCCCAAACAGAGGAAACACCTGCACGGAGGACAGCAACATGATAGTATGATGCATGCAAGTATTTAATGCAAATATAGATACACACTGGTTAGAATAATAAATGCAATAAATAACACACAACAAGCAACCTAAACTAATCCTAGAACGCTAGGAAGGACTCGCTTAGGGAAGATGGACCAGCACAGGTCTACATCTTATTATCCCCAGCAGAGTCGCCAGCTGTCGCATCCGCGAAAATCAACCGGCGAAGCTCAAATAAAAAATACAACACAGAGTCGCCACTGCGCGTTATTTATCCCAGGATAGGGAAAGGAAACGCTCAGAGAAACCTGGAAAGGAAATGGTCTCGCGACCAAAGAGAAAGGGTAAGGGAGTCGGTTACGCAAGGGGAAGGTATTAGCACCCCTTGCGTCCGTCGTACTCGACGGGATCCACGTCCTAGGATAAAGAAAAGGTTGCTAAAACATCACACACACACACGGGGAACGCAGGTGGGGTTAGGAGAAGGGAGCTCGATAAGGTATCGCACCTTATGCCTACATATCTTGTCTGGAACAAGAATCAGAGCCTCTGTAGTTCGGCTTACGCACGCCAAACAACACAAAACGCACAAGCAAGCAAGGGTGGCAAACATGGAGCCCGACAACCACTGGATGGAATTACGTCAGCATCCGAACCAAAACACACTCAAAAGGGCAAACGTGGAGCCCGACTGCCAATCACTGGGCTTACGTCGGCATCCGAACCAAAACACACAGTCAGATAACAAGTAAACACACGCAAAAAAGAAAAAGGTTGCCCGGAGTGGTCTCGCACGACCACCTGCCTACATACCTCGTCTGGAACGAGGATCAGGGCGATGTAGTTCCCCTGAAAGGGACTAAATTGCTAACCAGAAACCAGGGGAAGACACGACACTAGGGAGACTACGACTCGAGCCTAGTGTTGTCATGCAAAGTCACCCTAAGTTCAGTTTTCTATCCTACTTGCATAAGCAAACTACTCCTATCCAGGAAAGAAGCAAGCACACAAGCAAACATCAAATGAGAACAAGCATCTCAAACAAGCATGTCAATCAGATATCCACACAGCACACTCTATAGCCAAACAAGGGGGCTCAATCAATCAGGTTTGACTGCCTAAGCAAGTCGTCTGTGCAGGCTGGGTTTGCTCTTAACCTTGCCATTACGAGGCTAAGGTGAAGCAGATGAAAGGATGAAGTGAGGATCAGACCTCACAGCTCTTATCCCTAACCAGGGAGAGCTTCTGACAAATGAGCATGGGTCCAGAATGGGGGAACCCTTCTATACTCGATGACTCTGACACAATGTGCACTGCACGGATCTTGGGCTTATGATCTCAATGCTACAACCATGTAATGGGAGCAAGGAGAAGACTCCACTGAATAGTGGGGGATAGATTGCTTATCCCTACCTTCCACCAATTGCCTCTTTAGAGGACTTTCACCTGCTTAGGCACAAAATGTAAACAATCACAATCATTGCCTCTTAAGGAGGACTTCAGACATTTATTTGCCCGGTCAAATAACAGACCGGGTCTCCAGACTACATGAAGTTAGGAAGTTATACCTCAATGCCAGTTGCTTAAGCAAAGCAAAGCAAAAGTTCACAAGGAACTGAGCAACTAAAAGTACCTGGAAACAGTCAAACACAGTTAGTACTCAGACAGACAAAACTAAACAGCAAAAGTTCAATCAGTCAGACTATACAAAGCAATGCACAACAAGGCAAGCTCAAAGCTTAAGCCCAAGCTTCATCACCTACAAAACAATGTTATGTTAGTGTACAAACATCAAACAACACCATTTCAATCAATTTGATTCATTCTCCATGTGCATTATGCTTTTGATCCTGAAAAATCAAGCAAATATTAGCAACAAGACCACTAGGCTAAGCCTAGGGTCCAAAGCAAGAAAAAATTCCTAAACAGCAAGGTATTCACCAACCAAAGTCAAATTAATGTCAAACAAGAGCAAACACACTTGGTCTCATGTTTATATCATTCATTATGTTCATTTTATGCACAAAACAATCCATATTGGTTCAAATGAAGCATCAAACATGCAAACAGAACTATTGCATTCAAATCCACATCAAAACAATTCCAAAAATTCTCAAATAATTTACACCTAAACAGGGGATATTCAAGGACTACCATGTCAAATTTGAGCTCAATTGGGCAAATGGAACCATGTCAATGAAAATCAACAAAAATAGACACAATTATAGGCTCCAAATCACAACACCAACACATGCTTCCACTTCAAAAATTCATAACTCAATGAAAACAAAAAAGAAATGGATGAGACCAAAACAGGGATGTCACACAATGTGTCTATTACAAGCATGCCAAATTTCATGATCATTCAATACCATATGAGCATTTCACACTGATTCTACCAACCTATGTCACATGAACTTGTAAATTCAACCACCAGAGATGAAAAATAGCAATCAATTTGAAAATGCAATGTAAAATTCCACAAAAATTCACATAGCATCCTAACATGTTAATCAACCATCATGCAAAATTTCATGTCATTCCAACAAGTATAGACCACTCAAAAAAAT
The DNA here is from genome assembly GCF_024323335.1 of Lathyrus oleraceus. Taxonomy (NCBI): domain Eukaryota; kingdom Viridiplantae; phylum Streptophyta; class Magnoliopsida; order Fabales; family Fabaceae; genus Lathyrus; species Lathyrus oleraceus. The sequence continues at coordinate 134,215,825 of NC_066584.1, forward strand.
CCAGCAAATTGACACAATGAGGTGTGACACACATTGTCACACCTAAGTTCAAAAATTCACATCTCCATGGCCAGGTATCAAAAATTCATGAAATCTACATGGAAATGAGCATCAATCAGTCAACAATTGCCACAAAAATTTTCAAGAATTTATTTTACATTATGAGAATTTCATGAACCAAATGGTAAAATGTATCAAATGTGAACACATGTGAAATAAGCCTAGGTCAAACAATATTTTTATCATGCACAACTTTGACCAATAGGTCAAACAAATTCTACACTCAACAACAAAGTCAACACAACAATCTCCATATTTTTCTGATTTTTCTACATTTTTTTATGAATTATCTAAGGTCATATGAATTTTTTAAGAATTAAACAAATTAATTAGAAATTATCCAATGGCATTATTGTAATTAAATTAGGCGGGAGCGGTAAACGCCTGGTTTGAAAATTTAAACCAAAAATTGGATCAAACAGTGTTTCATCATCACCTTCAGCGCAACATTTCCAGAAATTCACAAAATCGAAGAACATCAAATCTTCATGGAAATTAACAAGCATGGGACCATTCGAACCGTATGAACATCAACAACACGAATATGAACTTATTTTTGTCCAACTCTTCCTAAATCATGTGAATCGATCGATCTAGGGTTTGGACATGAAACTTCAAATCACGATTGCGCAGCCTATGGTTCATTATTTGCTAAACTACATATATCATCATAACCTACGTAGCATGAACTTCCAAACGCATATGAACAATTAACAAATCGTGAGAATCGAATTTCTCCAAACCTGGAAATGGCAGTACAATTCGTGTTGTTCTTGAGCTTTAATTCCTTCAAACAGTTGCAGTAGGATGATGAGGAAGACGAATGGAGCAGTTAGATTCAAATACAAGAGCCTCTAGCGCGCGAATTCACCATTTCACCATGGATGATGCTTCTTTGACAACCATGATTCGAAGCTTTTCTTCCTTCAATTTCCAAAAACAGTTGGAGATATTGATGAATGGAGTTCAGTACAAAAAGAAATTCGAAAATTGGTTGAAGAATGAAGAAGTTTGATGGATTTGAAGCTTTTGGTGTTCTTGAGGGTTTGAGAGAATTTGGATGAATTCTTGATCTGGTTTTGAAAAGTGTGCCTTCTGTTATGTTTAGGGAGTGATTAGGTTTATATATGTTAGCTTAATCACCAATTAATCATGTAATTAGCCAAGTTGGAATTGTTAATGAAACATGGTAAATTCAAGTGAGGGTAAAAATGGAATTTCCAAGGCCAGCTCATTGCCACCTGTTTTGACAGCTCATACACCTTCCAAATGTCATGTGTGAGCTGTTGAAACTTGTGTCATGCTCATTGGTTAGGCCATTCTCATTTTCACCTTGTGTTTGCATTTTGTCCATTTTACAACTTCCATTTTTCAAGCCAATTCTCAAATTATGAAGCCTAGCCATGAAATGATAATTCCAACACATTTCAAATGCCACTCATGAGGTGTAGCAAAAATCCCTACTCAAAAATTCCAATTATTTTGAAAGTTGGACAATTTTGCCCTTGGTCCAATTTAACTGTCCAGTTGAAAATTGACTTTTTGCATTGACCATTTTTGGAAAAATCCAATTATGCACCATGAAAGTACATGTCAAATGGAGTTTGTGCATATAAAGAACTTGCAATTTGGACAAACCATGTGGAAGTTATGGCCTCCTGATTATGGGTCATTTTTGAAATTCACTGAGCCATAACTTGACAACCATACATGGGAATTTCAAGTTCTTGGACATTTTGGAAAGGTGAGAACAAGATATACAACTTTCATGTTGAACAAATTTTCATTTGAAGCTTCCTTGGACACGTGGCTTTGAGGTCAAAAACTTTCCATTTTTGGAAACTTCAATTACAAGTCACTTTCTATTTTTGGCAGTTTTTGTCCTGACTTGATTTTCTTCATTCTTAAGCTTTGAGATGTCATTTAACACTTGTTCCAACATGAATGAAGTGTATCCAACTCATTTCCACCTCCAAATCCATCAGATCATGTACAGTTGACCACAGTTGACTTTTTCATCTGACAGATGAATCTGGCAATGCATAGATCAAACTGAGCTCCAATCTTCAACTGAAATGGCTCAAGGGTGACACCCTAGCCTCAATAAGCACAATATGACCATAAAATGAACCCCATAACCACCATAGACCCCATCTCCTGACTATGCCCTGACTGGCCCAATGCAACTGATTAGGATTGACCAGTGATCAAAACCCTAATCTCAAGGAATCTTCTTCAATCTCCTGATGACACCCAATCATGATGATGATGATGTATCACTTCAATCAAGACGAAGACCAATATCCATTGAGAACCATGAAACCCTAATTTGAACTGTCCCATCCTCAGATGATCAATGATCAGCCCAATAAACCCTAGGCTTGCACTTTTGACTTCCTCATCTTCTGATCAAGACTTGGGAGGATAGCTTGCACAATGTAACCACATGATATGCAATATGCAATGCCTAATGACCTAAAAATGATATGCTATATGAAAATGCTAGTCCCAAGAGAGGAGGGCAAATTTTGAGGTGTTACAGATACGTGTGAAAACTGAGGATATTCAGAAGACTGCTTTTAGGACAAGGTATGGACATTATGAGTATTCTGTAATGCCTTTTGGTGTGACTAATGCGCCTGGAGTATTTATGGAATATATGAATAGGATTTTCCATCCGTACCTAGATAAGTTTGTTGTGGTGTTTATTGATGACATTTTGGTGTATTCGAAATCTGAAGAAGAGCATGCTGAGCATTTGAGAGTGGTTTTAGAAGTTCTCCGAGAAAAGAAGTTATTTGCTAAACTGTCTAAGTGTGAATTTTGGTTAGAAGAGGTTAGTTTTCTTGGTCATGTGATTTCAAGAGGTGGTGTTGCTGTTGATCCTTCCAAAATAGAAGCGGTATCTAAGTGGGAAGCTCCGAAGTCTGTTGCTGAGATTCGAAGTTTTCTTGGTTTGCCTGGTTATTATAGGAAGTTCATTGAGGGATTTTCTAAGTTGGCGTTACCGTTGACGATGTTGACTAGAAAGGGGCAAGCATTTGTTTGGGACTCAAAATGTGAAGAAGGTTTCCAAGAGTTAAAGAGAAGGTTGACTACTGCTCCTATTCTGATATTACCGAGTTCGTCGGAACCATTTGAAGTTTACTGTGATGCTTCATTGTTGGGTTTGGGTGGTGTGTTGATGCAGAATAAGCAGGTTATAGCTTACGCTTCGAGACAACTGAGGGTTCATGAGAGGAACTATCCGACACACGATTTAGAGTTGGCAGCTGTGGTATTTGTTCTGAAGTTATGGAGACACTATTTGTACGGGTCAAGATTTGAGGTTTTCAGTGATCATAAAAGTTTAAAGTATTTGTTTGATCAGAAAGAACTGAATATGAGACAGAGGAGATGGTTAGAATTTCTGAAGGATTATGACTTTGGTTTGAATTACCATCTGGGTAAAGCAAATGTAGTGGCTGATGCGTTGAGTCGGAAATCATTGCATATGTCTATGTTAATGGTTAAGGAATTGGATTTAATTGAGCAGTTTAGAGACTTGAGTTTGGTGTGTGAGAGTACTCACAATAGTGTTAAATTGGGAATGTTGAAGCTAACGAGTGGTATTCTGGATGAGATCAGAGAGGGTCAGAAATCCGATATGCTTTTGGTTGATAAGTTGACTTTAGTAAATCAAGGTCAAGGTGGTGAATTTAGAGTTGATGAGAATGGTGTTTTGAAGTTTGGTAATCGGGTGTGTATTCCGGATGTTACCGAACTTAAGAAGAGTATCCTTGAAGAAGGACATCGTAGTGGCTTGAGTATTCATCCTGGAGCTACAAAGATGTATCATGATTTGAAGAAGTTATTTTGGTGGCCGGGAATGAAAAGAGAAATTGCGAGTTTTGTTTATTCCTGTTTGACTTGTCAGAAGTCAAAGATTGAGCATCAGAAGCCGTCTGGGCTAATGCAACCGTTGGCTATTCCAGAGTGGAAGTGGGATAGTATCAGTATGGATTTTGTTTCTGGTTTGCCGAGGACAAATAAGAATTTTGAAGCTATTTGGGTGATTGTTGACAGATTGACAAAGTCGGCTCATTTCATTCCGATCAGAATGGATTATCCGTTAGAGAGATTAGCCGAGTTGTATATTGAGAAGATTGTAAATTTGCATGGTATTCCGTCGAGTATTGTTTCGGACAGGGATCCTAGATTTACATCGAAGTTCTGGGAAGGTTTGCAGAGGGCTTTGGGAACTAAACTGAGATTGAGTTCTGCATATCATCCGCAGACTGATGGTCAGACTGAGAGGACGATTCAGTCACTAGAGGATCTGTTGAGGGCTTGTGTTTTGGAAAAGGGAGGTGCTTGGGATTGTCATTTGCCTTTGATTGAGTTTACCTACAACAATAGTTTTCATTCGAGCATTGGTATGGCACCGTTTGAAGCTTTGTATGGTAGGAGATGTCGGACACCTTTATGTTGGTATGAGTCCGGTGAGAGTGCTGTGGTTGGACCGGAGATTGTTCAACAAACTACGGAAAAGATTAAGATGATTCAGGAGAAGATGAGAATTGCTCAGAGACGTCAGAAGAGTTATCATGATAAGAGGAGGAAGTCACTTGAGTTCCAAGAGGGAGATCATGTGTTTCTTCGTGTTACTCCAATAACTGGTGTTGGTCGAGCTTTGAAGTCAAGAAAGTTGACACCTCGATTTATTGGTCCTTATCAGATTTTGGAGAGGATAGGAGAGGTAGCCTATCGTATCGCTTTACCGCCGTCGCTTGCGAATTTGCATGAGGTTTTTCATGTGTCTCAGTTGAGGAGGTACATTCATGATCCGTCGCATGTAGTCCAAGTAGATGATGTGCAGGTGAGAGATAACCTGACTGTTGAAACATCACCTATGAGGATTGAGGATCGAGAGTTGAAGCAGTTGCGGGGTAAAGAGATTGCCTTGGTGAAGGTAGCTTGGGGAGGACCAGCAGGTGGCAATGTGACTTGGGAACTGGAGAGTAAGATGAAGGAGTCTTACCTAGAGTTGTTCGCTTGAGGTATGTTTTCGAGGACGAAAACTCTTTAGTGGGGGAGAGTTGTAACACCCCGATAATAATATGATAATTATTTAAATTAAGTTAATAAAATATTTATTAATTTAATTGGATAATTGGATTATTATTATTATTATTTTGGAATTATTATTATTATTATTATTATTGGGATAATAATTATTGGAAAATATATAAGTTGGAATTTAGAAAATCCCATTTTTGGTAAAAAGGTTATTTTCACGTGAAAAGGGAAAAGAAGACAGAAAGTGGAAAAAGAGCAAGGGAACAAGGGTTGAAAGAAGGAAAGCTGGACGCTTAAAGATTCGCCGGATTAACTCAGGTAAGGGGGGTTTATCATCGATTAATGGGTATTATGGGATAATATGTGATGGGTAGTGAGAAACCATTGATTTGCCTCTGATTGAATGATGTATGATGAATTTGTGAACTTTTGGGATGAACGAAATTGGGATTTAAAATTGAAGAAATTCGTAGGAATTAGAGGTAGAAAGGTTAGCAATTTGTGAAATCGAAAGTGTATGATTCGTGTTAGATGAGATGAATGAATTGTGTGTAAAATTTGGATTGTGGAAGGTTGAATTGGATAGATCTCGTAGCAGAGAAAGCCATTGCAGATCTGGAAATTCTGGTTTCTGGTCATACGCGTATGGCACTAGGCAATACGCGTATGATGTGGCTGGTACGCGTATGGATGAGGTCTTACGCGTATGGGTGAGGAAAATGATAATTTGAACGTAGATCTTGTCTCTGTTGGTACGCGTATGGGAGAGTGGTACGCGTAGCATACGCGTATGAGATGGATGATACGCGTATGGGTTGGGCGAGGAAATGCGCCATACGCGTATGGGCATAGGCAATACGCGTATGGGCAGACTTGTGGTTTTTCTGAACTGTTGTTGTGCAGTTTTTGGTTGTTTAGGCTGAGTGATGTAACTTAGCTGATGTATGACGTAGTAGGGATCATTTCCCGTTGTTTTGAGCAGTATAGGTATTAGTAGAGTGTGCTAATACTGTGTTTAATCATTTGATATGATATGATGTGTTGATACATGTGTTGATGATGTATGATGAAATGCATAATGATGTGAATGTATATATTATGCATGTATTTGTGAATGGACTGTTGTATGGCTTAGAGTGTGAGCATGTGTCCATTGTGGATTGTTGTTGATGTTGCATTGCTAGATGATTAGCGTGCATAGCATAGCCTGTGGGGCTGTAGCTAATTCCCATAGTGAGGAATTAGTGAGTGAACCATTGTGGTTTTGTTGTTGATGTTTGCATGCTAGATGATTAGTGTGCATAGTCTAGCCTTCGGGGCTGTAGCTAATTTCCATAGTGAGGAATTAGTGAGTGAGTCACTAGGTCTCAAATGAGTGGGACTAGTGAGCTTAGTAGCCGTATCTGGAGGGATCGGTGAGCTTGAACTATATGTTCAAGAATAGTCGGTACCGCATGTGTGGAGTCTCATTGCATAAATTATGTATGGCGTATAATATGAATGGATGTATTCCAATATTATACGTGTGTTTGTGTTGGTGTTGAGTATTATGTTGAGTTGATGTGCTGTTACTGAATATATGTTTGGATTAGGGTGATGAAATGTGTTAAAATTACTTAGCATTACATAATGTTTTATAATGCTTATTATATTGATTGAGGAACTCACCCTTACAACTATTTTTCAGGTAACGAGAAATGAGTTGAGTAGAAGCGAATGCTTTGAGTCTAGTGTAGTTCTTTAGCGGGTCATGCTCTGATAGATGTAACATCGGGACGAAATGTTTGACTTGTTTTCATTGATGATTGCTGAATAAGCTTACATGTTTTGTATTGATGTTGGATTCTATTCCGCTGCGAATTATGCAAATGTTTTATTTGATTAAATAAATGAGCATGACAGGATATTTTGATGATTGTTATGAAACGATTGTGTGGCACCCTTCGGGGCATAATTACTCTGATTGATATTGTTATTATTTTAATTAAATAATTGGGGTATTAAGAAGGGTGTTACATGTGCTGGGGCAACATGACGAGTCTGGTCGAAAAGAGCATGCAATATACCACCTTAGCAAAAAGTTTACCGACTGTGAAACAAGATACTCACTGCTCGAGAAAGCTTGTTGTGCTTTGGCCTGGGCTGCTCGCCGACTAAGACAGTATATGTTGAACCATACCGCTTTATTGATTTCTAAGATGGATTCTATCAAATATCTATTTGAGAAACCTGCTGTCTCCTGAAAGAGCTATCACTGATAATGGTGCTAATTTGAACAACAAGATGATTACTGAACTTTGCACGCAGTTCAAAATAAAATACCATAATTCCGAATTGGCGACTTGGTAATAAAGCGTATCATTCTACCATAAGGTGATTCTAGAGGCGAATGGACTCCCACATACGAAGGGTCATTTGTAGTTAAGAAGGTATTCTCTGGTGGAGCCATGATGCTTGCTACAATGGATGACGAATAGTCCCCGCATCCCGTGAACACGGACATAGTTAAAAAATACTACGCATGTACACCCGGCAAGTCGAAAACCTGAAAAGGCGGCTTGGGCAAAAAGGGTATCCTGGTGGACTGAAAACCTGAAAAGGCGGTCCAGGCAAAAATTAGGGATTAAAGCGTATGACTATGTCCCGTTCTCGGTCAGCTTCATCCAAGTCAAAGGGACTGAACAAGCCAATCACTTCTATCCGACAGCAGGAGATGAGAGGCTTGAAGACATAATGACAGTAGTAGAATTAAAATCAATAGGACTTTTTCTTCATAGCTTTTCTTTGTTTTCTTGACAATTTCCTCTTACTAGGATTTCCGTCTCCTTGTGCACAAATTGCCTGTTTATAGGCCCTCTTTCAAAATCAATACAATTTTATTTCCAAAAAGATGCTTTTGTTTTACTTTCTCTATTTTGTTTGCATAAACGTCCATTGATTTAGTTTGAATTGATATATGCATTTGAATATGATTAATGTTTATCGAAATACATGCACAAAATAGCAATAGCAATTACTAAAAGACTTTAGGGTCGAGGATGAGGTCTAACCATGCTTTCCAACAAGTCCGGTTACAAATCCTTTCCCCGGCAAAAACCAGCTATTTCCCAGAAGAAATGGGCATCACCAGACAGACTGGTCATCTCTTCTATCCCCCAGCCAGGCTCTGTTGAATATTTCTATCATCAAACAGAAATCAAGTATCCACAGCTAAGCAAGGGCCGTCAATACAAGTATCTCCAACCAGAATATGGGGATTTATTTTCCCCAGTGGAGTCGCCAGGAAAAACTTTTCAGACGCATAATTCATTCATTACATCATTTCACAGCATACGCATGCATACAATGTTCGCATTTTCTTTTCGAAAGCATAAAACATCTCATGCATCATGACATGGCATGAAGCTAACTTTATTTTTCAGGTTAATTATCCTCCGGATACGGTCAAAATAAAGATCCATTCAGACGGACATCTTTATCGATTACATTCAAGATTCAAATACATCTTTCATATATAATCCATATGAACATGCTCGGATAAGCACTCTGATATCCTCCTAATGGTGGCATCTTTAAGCCCATCCCAGACATTTATTGCAAATACAACATCTACAAATACGATCAGATATAGCCTAACATACGGTTCATTCTGATTCAGCCCAACATATGATTCCTTCAATTACTCCGATACGGTCTAGCATACGACCCATTTGGATCTTCATTCCTCAGATACTACCTAGCGTACGGTCCATTCCGAGGTGTAGTCTAGCGTACGACTACTTTTCCCTAGATACAGCCTAATGGACGGCTCATTCTGCAACTCAGATACGATCTAGCGTACGATCCATTCTGACATTTATTTCCCAGATACAGCCTAATGGACGGCTCATTCTGCAACTCAGATACTACCTAGCGTACGGTACATTCTGAAACGTAGTCTAGTGTACGACTACCCTTTCACCCTCAGATACAGCCTAATGGATGGCTCATTCTGCAACTCAGATACGGTCTAGCGTACGATCCATTCTGATTCTTATTTCGTCAGATACGGCCTAACGGACGGCTCATTCTGCAACTCAGATACGATCTAGCGTACGATCCATTCTGATCTTTCATCCCCAGTGAAGTCACCCGCCTAAGGGACAACTCATTCTGCTATTCAGATACGATCTAGCGTATGATCCATTCTGATCTTTATCCCCAGCAGAGTCGCCAGTTCTGTCATACGGTGAACTGACTTGATGTGTTTTTGCTTTGGAAAGCAAATGTCGCGGATAGCAAGAGTCGCCACCGCCTTTCCTTATGGGATAAAAGAAAAGTCGATGGCGACTCTTGCTATCCGCGACATTTGCTTTCCAAAGCAAAAACACATCAAGTCAGTTCACCGTATGACAGTTGGTATTGGTTAAAATTGTTGTCTAATATTGTAGTATGTTTAAAATTCTGGTATAATATTGTAGTTAGCTAAAGTGAAAATTAATTATGGAATGTCATACAGAGATGACAAAAGGGCACATAATGTGCATCATTACAGAGATAACAAAATGGCACATAATATGCATCAGTACAAGCATAACTTAATGGCATACAATGGGCATCAATACAAGCATAACTTAATGACACATAATGTGCATCAATATAAGCATAACAAAGTGCATAAGTCGTAGACAAAATGGCATATAATGTGCATAAATACAAGCATAACAAAGTGCATAAGTCATAGACAGACATAAAGTTCATCATCTATTATTTCTTTTTCTTTCAAGACTTCAATGATCTGGTTAGAACCCCAAGCTTTGAATCATGTCCATGAGCTCTTTTTCCATGTGTACATGTTCCTTCATCATGTTCTATTACTGTGATTGGTTGGTCACTAGATGAACCCAAACATATGATTGGTTTTTGAAAGCATCTCAACTTAATTCTTTCACTCTGCCTTTTTCTAATCTTCATTAAGGGTTTTCTTCTTTCTTCAGCCTTAACATCTACTTTCTTCAGTTCATTCATCTTTTGGATCCAACCTTGATGGTAAGTGGCTTTAGCAGCTCCCATCATCAAATCCCTTATAAGGGTTCCACCACCAAACCTTTTCTTAAAATTTTCATACAAGTGTCTGAGACACAATCTATGCTCAATCATGTCAAACATTTCTTCAAAAACAACCACTAATCCCTGAAACATATTCAGAACATAAGCATCAATTAGTAACACTTTACCAACACACATAACACATGCATCACTTTACCAACATAGGCACCACATGATGAACTCAATTTACCAACATATACACAACATATAAATGAATTTAACAACATATACACACATATAGGTGATGAAACGAATAAAACACATGATGTTAATGTCATACCTTATATTGATCCGAGATGAATACATGTATTATTTCTTGTCAAATATCTTCCATCAAAAATTGTATAAACCACTTCCAACGCTCCCTTGTTTCAATTTCAACAACACCAAATGCCAATGGGAAGTACTGATCATTGGAATCCCTACCCACATCAATTAGAAGTTATCCATCGTATTTGGTCTTCAGATGACAACCATTAACTCCAACAAATGGTCTACATCCATTTATTAAACCCTTCTTACAACCATCAAAACATAAGTAAAATGAGTCAAACCTTGGTTGTATCGATGGAAATGGTCGTTCAACATGGATCTTCACAATATACTCAAGATTAACCCTTGTTAACTCAGCAACATACCCTCATAGATTTGCATATTTCTTGTCAGCGTCCCCTTCAATAATTTTCTTTGATATCAACTTTGTCCTTAATGATCTACCAACATTAATACCTACAGAGAAATTTTGTTTGATATCTTGCATATATCATGAATTCTCACTATTTCAGATGTTTGCATTCTCTTGATTATAGCCTTGGTCACCCACTATGAACTTGCAGATCTATTATCCAAAACCCTAGCACAGGTATGGGTATCCACCAATATTTTAATAGCATATGTATGCTTGTGGCCCACTTTAGAGCATAAAAAAATCATATTTAGCCTTGCATTCTACCATTACCCTATAACTCTCATTTTTTACAAATGTAATTTCCCTACCATTTAACACCGACTGCTCGCTAATTGCCTCCCTAAAGTCAACAAGAAAATTAAATTACACACTCCACTTAAATTTGTAGTTCTTATTGAGCTGTTATTTCCTAAACCTTTCAAACTTTGACTCTTCTTCATCACTAGATTCATCTTCATCTGAACTATCCAATTCATCACTATAATATTCATCATCTTCAGTTTTATTGTTGGACCTACCTATTAATCCTGCAACTACCTCCCCTTTGATTTATAGGTACAGTTACATCAACTCCATCAAATCCATCTACAAAAGAAGTAGCTCTATCATCCTCAGTATCATATAACCCTTAAACCACCTCTCATCTAATCCTTCTACATATGTCACCCCATTAACACACTTAGGAAACCTTACTCTCACTTTTATGTCATCAACATCATGTTCCACAAATATATATCCATTAACATTAGTTAGACAAGTATATGCAACAAAATCATATGCATCATCATCCTTCGATATCTGAAAGAAATCCTCATCTATTTCCAGAATTTTCATCCACAACCTATAAGTTCCTTCCTTATAACCCCACATATTCACCAACTTACGAATGCTTCCTAGAGCCCATTTGTCTATGTGTTACCTAGAAACATGTGTATCAACACCCCCTTTGTAAATGATATCATTTAGCTTGACCAATATAAATTCACCCCTATGGTAAAAACTCACATTAAAATGTTGTATATCCTGTGAAATGGTTTCGAAACAACATTTAAAGTTCAATGTCATCTTCAACCAACAAAATCTCAGACTTTGGAAGAGAATAATAAAATTTGAAAACACTTACCACAGACATGATAAGCTTCGCCTTCATTTTCAACCGTCCATCTTTGTCTTCGCCTTCGTCTTCAACCGTCCAGCTTCATCTTCGTGTTCGTCTTCAACGCAACTTGCCATATTTGGGATTTGCATGAAACCCTAACATTTATAGGGGGATTAGATAATGTAATTACAAAATGTGACAAAAATATTAACATATATGCCACACGGACTAATTTAATCCGCTTAAACATATATGGCACGCTGGAAAAATAAGGGAATATAGGATGAAATAATGCGAACGGGGGCCTTACAGACGAAATCTTAGTATTACAAGGGAGAATAAAACAAATCGTTTACAAGGGGCGAAAACGAATCTCGCTTACATTGCATGGGGTGTTGTATATTTATCCCAAATTTAACATTACTCAGCTTTTCTATGTCATACATCCACACAGAACACGATACTCAAAACTCATTGCCCCGCCTCACTCAAACCTAAAAATATGATTAGAATTTTAAATTAAAGTTTTAGGGGGATTCAATAATTACGAGCACAATAAAACAAAAAACTCAAACCTCAAGAAAATACCAGTCACAAAAAGCCAATTAATATGATAAACAATGAAAAAAAATTAAAACTATTATTATTTATATAAACTTGGATTGGTAATAATAAAGTCAAGAAAATAGTTAGATTACCATATAAAAATTATTGTCACAAACTATAACCTTGAGAAATCACATGAGTTACATACAAAATTTTAAACCAAACTATGTTAGACGGTGTGGCTAGTGATCGAGAGGGGGGGTGAATAGATCACCTCTTTTAAATTTAACGGATTTAAAGTTTTAGCAGAGTTTTTAAAATTGGCGGAAAAACTTAGTCCCGAATCGACTTCCGTCTATTCTGAACCGCTACTAGAAAACCGGACACACGAGCTTAATGCTGGATTTGAATAAGAATGACAGGAACAATCCACACCAGAATTTTAGCTAATTGAATGCACTTGTCATTAAAGTCTATTTCCAATGAATAAAACCTAGCTAACAATTTTGTCAAACAGTTGGTGTGTATGTGATCAATGATGAACAGCAGTAGTGTTTAATTGAAATTGTTTTCTTGCCACTGCTGTCTTGCAAAAGGAATAATCACAACACACACTAACTGAAATTGCGAAAACTGTTTTAAACGTAAAAAGGAGTAAGGTAAGAATACGATACGCAGAGATTTGGTAAGGAAGTTCCCCACGTCGTCCTCGCGTGTGGGTACGTCTCCCTCTCAATTTCAAATGAAATTGAGAACTTTGATTATCAATTATTGCCGAATCCGTTGATACAAGGTTATGATACAAAGACAAAATTCTAAATTCCAAGAACTTCTTCTTGTATGAACCTTCACTTGATCTGAGCACGATCAAGAATTTCCTGCACGAAATTGCAAACAATTCACCGGTTCCACGACCTGCTTGCGAAATCCCCCGATCTCCAAACGCAACGCTGCGGCTGAATCTGTTCTGCAAACGTGACTCCCAAACCCTCAAGAACACTCCAGTTCTTGAAGGATAAACCAGTAGGTTTTTCCTAGAAACCCCCTTCAATCTTCAACTCAGCTAGATCCTTGATCGTTCCGCTGAAAACCACAGCTAGATCCTTGATCGTACCATTGACCGTTATCTCGATAATCCTTTAATCCAAAGAACAAGAATTATTATGTGTTGATGTTCTTGAAGAAAAGTGATTGAGAAGATGAAGAAGATGAAGTCTCTTTCAGGTTTCTATGTGCTCTCAAACAATTGCTCCAACACTGCTTTTGATCTTGTGTTCAATTGTTTTCCCTCTCAGAATTCGTTCTTATCACTGCTGTCACAACATCTCTTATATATGCTGAAACAGAAACTGTTAGAACATAAAACAAACTTATGCATTGATACATGAGGGTATGCATCGATGCATACTGTAAGATATATGAGTTTTTGGTGAAATGAATTAAGCATGTATCGATGCATAATTCGTATGTATTGATGCATATGACATTTCAACTAACATGCATCGATGCATAATTCGTATGCATTGATACATAGGACATTTCAACTAATCATGGATCAATGCAAGGCACGTATGGATCGATCCATAGAGCATTTTGCCTGTCCATGTATCGATACATGACTTGTATGCATCGATGCATACTGAACAAAAAAGTTTTGTGATTTGCAACATGCTGTATGTATCGATGCATAGGCTTATGTGTTGATGCATACTGACACAAAATGGATTTTATGAGTTCTTTTAAGAGATGTATCAATGTAGGTCTTTATGCAATAATAGAATGGGATAAAACACAATAACAACACAAATGTATCATGTAATGTGATGCACAACCAACATTTGGATGATGATCACACAATTTGCTATCATTCAAAATATATTCAAAGTAAAGAATTTTCTCACAAACTCCCCCTTTTTGATGATGGCAAATTTTTGGCAAGATGTGTGATACTCCCCCTGAGTTTGTGCATGTCTGTCAACATCTGCATTGATACTCCCCCGGAGTTTGTGCATGTCTGTCAACATCTGCATTTCTCCCCCTTTGTCAACATCAAAAAGAAAAAAAAGTTTATCAAGGCAACATGTAGCAGAACACAGCAAAATTGATAGATAAGCTAACAATCACACAGAATGAAGCTTACAAAGTAAAGAATCACTCACAAAGAGTGACAAATAAGGGCAATAACATCAGAAGTAAACAGAAGGTTATAAGCATTTAAGTAGTATGAACGAGTTTAAGAATTACATAAGCTAAACCATATATTGTGCAACAATTAAAAAAACTTAAGCAGCATGAAAAAAATGCATTTAATCCAAATAGCAGTCAGTATGTGTTGATGCATATGACCATGAATCGATCCATAACATGCAATTTGTTTTTAAAGGGTCTATGTATCGATACAAACGACGGATGGATCGATACATCCTGAACCAGTTTTGAGAAACTTGAAATGCATAAGATATGAATCGATGCATACATGTTTGGATCGATACATACTGATGCCAAACCAGATTTTAATGAATTTTTGTGCAGTATGGATTTGCATTATGCCCAGAAGTATGTCATGATAATTATGCCCAAGTATGATTCACAAATCAGAATTTTTAATGTTCAAACAGTATAAGAAAAAAACTTTTGTTCTAACATACACAATCATATAATTCTAAATGAGATATAGATAGGAGTGATATTACCTCTGTTGGTGTAACCTTGTGAGGAATAAGTGTAATCTAAAACAAATCTCATCAACCAAGGTGAGGCATAATAAAAATAAGAAGAAACATGCTTATCCTTATCCAGATTTCCGTTGGTAGGCATAGGGGTGTCAATTGATTTTGAGTCATTCATTCCAAAGCGCTTGAGTAGTTCTCTGCAGTATTTTGTTTGACATACTGATGTACCCTCATCAAGTTGCTTTATCTGCAGTCCTAGGAAGTGATTCAGCTCCCCCATGAGACTCATCTCAAATTCACCCTGCATAACCTTAGAAAATTCTTCGACCAAGTGTATGTTAGTTGAACCAAAAATTATATCGTCTACATAAACTTGAACTAAAAGAATGTGCTTTCCTCTGTGTTTAATAAAGAGAGTATTATCCACTTTACCTCTTGAATATCCATGATCAATTAGAAATTTGCTAAGCCTTTCATACCAAATCCGAGGGGCTTGTTTAAGACCATACAAGGCTCATTTTAATTTGTAAACATGATATGGATTTTCAGCATTTTCAAAACCAGGAGGTTGTGAAACATATACCTCTTCATTTATGACACCATTAAGAAAAACACTCTTTACGTCCATTTGGTAAAGCTTAAAATCATTAGAACACGCATAGGCAAGCAAAAGACGTATAGCTTCAAGGCGAGCAACTGGAGCATAAGTTTCCTCATAGTCTATGCCCTCCTCTTGGTTATACCCTTGTGCTACTAAACATGCCTTGTTCCTAGTAATCACTCCGTTTTCATCAAGCTTATTTCTAAAAACCCACTTAGTGCCTATGATATGATGATCTCGCGGACGAGGGACAAGTTCCCAAACGTCATTTCTTTTAAATTGATTAAGCTCTTCTTGCATGGCCATTAGCCAAAATTCATCAATCAAGGCCTCTTTGGCATTTTTAGGTTCTACTTGTGAAGCAAAAGCGAAGTGAGAACAAAAAATTACTTATCTTAGAACGGGTCATTACTCCCTTTGAAATGTCTCCCAAGATGTTGTCAATGGGATGGTCTTTTGAGGATTTCCAAGCTGTTGGAAGATCATTCACTTCAGCTGTCTTTTCTTCCTCATTTTCTTCATGACTAGTATCTTCCTCCTTCTCATGGGCAGCTGTTTTGGACTGATCAGTTTCCTCAACAACTTCCTTGAGTATGTCTTCTGTAGATACACCTGCGTCATCAAAAGAAATACCTTTTCCGACATTTTTCGGATAAGACTCATCAAAAGATACATAGATAAATTCTTCAACAGTAAGTAAACGCTTATTATATTATTTACTCTTACTCCCTTAAACACAATGTTCTGTTCAGCATGTTCAATTATGTAGCCAGTTTTTGTGAAAGAAACTTTATAACCCTTGTCACACAATTGACTTATGCTTAACAAGTTGTGTTTAAGCCCCTCTACTAGATGGACATTTGAAATAGTAGTGGTGGAGGGATTACCTACACTACCTTTGCCGAGTATGGCTCCTTTGTTATTGTCTCCATAAGTAACATATCCCTTCTTCTTTGCCTTGAAGTCTATAAAAAGTGATATGTCACCGGTCATGTGCCTCGAGCAGCCGCTGTCAAGAAACCACCTTCTATCTGCGGAGGCGAGGCACTCATCCTACAATATCAAAAGAGAGAAGTTGGTACCCAATTTTCATTGGGTCCAAGTGGGTAAGTGCTAACATGGTTGCCTTTTGGCTTCCATTGATAAATACCTTTAGGGACAAGAAATCTCCTAAACTTGCATTTCTCAATGGTATGACCAGCATGACAACAATAATGACATAAACCATGATGATGTGTTTGTTGTTTCTTGTTCATTGAATCCTTTAGAATAAAAGAGTATTTTGCATATGGAGGATTTAATGACTTCTTAAACAACCTAGAGTCAACGGCATAAGTAACTTTAGGTTGTAGCGCCTTCTTTAATTTGACCTTAAGAGTGTTTACCTCTTTTTGCCAAATATAACAAGCGTCACAATACCTAACTCTACTACATCCATCAATGTCAATAGTTTTTGAATTTTCTGCAATACTAGCTTTCAAGGCTTCTAAATCAATTTCAGCTTTGTTTACTTTACCTTCCAAAAATGAGAAAATATGTTTGTCGGAAGATAGTCTTTTAAAAGCATCTACAGCTTCGTTATGCAGTTTTTCAAAAGCTATTTTTAGTTCCGAAAAAGACATAGAGCTAGAGGCCACAAGAGCTATTGGCTTCTTCTCTCCCTCTTTGTCTCTTTTCTTCTCCTTTTCCTTCTTACTTTTGTTCTCATATTTTTCAAGACTTTCCAATGCTTGCTGATGTTCTTCCAGCTTTCCAAACAGAGTTGTAATCGTAAGTGTCGTTAGATCGTTGGCTTCCTTAATAGTTGTTACTTTAGGTAGCCATTCCCTGCTAAGACACCTCAGAATTTTATTAGTAGCAATTTCATTGGAAACAGGTTTTCCAAGTGCATTCAACCTATTAGTGAGATGAGTGAATCTCTTTTGCATGTCGGAGATAGATTCTCCTTGTTTCATGCGAAAGAGCTCAAACTCTTGATTAAGTGTGTTAATGCGGGACTGTTTTACTTCAGTCGTACCCTCATGGGCAACTTCTAAAGCATCCCACATTTCTTTAGCTGTCGTACAATGGGATACTCGATAATACTCATCAACACCGAGTGCTGAAATTAGTATATTTCGAGCTTTCCAATCACACGACCACTTTTTCTCATCTTTCTCATTCCAATCAGCTTCTGGTTTAGGAACTATGGCGCCAGCCGCATTTGTCATAGTAATTTGAAAAGGACCATTTGCAATGGCAGCCCATACTAGCCTATCCACAGAATTTATATGAACTCGCATGCAGTCTTTCCAGTAGCCGTAATTTTCACCGTTGAAAATAGGCGCTCTATTATACGCCCTCTTTGGTTCAGAATCCATACTGTTACAGGTAGCCACAGAGCACCAGCGAACCGGCGCTCTGATACCACTTGTTAGACGGTGTGGCTAGTGATCGAGAGGGGGGGTGAATAGATCACCTCTTTTAAATTTAACGGATTTAAAGTTTTATCAGAGTTTTTAAAATTGGCGGAAAAACTTAGTCCCGAATCGACTTCCGTCTATTCTGAACCGCTACTAGAAAACCGGACACACGAGCTTAATGCTGGATTTGAATAAGAATGACAGGAACAATCCACACCAGAATTTTAGCTAATTGAATGCACTTGTCATTAAAGTCTATTTCCAATGAATAAAACCTAGCTAACAATTTTGTCAAACAGTTGGTGTGTATGTGATCAATGATGAACAACAGTAGTGTTTAATTGAAATTGTTTTCTTGCCACTGCTGTCTTGCAAAAGGAACAATCACAACACACACTAACTGAAATTGTGAAAACTGTTTTAAACGTAAAAAGGAGTAAGGTAAGAATACGATACGCAGAGATTTGGTAAGGAAGTTCCCCACGTCGTCCTCGCGTGTGGGTACGTCTCCCTCTCAATTTCAAATGAAATTGAGAACTTTGATTATCAATTATTGCCGAATCCGTTGATACAAGGTTATGATACAAAGACAGAATTCTAAATTCCAAGAACTTCTTCTTGTATGAACCTTCACTTGATCTGAGCACGATCAAGAATTTCCTGCACGAAATTGCAAACAATTCACCGGTTCCACGACCTGCTTGCGAAATCCCCCGATCTCCAAACGCAACGCTGCGGCTGAATCTGTTCTGCAAACGTGACTCCCAAACCCTCAAGAACACTCCAGTTCTTGAAGGATAAACCAATAGGTTTTTCCTAGAAACCCCCTTCAATCTTCAACTCAGCTAGATCCTTGATCGTTCCGCTGAAAACCACAGCTAGATCCTTGATCGTACCACTGACCGTTATCTCGATAATCCTTTAATCCAAAGAACAAGAATTATTATGTGTTGATGTTCTTGAAGAAAAGTGATTGAGAAGATGAAGAAGATGAAGTCTCTTTCAGGTTTCTATGTGCTCTCAAACAATTGCTCCAACACTGCTTTTGATCTTGTGTTCAATTGTTTTCCCTCTCAGAATTCGTTCTTATCACTGCTGTCACAATATCTCTTATATATGCTGAAATAGAAACTGTTAGAACATAAAACAAACTTATGCATTGATACATGAGGGTATGCATCGATGCATACTGTAAGATATATGAGTTTTTGGTGAAATGAATTAAGCATGTATCGATGCATAATTCGTATGTATTGATGCATATGACATTTCAACTAACATGCATCGATGCATAATTCGTATGCATTGATACATAGGACATTTCAACTAATCATGGATCAATGCAAGGCACGTATGGATCGATCCATAGAGCATTTTGCCTGTCCATGTATCGATACATGACTTGTATGCATCGATGCATACTGAACAAAAAAGTTTTGTGATTTGCAACATGCTGTATGTATCGATGCATAGGCTTATGTGTTGATGCATACTGACACAAAATGGATTTTATGAGTTCTTTTAAGAGATGTATCAATGTAGGTCTTTATGCAATAATAGAATGGGATAAAACACAATAACAACACAAATGTATCATGTAATGTGATGCACAACCAACATTTGGATGATGATCACACAATTTGCTATCATTCAAAATATATTCAAAGTAAAGAATTTTCTCACAAACTCCCCCTTTTTGATGATGGCAAATTTTTGGCAAGATGTGTGATACTCCCCCTGAGTTTGTGCATGTCTGTCAACATCTGCATTGATACTCCCCCGGAGTTTGTGCATGTCTGTCAACATCTGCATTTCTCCCCCTTTGTCAACATCAAAAAGAAAAAAAAGTTTATCAAGGCAACATGTAGCAGAACACAGCAAAATTGATAGATAAGCTAACAATCACACAGAATGAAGCTTACAAAGTAAAGAATCACTCACAAAGAGTGACAAATAAGGGCAATAACATCAGAAGTAAACAGAAGGTTATAAGCATTTAAGTAGTATGAACGAGTTTAAGAATTACATAAGCTAAACCATATATTGTGCAACAATTAAAAAAACTTAAGCAGCATGAAAAAAATGCATTTATATTTTTGAAAAGATTTTTTTTTAAGTTTATAGTTTATAAATTCATATTTTTTTAGTAATCATAATTTTTTTATGAGTTTATGATTTATTTTTAATATTTTATATTTTTTTACAAATTGATTTAAATCATTTATAATTTGGTTGGTTGGGTGTGATAACTCAACATAAGTGTAAGTTGTGATAACAACTTTTTTTTAAAAACCGTTTGCATTTTATAACAAAGACCGAAAGAGTATTATTTTTATTTTAAAGATTTTAATCCTGTTATTTATATCAAAATAAATTATTTATATTTTTTTATCATTTATTAACTAATTCTACCTTAATATTATTAAAGACTACAAATTTAATCAATTTGTTTGTTTGATATCTACCGCCAGCTATTTTATAAATTGTTATGTATGAATAGTGAAATTGGATTGGAGTAAGCTTTTGATACTATGGAGATAAGGATGATATGTGAGGTTAACACTCCAACGTATAAGTCAATCATCAAAGAAGTTAAAGGTATAAACAAAGTCAATCATCTCATCTTTATGAAGAATATACCGGTGATATTTATTAAATATAATTCATAGTTCAAAAGTGTTGTTGTTCAGAAGTTAAGACTTTAGAACCTTACTCAGCATAGCTGAGAAGTTGGTGCTCAAAACCTCAGTGTTATCTTCTGAATTGTAATTGTTTCTAAGTTTTCAGAAGGTGCATTGCTCAACTAGCGTAAGTTAGCATTTTTCCTAGTGATATTTTTTAGATTTGTATTTAAACAAGTTGTGTAACAGAATTGTAGTGCATCATCTTTCATTTAAAAGTTAGTTACGTTTTTCTCTCTCTCTTTCTCTCTTTTCATATTCATCTTCACATTCAACCTTATGCACCAATAATTAGTATCTAGAGCTCCAGTTTGATTCATAGAGAAACATGAGTGTACGGTGTGGCGTGTGTGATTGGTTTTGTTTCTTGAATTCGCGTTGAATTCACGATCGGAATTGTAACAAAATCGCATTTGTTGATTTAGCGGGATTGAGAAACACGAGTGTTTGGTGAGATCTATGTGAGTTTCAGTGCACAAAATCGAAGATGAATGACGAAAATAGTAGTTTGAATACAAAACTTCCAGTGTTTGATGAAAAGAATTGGAATCAGTGGTCGATTCAGATGCGTGTGTTGTTTGACGCTTAAGACGTGCTTAATCTCGTCAATGACAATTATGTTCCAGTTGCGAAGGATGCGACAAAAGTACATAGAAGCACACAAAGAGAAACTAGGAAGAGAGATCAAAAGGCATTATTCTACATCCATCAATGTGTGGATGCAAACATGTTTGAGAAAATTATTGATTCGACGACGACGAAGACTGCGTGGGACACATTGGTAAATTGCTACGACGGTGATGCATTAGTGAAGAAGGTGAAGCTTCAATCTCTATGTAAATAGTATGAAAATATCAACATAAAGGACAATGAGAAGATACCTGATTACATCTCTAGAGAGATTCTGATCCGCTGTCGCACACGGGTCAAAACGAGTTTAAAAGTGTAGTAAAATGGAAGCGACACTCGAATATCGTATCACAAGGACTCTTGAATGTTATAACCAAACGAATAGAAAGAAGGGGTTTTTAAGGTTCAAAACATAAATCGAAGATGATTAAAGGTAAAAGCAAAATTGATAAATAAGCTAATCTATTGTATCGATTTCCGACTTATCATCGATTCTTATAATTTCAATTCTCTAGCGGATTCAATCCCATTCGATTACAATACCCACTGACAAGCGCAAATTGGTATTATATGATGTATGTTCCTAATTTCTGAATTAAGCAAACGGATTTAAGTAGACGCGAATTAATCAAACGCGACTTAATCAAACACGATAACGAAAAAGCTACGCTAACGTGATTATAGTTAAGGATCATACAAACAATCAAATTTAATCAACTCTATCCTGTAAGAAACAAATGAATTAAGCAAACGAAAGTAATCGAATTAAGCCAACGAGTTTATAGGAAGAATTGAAAAGATATTGAAATTAAACTGAAATTAATAAAAACCTCAAAGTGGAATTCGAATACAACAGATCAACTCTTTGGGAATTAGCTCTTCATGAAATCTTCTAAGAAATATTGTATCATCAAAATACAGAATTAGAATTCCTATAGTAGTGAAAAACCTAATATAATAAAAGGAAAATTCAGGACCTTATGGGATCCGACCCGAAAATTACAAAAATCGGTTCAAACAAACTATCTTAATTAAGTCTGGAACTTAAACGAATTATTTGGTCATTCTTCACTCCGAATCTCCTTCTGACTTCAACATGAAACTTTTAGCTTTTCTTCTTAGCTTTCCAACACATACCAGAACGCGTTAATCTGACTTCTATAGCTCAAGTTATGATCTGCATAGTGACAAAGTATCAAATAATTGTTTATGCTGAAAATAAAGTACGAAAATAAAATAAAAGCAAAAGTAAACTTAAATGTAAAAAGACACTAAAATAGTAAAAATAATAGAATAAACTATAGAAATGTCTAAGTACAATTATAGAAGAAGGTGCATCAAAATTCACTGATCAAATTCCCCCACACTTGAACTTTTGCACTCCGAGCAAAATTATAAATTCAAAACTCAAAACAGAAAGAAAAACACAAGAACAAACAAAACATGCAATTCCAAAGTTTATCAAGATACAGGGTACAAGTAGAATTCTAAGTCTAAGCTTCAAGAATATGGTGTTAGTGAGCAACTTCTTGTGACATTCAAAGAAGATAGAAAAACAGATTACCAAATAGTACATCCAAAAGTAATAAGATCCTCACAGGATAAATTTTACTCAACTCTCAAGTGTTTAGGTTAACTGTTTACACTCAAAGAACAACATAAAAGTTAGTACCATCATAAGCTTGAAAAGACTCTAACATCCACAATTGAAATACATGCACACAAAGATCAAAAGGACTTGGTTGTAACGTGGGAAAGGTAAGCGTGAGATAAATCCTAAGGGGTACTAGGCTAAAATTCAAAGAGACAAAAGAGACTTGAAAGAAACTGCGGGAGTTGAATTTATAAAATATTTCATTCACTTCAACAACTCTATATTAACTGTTTTCGTTCATATTTTTTCTCCTTTCTCTTTTTTTCTTCTTCTTTTTTTCTTTTTCACAAGGAGTATGTATTGACATGTATACATTCTTCTATTTTTTTCATTCTTTTTTTTTTCGTTTCTATTTTCTTTTTCTATTTTTCTTTTTTTTTTTCTACCAACTTCTGAAATATTGCAAACATAATTATTCAACCCCACACAACTCCAAACAAGACTCTTTTAAACCTTTGAATATGGTGATATAACATTGTTTTTCACTTCTCGGTTTGTAATGAGTTTTAAACAATAAAAGGATAATAGACTCAAGGGGGTTTCAAACAAGGGATGATATTATTTCAGGGTTGGCTTTTTGGCTAACTGGTTAAAAAACAAAAAACAAAACTGCATTTATCATATCAGTGTGCACAAGTAAACAACAGCATCAACAAGAGTCAATTCAAGTTCTAGAGACTAACAAACATGAGTGAACCACACAAGAAAGAAAGACATGGATTTTTGTATGTTATCCATATAAGGCTAAAAGTCTCACAAGGTTAATTGATCTACCATAAATGATGTACAATTTAGAGTTTAGTCATTTCTATCATACTAAAAATGCACAGCAAATTTTTCAAATCACACCACAAGACTTTAGTCAAGAGAGCTAAGAAAAATACTCATAATTATAACTCAAAAACCAAAGGAAAAAACATGCAATTTTTTTAAAGAAAGCAAACCAAAACCAAAACAGAGAAAAAACAAAGAAAACAAAACAAAAAAAACAAAACAAATAAATGGTTCCCTCCCCCACACTTAAAACATACATTGTTCTCATTGAAAGAACATAAGTATAAAATAAGAGTGAGAGAAAGGAAAGAACACACCCGAGGAGTCAAGGCGGATAAATGATTGCATAAGCAGCCTTTCCCAAAGAGAGTTCTTCTACAGTCTCTTCTTCCAAAGTCGGGTTCTCATGTAGTAGCTTTGGGTAGTGTCCATTGACCTTGAATTTTTTATTAGTGCATTCGCCTTGTATTCCAGTATCAAAGAAGAATCTTTGATAAGTAAAAGTGTTGAATATGTGCGTGAAAGTGATCTCCTTTTTCACAACATCAAGAATCAAAGGATTACGGGGTTGCTTCAGTACTTTTATTTCATCTTTAAGTGAGATCCTATGCATACATATGGAATGACTAATATCACGAGTGTCAGCCAAGGTCCATCCAATTCCCTTCTTATGTTTCTGCTTAAGTTGAAGCTTTGATGAATAATATGAATCCTCGGGAAGTGGTTTAGGCTCTACAGAATATGGTTGTTCAATGGATGGTATGTTTGGGGCAGTTGGGATGTCAAAAGCGTCAACTACATAAACAACTTCGTTTACACTATCACCATGCAAGGCAATGTCAATCTCAACACAAACAGCACAAAGGTTAGTGTTAGTACAATCATCACATGAGTAAATATTATCAAAACCAGATAAAGTTGGAAAATCAGTTGAAAACAAATCAGAATAAGCTTCATCAACAACTTCAGAAAGCAACTCTATTTGAAAAATAGAATGCTCTTCCTCGTCAATCTTCTTATTTTTCAGTACTCTTTATGGGAAAAGGATTGGTGACACATACTTTTTTTCAACCTCAACAACAATAGAAGGTTTAGGTTTATTTTCAGGTGTTACACTAATAATTTTTTTTATTTTTTCTGGGGAGGGTTATGTAACTTTTTCGGATCTCAAGGAAATTGCACTCACATTAGAGCCTTTTGAATTAACTACTGTTTGGGCATATTGGTTTGATCCTTGAGTTTGTTGCATGACATTCATTGAAGTGGCAAGTTGTCCAATTTGTGTTTGCAAAGTCTGAATACTATAATTTGTTCGCTGCTGAAATTGGAGACTGTTTATGTAACAACCCAATGTTAGTAACTATTTCTTATATTATTATTATTATATTTTATTTTATTTATTTGGAGTGCTAAGTAATTAATTGGTTGTTAGATAGTATAATAATTGATTATATTAATTGATTTGGTGTATTAATTAATTATTTAGTTGATATGAGATATCATGAATAATTGAATTAATTAACTTGGTGTGCATATTGAGTTGGTTTAATTTATTTGAATTAAATAGAGATATTATAATACTAGGTCTTATTGGGCCTAATAATTAAATTAGAGGTATCATTCTTTAAGCCCAAATATAATAATATAAATAGTAAGAGGTGAGGAGAGTGAGAAGTAGGATTCATTTGCTCATTTGACGACAATAGAGAAAGAGAAGAGGAAAAGTAAGGAGAAGAGGGGAAGAACAAGAGAGAAACTAGGGTTCCATAAAATTGAAGAGGTAAGGGGGAGAATCCTTATTATTATGGGTTAGTATGATTGAGTCAATGGGTAGAAGTATGTTTAGGTTAAAAATCCCTAATTTTGTATGGTTGTTTGGAATTGTTAGGTTTTGATGTATATTCTTGATTGTGGTGATTTAATTGTGTTAAAACTGAAAATTAACGTTATATACTTAGGGTATTGTATAAGTTATAATTTTCTGAACGTTTGGTTTTTTACGGAATCGAAATCGGAGGTCCGAAAGTCCTCCAACGATGAAAAACGCAGAAAATTCTGATTTTGTTTTACGTTAATCGGTTACCCACCGAGCGTTAACCGGTTACTTGCTTAAAAATCTGCGCAGGAAATTGATTATGTTTTATGTTAACCGGTTACCCACCGAGCGTTAACCGGTTACTTGCTTGAAAATCTGCGCAGAAAATTGATTATGTTTTATGTTAACCGGTTACCCACCGAGCGTTAACCGGTTACTTGCTGTGAAAAATGAAAAATTGTGATTTTAAAAGTTGTATTCAATTTGGAATGAAATCTAGGTGTGTGTATTTGATAATTAGCATATATATGTGAATAGTGGATTGTGATGAATGTGCATATGTAATATTGGTGGATAATTCATATAGTTGAATTATGGTTATATGTGGAATGTTAAGATAGTAGAGATGATCTTAATTGCATATTATGTGAATAGTGTAATTGTTACGAATGTGTATATGTACCATTGGTGGATAATTCATAGAGTTGAATTATGGTGATATGTGGAATGTTAAGATGGTAGAGATGATCTTAATTGCATATGTGTTGGTATTTGTACATTCATTCATGGCATGGTCGGCTTCATGGTGAAAGCGGTGAAACTGTGGGTTCACATAGACGTTGATCCTTAATTGGAAATAGGCGTAACATACATTGATCCTTAATTGGAAATAGGCGTAGTAGTGGCTTGGATTCTAGATATTGAATCGGAAAGCGGTGAAACTATGGGTTCACATAGACGTTGATCCCTAATTGGAAATAGGTGTAACATACGTTGATCCTTAGTTGGAAATAGGCGTAGTAGTGGATTTGATCTTGTCCGGATCGGAAGCATGGCTTGGATTCTAGATATTGAATCGGAAAACGGTGAAACGTTGGGTTCACATTGAGGTACCGCATGCATAGAGTCACATGTCTTGCATTGAGTCGCATTAGAGTTATGTGATAATTGAGTGTATGCATTATTGTGATTGTGATGTGTGTATGAGTTATGGTAATTGAGTTTGACGATGTTTGGATACATAACTTGGCAAAGTATGTGATTATGTGATAATTGTAGTTATGTGTATTTTTGGGAATATAATATTGGATTTGAATATTATACTCCTTGAGTTTTTATGTGTGCTTGAAACATGTGAAATAAATGTTGGTTAATATTATTTACATGGTTATATGAAGTGTGATGAATTTCTTTAATTGTTGATTTAATCATTGTGCTTTATTATACTTCTTCATAATGATTTGAATTCTCACCCTTTCTGTTTGAATGTTGCATTTACATGGGCATCGCACAGATACTCAAGAGTAGTATTGCTGAAGTAAGTTGAAGGTAGCTCATTCAAGATTAGCCGGAGAGTTTCCGTATTGTAGTTTGAAGACTAGGTAATGAGTCAGTGCTCTGGTCATGTAACACGGGGTAGATTGGTAGTATTGAACTCATATCTTATTTGGATATGCATTACGTTATTACTTGTGAACATATTTATTTGAAATTGCTGTTGGAGAGGCCATCGTGCCAAATATTCTGGATTTGGTTTTATTTTATCTTGAGGAGATTATTAAGAGATGATCATGGTATGAGACATAGATCATTTTATGAAATACATGAGTATTCATTCTTTTCCGCTGCGAACGCATATTCTTGAATATTCATGATAATTGAAATGTGTTATATTTTGAATGACCATGTGTATTGTATATTGATGATGAATGATGTTTGGTTTTCGAAAGCTTTTAGTTTTTGAAAACGTCGATGTGACGCCCTTTTGTTTATATGCGCGCTTATTTACTCTGATTATACGTTAAGTATTTTGGGGTAGAAAAATGGGTGTTACAGTTTACAACCATTTGCTTGACAAGTTCCTTTAGTGAAGGTTCAGAAGGTGAAGAGGCGGTTACTTGTGGAGAGTTATATGGTGGTGGTGGAAGGGGTAACATCAATTGTTTCACTAAATAGGTAAGTTCATCAATTCTAGTTTCTAGAGCCTTGTTGGAAGAAAAAACATGAATCTCATTCACACCTTTTGCTTGGACCACAAAATTATCCCTTGTGAACTGTTGGGAGTTAAGTGACATGTTCCCAATCAATAGTTTGACAGCATCAGGATATTCAATACCCAATGTCCCTATTAAGTAAAAACAATTGAAATACGAAAAAAAACGATTAAAATAAAATACAAAAATACAAAAACACAAAAATTAATCTAATAACGTTAATTAAGAATTTTTGCGGAATTTTATAAAATTACAAAAACAGAAATAAAATCATAAAAAATAGAAAAATAAGGAATCTTAATTTTTTCCTAGTGAATCGGCAAAGAATCAGAATAATCTGAGACGATTTTCTAAAAAAACAGTTTTTTTTATCCTAAAACGCAAAAAGACCAAAACGCAAGAAAGTTAGGGCAAAAAAATGCTAAAACATAACACCTATGACAATAATAATGGGTAGACTATAATAATGGTTAAAATCTACAAGAATCCCCGACAACGACGCCAATTTGATCCGCTGTCGCACACGGGTCAAAACGAGTTTAAAAGTGTAGTAAAATGGAAGCGACACTCAAATATCGTATCACAAGGACTCTTGAATGTTATAACCAAACGAATAGAAAGAAGGGGTTTTTAAGGTTCAAAACTTAAATCGAAGATAATTAAAGGTAAAAGCAAAATTGATAAATAAGCTAATCTATTGTATCGATTTCCGACTTATCATCGATTCTTATAATTTCAATTTCCTAGCGGATTCAATCCCATTCGATTATAATACCCACTGACAAGCGCAAATTGGTATTATATGATGTATGTTCCTAATTTCCGAATTAAGCAAACGGATTTAAACAGACGCGAATTAATCAAACGCGACTTAATCAAACACGATAACGAAAAAGCTACGCTAACGTGATTATAGTTAAGGATCATACAAACAATCAAATTTAATCAAATCTATCCTATAAGAAACAATCGAATTAAGCAAACGAAAGTAATCGAATTAAGCAAACGAGTTTATAGGAAGAATTGAAAAGAAATTGAAATTAAATTGAAATTAATAAAAACCTCAAAGTAGAATTCGAATATAACATATCAACTCTTTGGGAAATAGCTCTTCATGAAATCTTCTAAGCAATATTGTATCATCAAAATTCATAATTAGGATTCCTATAGTAGTGAAAAACCTAACGGGATCCGAACCGAAAATTACAAAAATCGGTCCAAACTAACTATTTTAATTAAGTCTGGAGCTTAAACGAATTATTTGGTCATTCTTCACTCCGAATCTGCTTCTGACTTCAACATGGAACTTTTAGCTTTTCTTCTTAGCTTTCCAACACATATTAGAATGCATTAATCTGACTTCTATAGCTCAAGTTATGATATGCATAGTGACAAGGTATCAAATAATTGTTTATGCTGAAAATAAAGTACGAAAATAAAATAAAAGAAAAAGTAAACTTAAATGTAAAAACACACTAAAATAGTAAAAATAATAGAATAAACTATAGAAATGCCTAAGTACAATTATAGACGAAGATTGCGTGGGACACATTGGTACAGTGCTACGACGGTGATGCATCAGTGAAGAAGGTGAAACTTCAATCTCTACGTAAACAATATGAAAATATCAACATGAAGGACAATGAGAAGAAACCTGATTACATCTCTAGAGAGATTCCGATCATCAATGAGATAAAATCTTGTGGAGAAACTTTGTCAGAACAAGTAACCATTGAAAAGGTGTTGGGATCTCTTACTCCTCAATTTGATTACATTGTTGTAGAAATTGAACATTCTAAATACCTAAGCACCATGAATATTGAAGAGTTATAGAATAGTATAGAGACATTAGATTTACGTCTAACTGAGAGAACCTTTGAAAGAGAGGTATAGCAGGCGCTGAAGGCGTCTTCAGGGAAGAAGAGTCAGAAGCAGTCTTGGTCAAAAGCCAAGAAAAGACATGGTGGTGGTTTTCAGAAGTCAGAAGCCTCCAAATCTGATGAGAAGAAACATCAGAAAGGAAATGAGAAGTTTGACAAGAAGAAGATTTAATGTTATTGTTGTAAGAAGTTTGGCCACTTTGTTGCCGACTATTATTCAAACAAGGAAAAGAAATAAGAAGAAGCAAACACAGCTAGAGGAGATTATGATGATGAACCCGTGCTATTGATGACTTCTGAATTTAATGGTGCATATTTGGTAGACTGATGGTATATGGACACTGGCTGCTCAAATCACCTAACTAGAAACAAATAATGTCTAGTTGATTTTGACTCTAGAAATAGGACAAATATCAGATGTGCTGATGATAAATACCTCAATGCTAAAGGAATGGGAAATGTCAAGGTCAGACTGAAGAATGGTAAAGTTATTCTGATCAAGGATGTTTGGTATGTTCTTGACATGAAAGAAAATCTGATGAGTGTAGGTCAGCTAATTGAGAAAGGTTTCTTCGTTACTATAAAGGACAATCTGTTGAAGTTGTATGATTCTAAACAGAAGCTGATTATGTAGTTTGAACAGGGAAACGGCAGAATATTCAAAGTGAATGTTGAGATAAATGACACTAAATTCCTTAGTGCTGAAGGTGTCAGTGAGTTGTGGCACAAGAGATTGAATGCATCTTAACTTCAGAAGCTTAGGCATCTGAATTCTAAGAAGCAGGTATATGGAGTTCCCAAGATTGTGAAGCCTGAGAGATCATGTGAGATATGCATGAAAGTCAAGCAACTTATATTTCCATTTGCATTAAAAGTATCCCCAAGAGCAAAGCATGCATTGGGAGTAGTACATTATGATGTTTGTGGACCATTTGAAGCACCTTCACTTGGATGAAACAAATATTTTATGTCGTTTGTGGATGAGTTCACAATAATGATATGGGTAACACTCATCAAGTTTAAGTCTGAGGTGTTTGCTGAGTTTCAGAAGTCCAAGGTGAAGGCTGAAAAACATAGGGGTCATAAGCTAAAAGTTCTCAAAACTGATGGTGGAGGTGACTACAACTCTACAGAGTTCAAAGAATTCTGTGAGCAGAATGGAATTGAGCATGAGGTGATTGCTCCATACACTCCTCAACACAATTATCTTCTTGAAAAAAGAAATCAAACTTTGCTTGATATGACAAGGAACATGCCGAAGAAGAAATCGAACATTGCTTGATTTGGTTTTGTTTGTTACAACCATGTTCCGGGTGCTACTAGAAAGAAGTTGGATGATATAAGTAAAGTAATGTTACTGATTGGGTACCACAGTACAAATGCGTATAAGCCTTATTGTCCAGTCACCAATAAGGTGGAATTCAGCAGAGATCTTGTTGTGAAAGAATCATAAGCATGTGATTGGAATGAGTCTCAATCCAACTCTTGTTATTTACTTCTGCTTTTACATTCCATTGTGCAATAAACTCTGAAGTCAGACTCTGATCTGATTCAGACTCTTACTTGGATCAGAACCTGAGCTTGACATCTTAGGTTTTGAAACAGGTTTAAGAAAAAGAAGTAAACTTTCATATACACAATTCAACCCCCCCCCCCCCCATTTTGTGTATATTTTTCTCACCTTCCGTCGATACGCTACAGAACTAAAAACTCTCAAATAATTTATATTCGTTTTGAATACTGACCATCCTTCCTCTAGTGTTACCTTCTCAACCTTATTTATTGGACACCTATTCAATAAATAGGAAGTTATGGATATTGTTTCTCCCCATAACTCTTTCGGCAAGTTCCACCCCTTTAACATGTTTCTTACCATATACGTGATCAA
Organism: Lathyrus oleraceus; assembly: GCF_024323335.1. Classification (NCBI taxonomy): domain Eukaryota; kingdom Viridiplantae; phylum Streptophyta; class Magnoliopsida; order Fabales; family Fabaceae; genus Lathyrus; species Lathyrus oleraceus. Next base: position 134,247,575 of record NC_066584.1, read on the forward strand.
TCGATTCTTTCTTTTGGCAACACCGTTTTGTTGCGGTGTATAAGATGGTACAACCTGATGTATTATCCTTTCTTGATCATAAAACATTTCAAAGTATTTTGAGACATATTCGCCTCCACCATCTGTTTTGAGCACTTTGAGCTTGTGACAACTTTGCCTCTCAACCATGGACTTGAACTTCTTAAACACCTCAAATACCACATCCTTTATTTTGATTAGGTATGTCCATATTTTTCTACTATGATCATCGACGAATGTGGTAAAATATCTATTGCCACTAATGAAATCTACTTTCATCAGTCCACACACATCCGAATACACCACATCAAGGTGATTTTGGGTTCTACGGCCTACATCATTGGTGAATTTATCTTTATGTTGCTTCACTTGCACACATTTTTCACAAATTCCAGCCGGTATGTTGATCAATGGCAACCCCGTTACCATTTCATTCTTTTGCATGTCTTTGAGATCTCAAAAATTGAGATGCCAAAGACGATAGTGCCATATCCACTATTCTCGACTTGGAGTTGTAGCAAGACATTTATGCTCCATAACCTTCAATTAAACCTTGAAAGTTCTATTGGCATCCATAGAAGCTTTATGGACCAAAACCTCGTTTGCATCCATAACACGCAGTCCCTTGTTTTCCATGTGAATCTTGTAACCCTTCTTAAGAAATTGGCCAATAATTAGAAGGTTACATTTGATTCCTAGAATATACAATACATATTTGATCAAAGAATTTCCACCATCCCTTTTTATGATCAAAACATCATTGATCCCATTGACCGCTAGAGTGGTCTCATTCGTGAAATTCACTTTGTTCTTCATGACACGATTGATCTTAACAAACCAATCCTTCCATCCCATCATATGCGTAGAACATCCCGAGTCCAAATACCATTCTTCGCTGCATTGGACTCCTTCTCTCACAGTCACCATAACATTTTCTTATGTATGTATCTGGTTACAACTTTCACGTAACCGGTTACAACCTATTTTTGCAGCATTCCCAGAATTGATGTTGTTGCTCTTCCGCAGGTTGTTGCTGCTGCATTCGCCTTTTGTGATCATGACCAAGAGTGTGTTCTCCTCATCAAACTTTTATCTTGCAACCTTAGCTCCATCTCCTTGGGGTTCCTTCTTGTTCGCATTGTACTCTCTTGTAAAATGAACAAACCTTTGACACATAAAGCATTCCTTCTTGCTTTTATCAAACCTCTTATTTTCACCTCTAAAGTTTCCTTGATCACCATTTTTGTTGCAGTTGCTCTCACCCCTTTTACAAGTCGAATTCTTGGAACTTTGGGGCTCTCTTCCACCAAAATTATTAAAATTCCCTTTACTCTTCATGAGCCATTTTCCTTTCGATCTCTTGTCCTTCTCATTGAAGCGAACTTGCAAAGCGATCTCCGCCTTTGCCTTATCATTATTTTCTTCTTCATCCTTTGCTCACGAGCCTCAAGAGAGCTTTGCAATCCCTCTTTGTTCGTCGTTGCAAGATCCTTTGATTCCTTAATTGCTACAACCACATTGTCAAATCTTGGCTTTAAATAACACAGGATTTTCGTGGCAACATATTGCTCTGTAATTTTTTCTCCACATGCCTTCACTTGATTCACCAACCGAGTCACTCGTTGTGAAATCATTGATTGTTTTCTTTCCTCCATTTGAATTAATTCAAGTTGACACTTATGAGTTTGTAACCTCACCACCTTCGCCTTGTCATCCCCTACATATGTCTTCTCTAATATTTTCCACACTTACTTTGACGATTCACAATCACCAACTTTTTCAAAGTTGTCACCATCCATATATTATTAAAAAAAATGCCTTGAAATCTTTCTTCTTCTCTTCTTTATACATTGCTCGTTGTGCATCTGTTGTACCTTGGACAAGGGGATTCACCATGTTCTCGATCATTTCAAGAACATCTTGGTAGCCAAACAACACTTTCATTTGTTTGCACCATTTTTCGTAATTCTTCACATCAATGATGGGTAAGTTTGTAGGGATTTTTAAATTGGAAACATAATTCATATTGCACACTAGCTGTTTGTGAATCAGATACAGACTCTTGATGTGAAATGTTAGAATTTGAAACTACAATATTGATGAATAATGGATAAAATTAGAGTGTGGAAAAGGAAAGAGGAATTGAGAGAGAGAGAGAGAGAGAAGATTTCATTCATTAACATTGATGAAGATGCCTCCAAGACATTTATTCAAACATCACAAAATGATTATGACACAAGTTACACAATTATATAACTAAAAAAACATTTTTCTCAAACCCTATTACCGGTTAAAACTATTACAAAATTATTTTTATTAAGTAGTAACCAATTAACATAATCGATTACTCCCACGATGTTTTTCTATTTTTCAATTACAAAAGTAATGTTTACCTTTTTATTCTCATGTTAACCGATTAGAACATTCAATTATTAAATTTCACTTTAAAAAAGACATATAGGAAAAGAGGTACTATAAAGAAAAACACATATATATATATATATATATATATAAATATAGGGTAATACTAACTTGTGCCTCAAGGATACAAGTTAAGAGATAAATAAAGAAACAAATTCTTGGAAATTGTATATTGAATTTATTAAAAACTTATAATTAATAACTAGTAAAGGACCCGTGCGTTCGCATGGGTCGCGCAAGTGCAATAATTTATTTTAAAAAAATTAAAATATAATATATTTTTTTGTTTATATATATATATATGGTTGGATCAACGTACACAAATTTATTGTATAAGAGTTTTTTTTAATGTAATGAATGTTAAATGATCAATAAATGGGTTAAAAAAATTTTCACAAATAACTTTTTCCAGTTTGGGACATAATAAAGTAAAACATTATTAATTTATAGTAATATAATTTGCTTAATTTTTTTGTATACTATATTAAGGAAATAATAAAAAAATATAATACAAAAATATTTTTACAATTTATTGATATATTGATATATAATAAACATTCCATTGTTAATGTTATGAATAAACATTCCATTTATCATTGAGATTTTGGACATAAGAAATAAAAATATATTTATTTAGTAATGGATGAAATTTTCCAATCTGTTACTAATTTGAGGTACAAAAGCGCAAATATTAACATTCATAATAAATGATTATTTAACCAAAATACATAAACCATGTAAAAGAAATACCAGAACCTCATTTGTTTTAAAATATAGTAATGAATACTACCAAATGTTGAAATTAATTGCAATTGATACAGTAAGGTTTAATGCAACAAAAGATATTGAAACAAAAGATTCACAATTTTAGTTAAATTTTAGTTAAAATTGTGAGAAATAAGTCCAGCAACAAAAATGATTTAACTTCGTACAATTCTTTGGTCCTTAAAAAACTGGGTTTATACAAAACCTGTCCGCAACCTTTTAGGAAGTAATGATTCAAAACCTGCCCGCAACCTTAAAAAACTACAATAATAACTAATTTGATTTCAGGATATTGATTTCATTTTTGAATGATAAGATTGCAACAACAATAAAATAACGGTAATATTTTTTAGTAGTATAAATAGATAATTTATTTTATCACATTTTTCACTCACATCTAGTCTAAATTTGACCAATTTATTTTATTTAATTTTAATTTTTTTGTGTACACATTTCATTTGAAAATGAACCTCAATCAACATAACACATGCTCCAATTTTATGCAAAATGATGGAAGTCCTCTTTGTATCCCAAATCAACAAAACACCCCATATTTTGGAAATCCACCTCTTATTCCAAATCCACACCATAATTCAAGATTTCAAAATTCTCTTTTTATCCCAAATCCATAAAATAATTCACCCATTGGAAATTACTCATATCATACATCACCTTACCCAATGAAAAACTCTCTTTTAATGTATTTTGATATATTTTAATCAATTTTTTAATTATATTTTATATAATATATAGTAGGATTTAGTGGGGCCCATTTTCTTAGCCCACTTTAATTATTTACAATCATTTTCTTGTACAACTAAATGTATAAAGAATTGATATTCTTATTGATTTATTACAAATCATGCATAACATCAATTATCTTACGGCTGAATTATTTTAATACTCCACTGACCTAGCCAATAGAAAGGAGGCAGTGAACATAATTATTCATTTCAACCCCCAACTATATTTTGGCAAATAAATAATTTAAATATGTTGAGTTATAATACTATATATGATGACGTGAGATTGGTAAAAAGTATAGTTGCATGCTTAACTTAATCATTTCAAACAAACAATGTAGATTTTCCATTACCAATCAAAAGATAATTCACTGTATATGATAATTATACCTTGTTTTTTTTATAAATCCTTAATTCAGTTGAATGCAAGATTCAAACATTGCTCCAACATTTCTGAACTACCTGCAATTTTAACATATGTATTAGACTTTGAAAAAAATTGTAAAAAAATGTGTTTCTATGTGTTTTCTATAATTAGTTTTGAAGGATTTCATAATAAATTTTTATGTAATTGTTTTTTTAATTTCTAACACCATTAGGCATGCTGAAACCAAACATGACATGCAATAATCTATTTATAATTTAGTCGTATACACATATTTCATAAGATGACAACGTATTTTGTTATCAATCTAAAATACTTATTAACATTTGAAGATATGATACTCATATAAATTTTGTAGTTGAAAGAACACACAAAACACAATGTTGAACATGACAACATAGGATTTTGAATAATTTCACACACATGAATTAAATACTCATTATCATCCTTTAAACCATACATGAAATATAAATGTCAATTGTAATCCCACAAAATAAACACTTCAAAAAAGTAAGAACACATCCTACAACCAAAACATATCATGTTCTTAACAACTTCATACTTAAACTCATTCTGGTGCTAAAAAGTTCATAAAATATATTTCAATATCAAATTTCCGAAAATTCTAATTAAGAAGATGGTTCTATCTTTAATTTCTTGGATGGTTTGGTGCCTGATAATTGCGTAGCGCCGGACGCTTCAAAATCAACTTCTTCACCCTTGTCAGCAATTACAACATCCTTAGTCGGAGTCATTAGAATGATTGATTCTGGATGATTTTCACCAGATGCAGATAATGTTTGCTTGCAATATAAAAAATTAATTGTCAGATATAAAATGAATTATAATAATACAATATTTATCATAGAAAATTATTATGTTAACAAATGAAGATACTTACTGCGGAAGTTTCCAAAATTTCTTTGTTAGGGACCAACTTTGCATATTCAGTTTTAGACTGATTCTGCACATTGAAACATCGAATATTTATTATACTTGTTAAATGTTTAAATAATACATGAATTAAGTGAATATTATACGTCTTCTATTATGTAGTCATTTTCAATCTCTTTAACAAAGGCTTCATCATCACAAAACTTCCAAACAGACGCTTGGGAAAACGTTGGCTGCACCTTAACTCTAAAAGCCATTTTCTTATTCAACAGCATTTCAAGCTCATCAGGATAAACCATTGGATCATCTTCTCCATTCTAATGGAAAAATAAAATATCAACCATGAGTGATAATCTGAATTTTACAACTCGATAAACTATTAACATTTTAACTTATGTATAACAATGTACCTCCACCATAGAGTTATGCATAAATTCAGCAGTCATTCCAAGTATAGCAGCACATTCGGAATCCCAGAATACAAATCGATATTTTGATTCACCATTGCTAACATATATCTCAATCTTGTACCTATAGTATTTTAAACGAAGAAAATAATATGATTAATAACAAATCCATTACCAAATTTATTTGCAATTCATCTAGATTATATGTACCTTGGTATAGGCTGTTCGACTTTTTGCCCACATGAACATTCATAAGCTTTTTCAGGATTAGGTGCCTTCGAAAAACACCTTGTGCAGCCATAATAAAACCATCCATACTTTGAGACAGCAAATTTCAATGTGGTTGCTACAGTAACACATAAAGTTTCCTAAAAGCAAATAAAAAATGATATTAATTTCAAAAAGCAAACAATATAATTGTAATAGTAAAGATAAATTCGGCTCTATAGTATTCAACTTACATGTTTGATTTTGCAGAACTGACTTAAAGACATATATTTCGCATTATGAACAAACCTTTCTACTGGCGAATACTGAGAACCACCAGACCAATTAGAAAGAGATTTTGCAGATTGAGTAGGCTTCTCCTTCAGTTCATTAGTAGGCAACCTATATAAATAAGATTGTTTTTGAAATTAAAAATTATGTATAATAATCTGAATATAAATAAATAAATAAAATCCATACTTGGACATAAAATCTTGAATTTCAGGGATGTCTTCATTTATCAACAATTTGGAACCACTCCATGCATTTGACACTGTAAATTGTATAATTAATATAAAAATTATTGAACGTATAATGAAAAATACAAATCAACTATGTATTTATAAAGTATGATAGTGTAATACCTTGGCCATCTTTTACCATTGCATGAGTGAGCAGAATTACAATAGCTCCATTGTTTTTAGGATCAGTGTAGTAAGCCAAAAATTTTGATCCATAGATTTCCCATAAATTGCAATTTATGCAATTACCCCTATTTTGCAATATAAATAAACAATATTATATGATGGGATTCAGTGATGCAAAATATATAAATTTATCAAACACATAAGTTATGAAAACAATGCGCATTACTTCAAAATCTTTCAGCACAACAGAAACAACAACTTTCTTCCCCGGAGTGTTGGATTGTAACAATAATAATAATTAATTGATAGGTAAATTAACAATAATATTAAATTACTCAATTAATATTAATCAACTATATTAAATAGTTATTTTTAATTTTAAAGTTATAATTTAATAACATATAATTATACAATTAAATATTCATTTTGTCATTTAAAGAAAATCAAGTAACGATAATATTTGGCAAAAAAACTACAATAATAATTAATTTGATTTCAGAATATTGATTTCATTTTGGAATGATAAGATTGCAACAACAATAAAATAACGGTAATATTTTTTAGTAGTATAAATAGAGTTTAGTACGAAATTACTTATAGGAACATGATAGTAGCTTTATTATGGATTGTAATTAGGATAATTAAGTAATTATGATGATAATTAATTTTTATATATTAAAAAGTAGATTTTATTTATTTTTTTAAAATAAATTTTTTATTTATGAGTTTTTTAACTTAGACACAAGTTAATATTACCCAAAAATATATAGAGAGAGAGAAAATAAACAACGGCTTAATAAAGAAGAAAATAAAAGGACTGGAACATTAAATCGTGAAGAAAAGAACGCACTTAAAAGGGAAATGTTAATAAGACAGACAATTTATAAGAATTGAAGAGAAATTGGGTCAAAATTATTTAATGACGTATGTATGTATGATCCTTCCAATTTAATCCACATATTCATAGTAAGATTCATACTTATTTTCTCTGTTTTAAGAGATTCACTTACTATACACACAATAATTTATTTATATTATTTTATAAATAATTAAAATAAAAATCAATTTTTTTATAACATTCAATATGATTAATTTCCCGTCTAAAATCATTTTACTCTCCATTTCAATTAAATTCATGTTTTAAACAACATCATTCTCATTATTAGTCGTTCCCATTCCAAATTCCATTTCCTCATAGAGTAACGTAATGCCAATTTCATATTCATATTCAGTCTCATCATTCATTCTTCCAAAACTAAACCCAAACCTCCGTCCAATCCAAACCCAATCCCGAACCCAAAATAACCGCCAATTCCCGAACCTAAAAATCCAAAGCTCCATCCGAACCAACCACACAATCCACTTTCTAAAACCGCATCTAATTTCACAAAAGAAACCAATCCTCTACGGTTGGCTCTGCAGTGCTATATCCGTCTATTCACTCTCCAACCTTCTCTCGAAATTCTCCGCCATCACCACAGCCACAACAACCGTCGATGTTTCACAGGGATTCGCGCTCGGCGGTTTGGTGCTTGTTCGGTTGATTGCCACGTATGCGCAGCATGCGCTTCTTTGGGAAGCTTCTCTTAATGCGGTTTGCGATGTTCGCGTTCACGTTTTCGATCGTGTTCTTCAGAGGGAACTTGCGTATTTCGAAGCTAACGACGCCGTTTCGACTGGGGATATCGCTTATAGGATTACTGCTGAAGCTTCCGATCTTGCCCTCACCTTATACGCTCTTCTTAATGTGAGTTTTAATTTTTTTTCCTTCTCATTGTGTAACTAGAACTAGGATTCAGTCAGCATATACTTTCAAATGATAAAAAGTTTTAAAATTACATTTATCATATTTCATTATTATTTTACTTTATGATTATATTAAATGTATTTTTGGTTTATTTATTAAAAAAATAGTTTTGGTTATTTTCATTAAAATTAATTTTTAGTTCTTTATTTATAAAATCAGGTTTTTTATCTCCAAATTTACAATTTTTAAAAATTTATTTGTTTTCATCATTTTTGAAAACGTGGTGCAATAATTAATGATGGGACAAAACTCTCTAATTTTTATTGAACTCCCACATTCCATTCTTCATTTTCATCTCTCAAAAAATATTTTGAGGTCTTCAATTTAGTTGTGTCACATCATTGTCACTGAAAATGGTTAAGACACAAAATCTTAAACATTGTAAAATATGAGGATCAAAAACTCAATTTTAAAAATAGAAAGATTAAAAATTAATTTTCATTAAGATAGATGAATCAAAAGTGGATTTAAACCATTACTTTGTTAGATTAATTTTTTAAATATCTTAACTATCATCTAATTATTAAAATATGATTTGATTAAATTGTTGAGTTATATTCAGTATTATTTCAAATTTTAGTTAATTTTTTTAAAACAAGTGTTTTTTTCTCTAAATAAATTTTTTGATTAAAATAGTTTTGTAAGAGAAAATTTTAGTTAATTTTTTTTAAAACAAGTGTTTTTTTCTCTAAATAAACATTTTGATTAAAATAGTTTTGTAAGAGAAAATATATAAAATAAAGCTTTTAGTAACCCACAACTTAAATGAAGTCCTTAGTATAATTTTTTTTTGGTACAGTGAAGTCATTATTTTAGTTTTTATGAATAAATTTTGCATCCAATTAAACTCTTAAAATTGACGTCGCAACATAGAACACTCCCATTGAATGCTAGGTATTATTTATATGGTACAAATTAGGTTTAATAAAATGGAGCAAACCCAGAATATATATATATATATATATATATATATATATATATATATATATATATATATATATAGTTTTAAGTTTGAATTTTTTTTGGGGTTTGTAAGGTTAGAGATGAAGATATGAACAAAATCCAGAATTTTGGATTAAATCGTTTTTTGGCACGTTTTTTATTTTAGTCCCGGTAACCTAAATTGTTTTTTGGATTTAGGCTCTAATTATGTGTTTGTGTTCATATCTTCATCCCAACCTTCATACAAACCCATAGTTTTTTCAAATCGATGAGAACGTATGTGTTTGTTTATGAAGTCTTCATGTATGTTTATCTAGTGCTCCATCATTTCAAACCATAATCAACTTTATTATTCACTCTTTTTCTCACAATGTTCACCATCATCTTTCATTAAAGCTTCGTTGACTTCTTTTGATTCCCTTCAAAATCTTCATAATCCAGCATCCAAAACATACTTGAATATCTCATAAATACTAGGTGGTGAGGCGAGCATGTTGGTGATGACTCTTTTTGCAGCTGTTTGTTTGTTGGTATAAAGCCACTTATGAGACAAAGCTTAAACACTTACGACACACTTGCATGTTGGGATTCAGATTTAGTGCAGTTTTAATATATTCAAATTTTGATAACAAAAGATGTTGATGGACAAGTGATAAACAAAGAATCATTTTAACTGCCAAGTTAGCAAGTTAGCCACCTAAGTTTTTTTTAAAAGAACTTTGACGTCAGAGACTAACACCAACAAGAAAGTAAAATATAGGGACTCCATCCAAAAAGAAAAAATAAATCAGGGACCAAAATAAAAAACTGACCAATTTACCGGAAACAAAAAACTATTAAACCTTTATATTTTTTTCTTCACAAGACACAACTGTGAGTTGAGAATTTATTTTCTTAAGTGTAGACTGAAGATTGCTAAGCGCAAACTTGTACTTTATGGTGTGAGGGGTATGGGGAATGCATTCCCTTATGTTCATTTATGTTACATTAATTTGAATTTCTGTTTATGTTTTGATTGGCCTTTGTTTCTGACAGACCATAGTACCTAGTTCTCTGCAACTGTCTGCAATGGCAATGCATATGTTGGCTATAAGTCCTTTCCTTTCTTTGATTTCAGCCATGGTGAGTCAGGAGATTATACTCTTTTTCAATTACTGCTTGATTGTTCTTGCAGCAAGACTAGATTTAATCACACGTTAAGCTTTTGTAATTTGCAGGTTGTTCCTTGTATGGTTCTAGTTGTCGCCTTTCTTGGTCAAGAACTTCGCAAGATATCTAAAAAGGCACATCTTAGTGTTGCTGCTCTATCAGCATATCTAAATGAGGTAAATGTGACTGTCACACTCTCCTTCTTCGTTGTAGTTTCAGAAAAATCTTGAAGCCTTGCATCGTTTGCACAGTTTATTTCTTACCTTGTGTTAAATGTTCTTTGTTGTTTTCTTCCCCAAAAAAATTTAGATGCTGCCCGCGATTCTCTTTGTGAAAGCAAACAATGCGGAGTTGCTTGAGAGTGCCAGGTTTAGGAGACTGGCCCTGATTGACAATTCTGCAAAGTTGAACAAAAAAAGGATGAAAGCAGTCATTCCCCAGGTTATACAGGCTGTTTACTTTGGAGTTCTTTCCATACTTTGTGCAGGTTCGGTGGTTATTTCAAAAGGTTCATTTGATCGCTATAGCTTGGTTTCATTCGTGACTTCATTGCTTTTCTTGATCGAGCCTATTCAGGTATCGTTGTCATGGTTCAGCTTTTGAGAAGCTGTCTTTGGTTATCAATCTGAAAAGTATTCGCGCAGGATGTAGGAAAAGCTTACAATGAATGGAGGCAGGGAGAACCAGCTATTGAACGCCTCTTTGCTATGACCAGGTTCAAAAATAAGGTAAATCTATGAGCACATGCTTAAGAGACCCCGAATGACAACGGAATTTCATGGTTGTTTAATTTTCATCTTTTTTTTTCCATTTTTTTATATTTACTTTTACATTTGACCAAATGTTTTTGTTTGAAATTGATGATGTTTTGATAATAGAAAAAAACCTAGGGTAGCTGTTGAGCATATAGTATCCTGTTTTGCTATTTTAAAATTTTCTGTTTAGGTAACTAGTTGACCTGTTATAATAGATCGATTTTTTTCTTCTCAATAATAGGTAGTTGAGAAACCAGATGCTGTTGATTTGGACCATGTTACAGGGGACCTGAAATTTTGTGATGTATCCTTTAAGTATAATGATGGCTTGCCTTTAATCTTAAATGGATTGAATCTTCACGTTCGGACAGGAGAGATAGTTGCTATCGTAGGTCCATCTGGGGGAGGGAAAACAACACTTGCGAAACTGTTGCTTCGGCTTTACGATCCTATATCTGGTGAGTCATTTACTTTTTAATATAAAGATGGATACATAATTCTGTCATATGTGGTTCAGCATGTGGAGAGTGATTTATCAATTACATTTTTTATACCAACTAGTTTCATTTTTATACTCACTTGTCATCTTTCTTATCAGTAGATTCTATTTCATATTCTTATACCTGCAGGTTCTATACTGATTGATAACCAAAACATCCAAGACATTCATTTGCGAAGTTTAAGAAGACACATCGGTGTAGTTTCTCAAGATATAGTAAGTGATTCATCAGCCTCTCTATTCTTCTACTTATTGTATGCAGGATTTGTACTTCAGTTCATGATTCTCACAAGAATTTTAAAAAAGTACTTCTTTTGTCCGCTTGGATTTTGGCACTATTGTTTACAAGCTTTTAGGGGCAGTTTGGCAACTCCCACAAACAACTGGTCTGATACTGTTTAAGAATAACTGGTTATATTAATTCAGGTTATCTTGCCACTAGTTTTAACTACATTTAAAACTTATTTTAGTATAGTTTATATTTAAATTCAAGAGACATAACATGCTTATTGACCATATTGGGTTAACGAACAGTTCCTAAAAATATCCTCATCATATACCCACCATACGATCCTTTGAAGCATGTATACTCCAAAAATAGAGACCGAATACTCCCGGATATGTACACTAAGTATCATAATTACTTTTTAAAAATATTTTACCGGGTACGTAGAAGATACTTCAGGGGGATACATGCGGATACATATCCTAAAAGGGGAAACAAGATTGCGATAATTCGGTGGAGATGTGCATGATTCAATTCAAGATAGCATTAAACTTCTTGAATTTATGAAGTTTTCTCTTGATGAACAAGATTTAAAAGTCATGTTTTTTATGGATGATGGTAATGAGAGTAAAGAGGTTCATTGGTCAACATTGGATAAAACTTATTGAGTTTTTTTTTGTCAAATAGCTTAGTAGCGAGAATCACACACCAAGTGTGGAGAGGTGGAGAATTACGGGTTCGAACCCGCACCCAATACATCAAATACCCTTGCAGCTACTAACTAGGTTGTACTTATTTGTTTCAAGTTTTTTTAACGCTGCTTTTGTTGATATCCAACATATGGATTGAAAATAGATTATGATTTATATGAAAACTCTACACCAAGTGTTTTGATCAGACTTTATATTTTGTAAATTGTCATCTTTATAATTATATATTAATGAAGACTTTTATTATAAATATTTTATTAACATATCTAGTCGTACCCTATCTTGAATTTCAAAATTCAGTGTAGCAATGTTCTAACAAACCCGCACCGTTACTACAGATCCGGACCTCATAGCTAAAATCTAGCTGAAAGGGAGAGAAAGGTATATAGAAAAGAAAAGAGAGAATTGGAAAAGGTTGGACTAGAAAATAGATATATTTTAAATGATATGTTGAAGAACTATTTTTGTACAAACTCTTTCCACAAGAACCAGTTTTCAAAAACTAAGGTAGCTTTTGGTCCAAAGAGAAAACTTACCAGGTAGTTATCAAAGTAACCAAACACCTTTGTTTTTAAAAATTAGCTCCACTGTACTTAGATATCTGGTTTTTAGAAGTTATCTCGAACATCCTTTAGTTTTTCTTTTTGAAGTGTTACATTACATCAAATGTTTTATTTTTCTGGTGTATTTTATTATTCAAATTTTGTACATTCTTTATTGCTAGCAATAGCATGAATGGTTTATTTCTACCGGTATCTGGGTTCTTTGTAAATTTATACATCGTGTAAGTTCTTTATTTACTTGTGGCTTTATGTTAGGAACCAATTCAAGAGATAAAAGAAAAGTATTATCAATGATAAAAAGAAACTATTACAGCGAATAAATTCCCTATAATCCCATAGCAAAGCTCCTCAAAGGAAGAAGAGATCCTCACTTTGCCAAACCCTAAGGTTCTATTACAAATGATAATGATACTCCATAATCCACTATTTTCCTCCCACTAACCTTATTATATACTCCCTTCACGTGAAACTTCCCCACTCTCTTTAACCAACTCACGTGTAACTTCCCCACTATCTCTAACCAACTTCCCCTCTCCATTTTGGGCCTCTTTCTCTTAATGGATCCTATTATTTGACGAGCAGTATTTACTTCAATTCAAAAATATTGATGTTATATGTACTGTTATAGACACTTTTTTCAGGTACAGTTGCTGAAAACATTGCTTATAGGGATCTGACAACAAAAATCGACATGGAGAGAGTGAAACGGGTAGCTCAAACTGCTTATGCAGATGAGTTCATTAGAAAACTTCCAGAAGGTTACAAAACCAATATTGGACCAAGGGGCTCAACTTTAAGTGGAGGCCAGAGGCAAAGGTAATTTTCAGTTTCAAAATTCTGTTCTATAACCATAATTTTGTTCTGTTTGGAAAGAGCATTTGGAAGTCATGATTAGTGTAAAAACCAAATTTGATGCGTCAGATATTTATGAATCATAGATGATATTAGCTTGTTTCGTTGATCTGTTGCTATCTGTTACTTATTTCTTTCCTCGAAGTTACAGGCTGGCTATTGCAAGGGCTTTCTATCAAAACTCTTCTATTTTAATTCTCGACGAGGCAACTTCTGCCTTAGATAGTAAATCTGAGTTATTAGTGAGGCAAGCTGTGGAGCGATTAATGGAGAATCGCACGGTAAGGAAACTAGCCTTTTCTATTCTTTGACATGATCAGCTATGAGAATTACATGACCACTATTCCATTTGATTAAGTAAATATTCTTATAGTTGTGTACTCTATTGTTCGATTGGTATACCCTTTTCTTCACTATGAAACTTCAAACATTCTTCCTATGTTCATAGGTGCTTGTGATTTCGCATCGCTTGGAAACCGTTATGATGGCGAAAAGAATATTCCTTTTGGATGATGAAAAGCTGGAAGAGCTGCCTCGATCAACTATATTGAACGGTCACATGGATTCATTGCTATCATCTGGGCTTATTGTTTGAATATATTTATGTCATTGGATTCGTTTGTTTGTATATACCATCTGGATGATAATATATGTTTTACATATAGGTTCAAAACTATGGACTCTCCTCTCTGTGCGCATGTGATTATGTAAATGTATGCCCTTTGGTTTCTTTAAAGTGAATAGTTAGTAAAGTGAGAAGAAAAAAGGTTATATTATAATCGCACATAATTTGATATGCATCTTTGATATATTTATCAATGGTTGATATTAGTCACTTTACTAAATTCTTCTAATAAAATCTTAATATAATTGAGATGTCATGTTCTTTTAAGTTATGCCCCATTATACTTTCCAAGTGCTTATGTTGTCCTTAAATTCATCCCAAGCAGTTGATGGAAAATTATTTAGGTTTGAAAGCATAGTTTCCTTATGCTAAAAGTAACGGAACGTTTATTTTTTTCAATATTTTTTCCAGTTTTGGAAAAAAAATCACTAAAAGTCTAAAGTTGTTGGTATTTAAAAGGATAAATGACCTTGAACAAAGTCTCGAATATGTTGGATAAAAACAAATTTTATGGTTATATGGGATATTCTTCTAATGTGGTCAGTCAAGTCAAGTTAAATTTTTCATCTATATAATTTTTCATCTGCATATAGATGATCATGTTTGTCATATTTGTCTTGGTAGTATAAATGTTTAATCTTGTTGATCATGTTTGTCATATTTGTTTTGGTAGTATAAATGTTTAATCTTGTTGACTTTGACATAGATGATTTTTTTTGTGAGACGATCATATCTCTGTCTAAATGTAGAGGATCATTTTGACTTGATGCCTAGGTGATCAAATTTGTTTATTTTGACACATGATCATTTTTCTTTTTTCTTGTAGATATAGAAAATGTTCTACACATAAAAACAAATGCATTATAGTATCAAAATATTTTAAATTGTATTCTTATCATAAAAACTCCGTAATTATAAGATATTGTTCTTCACATTATTTTTGGTTCAACAATCTTCGTATTTTTCATAATGACAAACATATATAATTTTATGAACAAATTTATCAAAAATAAATTTATAGAGTGAGATTTGTAAGTTTCCTAGAATCTAAATGAAATTAAAAAAATAAACAATTTAAACTAATTTAAATGTGCGACAAACTTTGTAGATTAGATTCATAACATAAAAGTTCATGTTTTAAATATTAACAAATATTCAAGCATGTTTCAATTAGTGTTCGAGTATGATTTTAATGGATAAATACACATTGTGTAATCTCGTATTTATTTCTCTGCATGTATATTATAACATCACACATTTCTTCCTCTTTTGTCATCAACAAAAAATTTGAAAGAGAGAAAAACATGCAATTTAATATGATTTGAAATAAAAACACATTTAACAAGACTTATATTGGTATATCTGAAAGGGCCACCAGGGGCGACATGAGTAGGCCAATGAGGTAACGCCTCGTTCCAAATTGCCCATGGTTTAAATCAATCCTCATTCTTCAAATATGTTGCCCACCTCTAGGATAACTCGCTCGAGTGGGACAACGTGATAAGCGACGTGGCCCTAGTCCACAATATTAGGGAAAAATTAGGAGAAATTAATCACGCTCTCTCAAATAATAGGGATTAACTGTCCGCTTCCATGTTTTTTAAGAGATGGTTGATGTTTCCTAGGTGTCTAGGATCTAGAGCCAAAAGGATCATATAAATATCTCACCCCATAGTTGGCATGGACAATCTCATATTCATACAAATACTATATACATAAAGCTTCTCACCTCCCTACGTGAGATACCTCTCAATCCTACAACAACCCTAAAAATTATGACAAGCCTTAATCACTAAGGATTGTCACATATTATACTTTTAACAAATACAATTGACGCACACCATGAATTTCGATAAAATTGACACGGGTTACAATTACAATATCTAACTGGATTATTGTCCTCAAGTTTAACATTTATGTCTGTCATTGTGAACAAAAAGACAATAACTTCAGTCGGCGAAGAATCTGAAGGTGGGGAAAGTGCCATGGTAGAGATGCTCGTTGCCATGGACAATCTACGTCGCTAAAACCATACTCAGGAGGATAATGTCATCCATATCCAGCACCACCACCAAGAGGTTAACCCTACATACCAGGTGGAGATGCTAGACCCTTAACCTCTCTTAGAAGAGATATGGAAGGCGCTGGTTCATGAGAATTTTAAGTCATCTTTATTGACTAAGTTTGATGGACACAACGATTCATATGAACATGTCCTCACCATCAACACGCACGTGGCAATCATTGGAGCTCCTGACTCTTTAAAATACAAGCTTCTCTCTACCATTTTCATAGACATAACCCTAAGGTGGTATATGGATCTACCTCGACTCTCCATCACTCGTTATTAGAATTTAGTGAAGTAACTTAATCCACCTGTTTACAAAAAGTAGACAAGAAAGATGGTTGTCACCGACCTCTTCAATATTTACCAAGATCTCTCTAAATCTCTGACGGAATACCTCTTCCATTTTAATGAAGTGACAATCAAAGTAATCCATCTCAACCAAAAAATACTAGTAGGAGTATTTTAGAATAGGCTCAGAGGAGGATACTTCAAAGAATCCTTCACTCATAGGCCAAGACGTCCTTGGATGAAGTAGTGACACGTGCAAAATATTACATAAAGAGGAAGAAAAACGATGTTGAAAAAAGGCGAAGAATACACCTTTGAAACTTTTAGCTTACATCTGTCACGAAGAACTCTTCTATGGCTAACTTGACAAGTTCAGGGTTATTTTAGTCATTTTGATAATTTAAAAAACAGACAAAGGGTCTGTCATAAAAACTAACGTGGGGGTGTAACTATTAAATATCCAACTAAGATGTTACAACAGAGGTCAGGAAGACTGCAGATGAACATGAACTGAATGGGTTGTCTAACAGTTAACCTGAACAGATGAGCATTGAGCACCGCCGTCACTTCACAGTGCCGCCACCTGACACCGGCGAGTCAAAACACAACCCAACGACGACATGGAACTGTTACCTAAGAGAGTTATCAAAGCAAAAAAAATACCAAGAAGCACTAACCGTATACCGTCACATGCTCCGTTCATCATTCTTCCCCAACACATTCACCTTCCCAGTCCTCCTCAAATCATGCGCACTCCTCTCTCTCCCCCTCACCGGATCCCAGCTCCACTCCCACATCATCAAAACCGGGTCACAGCCCGACCCGTACACCCGCTCTTCTCTCATCAACATGTACTCCAAATCATCTCTCCCTCACCTCGCTCGTAAAGTCTTCGACGAAGAATCCATAAACCTCACCATCTCTTACAACGCCATGGTTTCCGGATATTCTTCTAACTCCATGATCTTAGAAGCCGTTAACCTCTTCCGCAAAATGCGGCGAGAAGTTAGCTTTTCGGTTAATTCAGTTACAATGCTCGGTTTAGTTTCGGGTTTCACGCTCCCTAGTCACTTAAAACTTGGTGCGTGCTTACACGCTTGTGGATTTAAGTTCGGTTTTGAGTCTGATTTATCAGTTGCTAATAGTTTTTTGACAATGTATGTTAAGTGTGGCGAAGTGGAACAAGCGCGCCAACTGTTTGATGAAATTCCTGTGAAGGATTTGATAACGTGGAACGCTATGATTTCTGGTTATGCGCAAAACGGTCATGCTCGACGTGTTTTGGAGCTTTATTTTGAGATGAAGAAGATGGGTGGGGTGAATCCTGATCCTGTTACGCTTCTTGGTGTTTTGTGTTCTTGTGCGAACCTTGGTGCACAAGGAATTGGTCGTGAGGTGGAAAAGAAGATTGAGCAACTTGGATTTCGGTCGAATTCTTTTTTAACGAATGCGTTGATTAACATGTATGCTCGGTGTGGGAATTTGGTTCGTGCTCGGGAGGTTTTTGATTGTATGGATGATAGGAACAAGAGTGTTGTGTCTTGGACTGCAATTATTGGCGGGTATGGGATTCATGGAGAAGGTGAGATTGCAGTGGAGCTTTTCGATGCAATGGTTAGGTCAGGTGTGAGGCCTGATAGAACGGTTTTCGTGAGCGTTCTTTCGGCTTGTAGTCATGCTGGATTGACTGAGAAAGGATTGAAGTATTTTGATGAGATGGTGAGGAAGCATGGTTTGCAGCCTGGTCCTGAGCATTATTCTTGCTTGGTTGATCTTTTGGGTAGGGCTGGTAGATTGAAGGAAGCGATGGATCTCATAGATTCGATGAAGGTGAAACCGGATGGTGCTGTTTGGGGAGCACTTCTTGGTGCTTGCAAGATTCATAGAAATGTAGAACTAGCAGAAGTGGCTTTTCAACATGTCATTGAGCTTGAACCTACAAATATAGGTTACTATGTTTTGCTGTCAAATGTGTACTCTGATGCTAAGAACTTAGATGGGGTTTTGAAAGTTAGAATCATGATGAGGGATCGAAAGCTTAGAAAGGATCCTGGGTGTAGCTATGTGGAATATAAAGGAAAAATGCATCTTTTTTACTCTGGAGATAAGAGTCATCCCCGGATTAAGGAAATATATAGAATGCTGGATGAATTGGAAAGTCTTGTGAAGGAGATTCATCAACCGGATCACAAGTGTCAGGGAAAGACTGAAGAACCGTTAATTGGTGCTGGGGTGCACAGTGAAAAATTAGCACTTGCTTTTGGTCTCTTGAACACTAAGCCTGGAACAGATATTACTGTCATGAAGAACCTGAGAGTGTGTGTGGATTGTCATGTGTTTTTTAAGTTGGTCAGTAAGATTGTCAATCGCCAATTTATTGTTAGAGATGCCACTCGCTTTCACCGTTTCAAGAATGGGGTCTGTTCTTGCAAGGACTACTGGTAATATCATTGCGGCGGGACACACTACTTATGAAACTCTGATTTATATTTTGATGGACAACAATGATGTGCCACCCCACCCACATAGTTGATTGTAGCTGTTGATAAGAGAAAGGGGTTGTGTTTGTTGGATTTATTTATCCAACGTCACCCATGCGATTCGATGGGCTTGAAATCCCAACCCATGGCGCCTATGATGTGTTAGGCGCAGCCCATTGAGCGCTCTTTGCTATAAGGAAATATAGTTGCGTTTGTGCCCTCACTAAAAGCAATTGTTTTTAGCGTAGTGGTAGACGCTTGATCCAAAAATGTTGAGAAAGTCTCGAGAATATAAGTAACTCAGCCCTTTTGAGACAAATGTTTGAATACTCTCAAAATGGGAAAGGAAAAGTGCAATTATAATTTATAACACAGGATTTGCAATTTTTGCTGAAAGGTGCATGGATCCCATTCATCATTTGCTGACATAGAATATAGTGCAACAATGCTTGTGTCTGTAGAAGTTGGTTATGATACTCTCGAAAAACAGGATTCAGTTTGTGGAAATTCTTGAGGGAGAAAATTCATTCTCATTAGTGTTCATTCCCATCCAAATCAT
The DNA here is from genome assembly GCF_024323335.1 of Lathyrus oleraceus. Classification (NCBI taxonomy): domain Eukaryota; kingdom Viridiplantae; phylum Streptophyta; class Magnoliopsida; order Fabales; family Fabaceae; genus Lathyrus; species Lathyrus oleraceus. The sequence continues at coordinate 134,267,585 of NC_066584.1, forward strand.
TCCTTTGTAAGTATCTTCCAAAGGAGAGGGTGAGGAACCTTTCTTCCTTTACACTCCACAAGTTTCCCCAGTCCCTTCCCCAACCTCCTTAATTGTGCTGGTACCTGCAGTATTTCTTCTGATTTTCTTCACCCCACAAATAATTTAACCAAACCAATTGATTTTGAAAAGAAATAACTGGCTGTAGCTTATAGATGAGACTTAAGACTGCTTAGTAGTACTACTACTACCAAGTATATCATGGCACAGCAAAGGAAGTAATTGGCTTTGGTAAGCTTGCAAGAAATAGTTGTCTGCATACTATTTTTTCAGTCAGCAGTGACTATTTTTTGTTTAGCCATTTTATGACATTCTTACACATATTTAATCCAAGTGATAGATATAGGTAGTTAGGAACCAAAAGTATTACCCATTTCTTATGGTTGGGCGGGTTGAGAAATGAGAAGGGACAATTTTTCAATGCAGGCCAAAATTTTGCAGTAAAGCATACTAATTTATTGCACGGATTCTTATAGGCCTTGAGAGTTGATGTCTATAGACTTTTTAGCCACTAATATAAAAATGTTTTTACTACTGGTTGTGAAGTTACATGTTTGAAGTTAACTAGGGTATCTCGTTCTAATTTCTCTTGTAGTACATCCTAAGTTCCTAACAGTATTTGTTAATCCATTGAGACCATGATCGGATGTTGTGTTGTGTTAAATGCCATTTCTACTCTAGTTGAACTTTTATTTAGAGAAAAAAAAAATACCTTCATTTTATGAAACAGGTTTTAAGATTCATGTACCTCCATTTCAAGGTTTTAATCCTTGTATTTGAATTAAGCTCTAAACAAAGATTTTAGGTCTTTTTTTTTAGTTTGTCAAGGACTAAACTTGTTCTAATAACTTTTCTAGCGTATTTTGACAAGGAATGAACGCACATACGGATTGGAAGAACACATCGACCAATAATGAAGAACAAAAATGAAATTAGGAATCATATTGAAGTGAATGGATGCGATTGCATCTCTTGGATAATAGGTGAACTAGTTTGTCCCTTTGTGCACTCCACCATGTCCATTTTTTATATTCTCTCTCACGTCAATAGGGAATGGTATTGATCAAAGTTAAGATAAATCAGCTTTAGAAAAACAGTTTGTGATTTTTTTTTTAAAATAACTAACTTTTTCAAAAAAATACGAAAATAATCTTATTTTAAAAAAAAAAACCAAAATAACCATATTTTCAAAAAAAAAATCAAAATAATCAATTTTGGAGAGGAGACGTCAGATGCATTGGGCCTCATGAAGAGGCGCCAATGTGTGTGGCGCCTGCATGGCCCTCCAAGAGGAGGCGCAATTGCCTCTGGCGCCATTGACGCCTCCCCTGCATGGCCCTCCAAGAGGAGGCGTCAATGCATCTGGCGCCTGAGTGAGTGTGTTGCATGTGTAAAGAAAATTTAATTTTATAGCCAACAAGAATCGAAAACACAACCTTCTATCAAAGACACAACCTTCTGATCAGAAGTCAAACATGTTACCATTGCACCACAGCCAATTCATATTAATTTGTTTCATCATATATTTAATATATCGTGTATAATTACAGTAGATTAATAAATTGCTAAATCTTAGTTGAAATTTTTTTCACTTAGTTTTAAAATAATGTATAATTACATTAGATTAATTTGTTTCATCTCTATATATTTTTCTTAATTATTTTCACTTAAACTTTTATACCTATTTTAAAATTTTAAATTAACTAAATATATATTTAATTTTATTTTATCATTGTTTTAAAATATATAAGTTAAGAATATTATTTAATATTTGCATTTTAAAACTAAGTGAAAAATATTTTAGTTAATGTTTATATTTCATCCATTATTTTATATAAGTTAAGAATATATAAAATTAATGTATATTTTATTTAATGTTTATATTTCATCCATTATTTTATTTAATGTTTATTTTTATAAAATTAAAATATTCTTTTATATAATATTCTTTTTTATTAAACAGTTCATTTTATAAAATAAAAAATATATATTTTATTTAATTTTATTATAATGAATTTTAAATAAACATAAATATTTTAACTATCTACGTTCATATTTAATATTTCGAATGGATATTATCTATATTTTATATTTAATATTATAATATGAAATTGCGATTGTACTCTTAAGAAATTAAAATGCAAATATTAAATAATATTCTTAACTTATATATTTTAAAACAATGATAAAATAAAATTAAATATATAATATTTTAATTTCTTAAGAGTACAATCGCAATTTTATATTATAACATTAAATATAAAATATAGATAATATGATTCGACATATCAAATATTAACGTAGATAGTTAAAATATTTATGTTTATTTAAAATTCATTATAATAAAACTAAATAAAATATATATTTTTTATTTTATAAAAAGAATTGTTTAATAAAAAAGAGTATTATATAAAAGAATATTTTAATTTTATAAAAATAAACATTAAATAAAATAATGGATGAAATATAAACATTAAATAAAATATACATTAATTTTATATATTCTTAACTTAAATAAAATAATGGATGAAATATAAACATTAAGTAAAATATTTTCCACTTAGTTTTAAAATGCAAATATTAAATAATATTCTTAACTTATATATTTTAAAACAATGATAAAATTAAATTAAATATATATTTAGTTAATTTAAAATTTTAAAATAGATATAAAAATTCTAAGTGAAAATAATTAAGACAAATATATAGAGATGAAACAAATTAATCTAATGTAATTATACATTATTTTAAAACTAAGTGAAAAAAATTTCAACTAAGTTTTAGTAATTTATTAATCTACTGTAATTATACACGATATATTAAATATATGATTAAACAAATTAACATGAATGGTTTGTGGTACAATGGTAACATGTTTGACTCCTTGTTAAAAGGTTGTGTGTTTGATTCTTGTTGACTACAAAATTAAATTTTCTTTTCACAAGCAACACACTCAGGCGCCAGATGCGCCTCCTCTTTAAAATTGGTTATTTTGGTAATTTTTTTTAAAATACGGTTATTTTCGTATTTTTTTTTGAAAAAGTAGGTTATTTTTAAAAAAAACCACAGTTTGTTTTACAACATTTTAAAGTTGCAGAAAAGGTTAAATACAAGGATCGTGGATGTTTATAAATTCTTTCATATAATATAAGAGACATGAATTCCAAAAAAATTGCAGGGTTTAGAGAATTTTTAATTTTTAAATACTATGTTGAAAGTCAATTTTTAAAATAATTTTGAAAAAAGATTAAAAATATATATTTAGACGTTTTTGAATTTATGGCTATGATAATTTAATCATGTCTAGTAACCATCTTTTTATCACAAACTTATAGCTTATTTTAGTTTATAATTTATTTTTCATACGCTATTTTAAATAGTATTTTAGTTTATAGTTTACCATTTTATTCTTCCATTTTTATCCTTGTTATTTTAACAAAAATAAATAATATTTTAGTTTATAACTTATCATTTTATTCTTCCATTTTTATCCTTGTTATTTTAACAAAAATAAATTATTTTTTATAATTTATTTTAACTTAAAATAAAATAAATATATATTAAATATTTTTTATAATTGAACAATTAATTTTATTAAGCATTTCAATTAATTTAATTTAATTAATTTAACTTATCAACTATCGGCTATCAATGAATTATAAGATATCAATCATCGGCAATAAACTCTCTTATTAATCAACTGCTATTTTTATCAAATAAAACCTTAATAATCTTATTTTTAAAAATTGATTTAAAATAGTACAATTTTGTTATTAACAAAAAGTGTACAACTTTTCTTTCTCTCTTCTTCCCAATTTCTAAAATTAAAAACTAAAATTTTTAAAAACTATTTAGCGTTTTAGTTTTTAAAATTGAAGTAAAAAATAATTTTTAAAAATAGTTTTATAAAATTTTATTATTTTAAAAATTTAAAAATAGTTTTGCAAACCGTCTCTTAATTTTTTCAACTTGTTAATAAACAACATACTTAATCTTATCCTATGCAAGATGCCTAAATTATTCAAAGTATAAATTTTTACATAAATTATTGCAATAAAAATTTGTTTAAAAATTTGTTATTTTCTGCAAGTGCAACATGTTCAGCGAGACAAACGGGGAAAAACATCATACTCTAAAACTTCAGTAGATAGCATCTCAGAGCCTTCCCAGTCAAGAAAAATTTAGCTCTAAAATAAACTAGAACACTGATTCTAAAAGGTAATTGGCAAACTTCCATTTTATTATAGAATCTCACTACTAAACTAGCAGTTTACTCAAGCCCCCAATCACTGCCACAGTATCGGTTCCAGAAATACATTCGTCTTCAACAAATGGAATTGTTTTCCGTATCGTCATATTTACTGGAATGCTACCTTTGTCTGCAAACCACAAACATTAGCAATTACTACCAGCAACTCAAAACAGCTCAAAATACTAGTTACAATAATGCTACTCATACAATTCTTGGATCTACAAATGACCACAACACAACAACGGTTGCTGCATTTACGTACAGCGGAAAATAGTTAAATATGTGGTATCGGGTGCAATTACTGCAATATGCTCATCATAACAAAAGATTTACTAGCTACCTTCATTTGTGCTGTCCTTTTCTATGCAAACAGCAGCATAATGAGAACCAAGTAACTCTAAAAGCACAAAATGCCAATTGCTTGAGAGATTCTCAAGGTCACCAGAAGGCTCAGCAGAAATTTCATTTTCCTGTCAGCAAAATAAATTGTTTCATAAATTGTTGAAGCAGAAATAATTACTAATTCACATGCGATGTCAGTACAAAAATACTAATGTAATTTCTGGCCGAATAACAGCAGGGCATATGCCAGTATGACAGTAGTTGACTCTAGTAGTCGACTCCAGTAGTTAACCAACATATAATATCCAGTGCTTTAAAATCCGAACCGGACAGTTTTCAACGAGTAGAACCTTAAGCCGGCCTTTACTACGGCTTTTCCCAGTTCAAGCGGTTTTAGAAGGTTGAAGTAGAGGTCTCGCCGGTCAATTCCCAGTTCAGTTTTTATAGCATAGATAATATCTAATAAACGTCTCACCACTATAGTGGAATAGCATAGTGGTGATAGGGTTCGACGCGACGCTATTGGTTCGCAAGTCATAGTCAACAATAGCGGTTGAAGCCTCTGCAAACCGCTATCGCTATTGTGTCTGCAACTAGAATTTTGGAGATAAATTCCTCAAAGAAAAACTGTTGTCCTTTTTCTTAAGGGTAAAAATTTCAATATGAACCCTTTGAAGAGTAATGTATATTCTTGCTCTACTACTTTTAGTTCATTTCCGTTTTATTCTTCTTCTCTTCTTCAGTTTTATTACCCTATACTTTAGGTTCTTTAATTATTAAGTATGATGATTTCTTTAATTTTGAGAATTTAAGTTTACTTTGTACACTAGTTTTTAGTCTATGCAATAGCAGGAATTTACTTTGTACACTAGTTTTTAGTCTATGCAATAGCAGTATCCTGCTATCCGCCATTGCATTTTAGGGGGGTTTGTGCTACGCAACGCTATCCGAGATTAATATCATAGCTTCTTAAAAAACATACCTTAGAAATTACATGAGGAAGAACGTGGATGCCTTCTTTCATATGGTCTCTTAATCGAATAGTGAAAGTATTAAAAGGTGAAGCTGAGAAGCCCCTTCCGAGTGCTTTAACATATGCCTCCTGTAATTGGAACATGTCTCTGTAAGTGAAGCTGCATAATAGCAATGAAAAAAAAATTGGTTGAATTCTCAACCTACTTGTGCTCCCTCATTATATCACACTTATTAAGTTACTATCATGTGTCAAAGGAAAGGTATTCTTAGTACTCTTCGTTTGATTGGTTGCACAAAATAAAGAACTCAAACACAAACAAAGAACTACTAAGACTAGAGCTCACAAGAAAAAGTATTGATATGAAGCTAAACAAAAGAAATCCTCAAATATTCTCCAGATAATAGTTCGAAGAGTCACATTTGTTTCTCAACCGACTTCTAACTGAGTAATGAAATTCAATAATGTGACTAACCTTCAGAGTCCATAATTTTATAAACTCATGACGTCGTAGCTCGGGATCCTCAATGTGAGCCAGCATTTCTACTTCATGGGGAGAATAGTATCGACGTGCAAAGGCTAAAATGTCATTCTTTAACCTCCTTTGCTTCTCTTCCACATCAATACCAATCTACAACGAGCACACAAATTCAATATGTTCAAAGCTAACAGTAAAGAGCAGGAAAAATGTCAGTCTTAAAACTAGAACAGAATATAATGACAATAATAAATAAAAATAACATTTGTATAACCATATTAGATACATACCGGTGAGCCCACAGTTACTCCACATGCTATCAAAGAAGAAGTGTGCGAGATATTAAAATGTAGTGGTGGTAGGTTCCAATCATCAGCATATTGCCAGTCTACCTGATCAAATATGCTACTTAAGACTTTCAGTGTTTGCAAGAAAACTCAATGAAAAATATATGCCAGCACAGAGAAAGTGCAACCATACAAAAGTTACAGATAATAAATTAACAATAAAAACACACACCTCAGGCTTGCCATAATTGTTCTTCCTAAACTTCAAGGATTTTGGATCAATCTGACAATTTGTCTGGTCTAGCAGTAAAATAAATTGTTTAGATACATGACCTATGTCGTGATATAAGAAAAACCAAAACCAAACGATACAGGAATATGAACAATATACAGATAGCAGATTCTCCACCAAACAAGTAGGATATATAGATCTCTTCAGATGAAACTTGATTAAATTATGTCAACAGTTGTAAATGTTAAAAAGTTACATAAAAACTTAATTGAGAAACTGAGTAGCAGACCTTCAAAACTTACATCTTGCTAATGTAGTGCGAACCAATGCACGAGCTAGGAGTGCACTTTTCTTCAGCTCTTCCCCGCGCATACGGAGTACATTTTCTTTCTCACAAGGTGATAATATTTCAAAACATCTGTTCAATAGGTTTGGGCACTTTACCTCATCAGGTAAAACATACCAAAGATGTGCTTCTCTACATTGCAACATACAAGATAGTCAGTCAGGGAACAATATATCAAGTGACAACCTGACATAAGATTTAAAACGAAAACAGAAATGGCACCAACAAGGCTAATAGTATCTTTATTTTAATCAAAAACTGAATCGTACATATGAATATGAACGCAATATTGTTATGACAAAGTGTAAAATATTAAAAACCCGAACACATACTTTTGTGCTGGAAGTTGCACTGGAGACAAAGAGCATGATGCAGTGGTAAGATTCCTTCCAAAGCAATATATGTTCATCATTAACGGTCGTTTGCTACAAAGCATTGAACTCATGCATACTCAGGACCAAACAATACCTAGCATATTTTGTCTTCAAAATCAGTTCAACCTAACAATTTTCAATAATGGCACAGTGATTTCACAGGAAAAAAAAACTAGTGATTAATTCAAAAACAATTTTCAATTGAACCAGAATAGATAAATGATTTTCTCAATATGCATCATTTTTAGGTTTCTAGAGAAATTAATTGTTAAAATCATTCTTTTGTAAACAAATTCAGTCATCGCAGGTATCGACACGTGTCAAATTAGGTCATTAGTCGAACTGCTTAATTGAATCGGATTAAACCTGATGTCTCGATCGTATCACTAGACTAGATAGTTAATCGCAGAAAAAGCGGCAGATCACGGCCCGCATCTTTGTCACGACTGCCTCGGATGCATTTCGCTACAATGAACTTTTTTTACAGTAGAAATAGGAGGAAAGGTGAAGAAGAAATGAAAAATCACAATACAAACCAATGGCGTGCTTGAATTACAGTGGCGGCTGCTTATTTTGCTATGTCAAACGTTACAAAAGTGGCGTCAACGGACGGAGGCTCGGCGAGGATTCACGTCTGGCGGAGAATGATAGAGGTAACACAAAACAAGATTATTTTAATAAATAAAGTTTTTAAAGACTTTAACATTAAACCCTTTTGTAAAATTACATTGATTTTTGAGATTTTCTTTTAAAAAATTTAAAGGATTGTTTGCAGTTAAAAAAAAGTTTTTTTAAAAAAATAACCACTTATTCAAGGAAATTTCCAAAATATCCTCGGTTTCAAAAAAAATCTCAAAATATCTCATTTTTAGGAGGAGTCGCCAATTGAATTTGAGACTCCTCTTAAAACTTAAATGGAGGCGCCAATTGGATTGGCTATGGCAGGTGTCCTAGCCAATCCAATTGGCGCCCATGTGTAGGTTTTAAGAGGAGTCGTCAATTCAATTGGAGACTCCTCCTAAAATGCATTTTTTGTGTTATATGGTATAAGTGATAGATAAATTTGATATAAGATCACTTGATATTAATAAAATTTTGCCGTTTACACAAAGAAACATAATGGTGATGACCGGGATCACCTAACCGACCTCCGGTCCCACATCCTCTAACTACCCTAACCCGTGACCCTAACCCACGTTAATGATTCGGTACCGGTGTTTGATCATCTGAGGGGCCAGGAGCGTCACTACCAACTACAGGAGAAGATCTGTTGAGGTAGTCAGACAATTCGGCATAGTCTTCAGTATGCATCGACGGTGTACCGCCGTAGCTGAGCTCATGATCCATGCCAGAGAAGTTGGGATGTGGTTGACTCATTGATGGGCGACCGGGACGGTTGAAGGGAGACATGGGTGTGAACAATGCATCGAGGAAAGGTTGGAAAGGTTGTTGGGGTGTTTGGTAGAGATAAGGTTGTTGGATGTTTTGGTTTTGTGATGTTTGGGCTTCTTGGCTACGGTAGGAGGAGGGGCGGTTGGTGTTGAATGATCGTTGGGTGTTCTGGCTTATGCGACTTTGGTAGGGTGATGGGGTGGGTGCGAAGCGATGTTGAGTCTCAGGTTGATGGTCAATTTGTTGCTGGTGGTATGGGGTATGCTCTTGGTATTGGGGTTGGGTGTATGGAATGTTTTGGTTGTATGTTTGTGTGTTGGTTGAACGGAACGTTTGACGGACAGGGGGTTGTGTGTATCTGGTCTGACACTGTTGTTGGGGGTTTGATGTTGAGGTGTCAGGTGTGTAAGTCATCTGGCGTGGGTCGTACAAGTACATATCCTCGACGATGAACTGAAAACCAACCGATCTGTACCAAACAATATAAGTACGACTTGGTTTTTCTTCAGTTAGCATGACTGTGTCAGTTAACACATGGTCATGACGGTACTTCCATTTGCGACACTCCGATCTTGCGAAGCTTTGCCATGGATTGAAGTTTCATTGGTCGTTAACTTTGCGCAGATGCCATTCTCCTAGACTAGCTGGGGGATCTGGGATACTTTGGAGCATACCGAACTGCAACTTCACACGATCGCTGTTGTGCATCTCCACAGTTGTGAACCGTATTATCGGTGTGCATGCAGTCCATATGGCCGCGTCTTCAGCGTTGACCTCATGGTCATGATCCAAGTTAAGGTATGGACGCCAAATGAACTGAAATGTGAAAGAAGATAGGATTATAGTCAATGTAGAAGAAGTTAACAAAACATAACGAAATAATTAAGTTATTTTCCTTACGTCTGTCGGTCGAAGGTGATCCAACAGGTTGCGATACTGAGTAATACAGTGTCTTGGACATCTGTTGTAACTCATACCACGTGCAGACCATCTACACCAAAAAGTCAAAAAATATTAGTTAGAGGTAATAATCTTTTAAAAAAGTAAGTAAAGATATAGCAATTTAAACAACTTACTTTTGTGCATACGGAAATGTGAAAGGGTTGTTATTTACGGGTGCTAGAGACGATAGTCTTGACCAACCCCATGCTTGTAGCAAAACAGCACATCCAGAAAATGTAGATGTGTCTTTGTGTGAGTTTTTGCACAAGGAACTATAGAGATAGGCTAGACAAGCAGATCCCTAACTGTAACTTCTTATTCTATCTACATGTCTAAGTAGAGGTAAGTACATAATATGCATGCTAGAACCACTACCTTCGGGAAATAAAAACGAGTCAATTAACAGCATAATGTAACACCTAGTTTTTATTATTCGAGCATCTTCGGTAGAATGCTCATCTAAGTATAAACTATTATAGTACGACTTAAGGCGTGAGAGTAGTATACCTTAACCTCTTGCATTATCATCTAACAAATCAGTCTCTAAGAGCTCCGTGCAAATTGAATTTGCATAGTTGATTTTACCATTAACAACCTTACCTTCAATGGGTAGTCCCAAAAGCATGTAGACGTCTTCTAACGTCATGGTACACTCACCGGTTGGGAAGCAAAATGTGTGTGTCTCTGGTCTCCATCTTTCACATAAAGCTAGAATGAATTTGTTATCTATGGACCAAGACAAAATCTTGCTAATATGACCAAAACCGGCGAGTTCAACATAAGGTTGAATCATCGGGTCCATATGGACATATTCGTGGACCCGAGTTCGGAACCTTGATACATCCTATAAAAGAAAGAATAAAAAACTTGACTAAGTTGGTATGTTAAAATAAAAGGGGGTTGGTGAAGATGAAAGATAAAAAGTTAACAAAAGAAAAAACTTACATATGTTGCGATGTTTGCAACCGTTCCTCTATGTGCTTCGCCCATTGTGAGGATAGACATTTTGTCGGTGGGTTGGTGTAGATGAAACTACAAGAAGTTGTTGCAGATGAAATTGTAGAAGAAGTATTGTAGAAGAAATAGTGAGAGTGATGGTGTGGAAGAAGTGTTAATTGAGTGGATGTATTTATAGGCAAATGGATGGGAGCATGAAAAATTGTGCTTGCATGGTGTCTCCACTTGAATTGGCAACCATGTACAACCTTTAAGAGGGGTCTCCATTCAAATTGGCACCTCCATAGGGATATGCATGCGACACGTCATTTCGAAGTAGCTTGCATGTGTGACACGTCACTTCGAACTAGCTAGAATGTGAGACACTTCACTCCTCTATTTAAGTGTCTTACTATCAACATCCAAGACACTTCACTCACATTCATCTGCAGTAAGAAAATAGTTTTCATCTGCACAATGTCATCTTCATCATTATACAGTGTCAACGTTCACTGCAATAGTGAAACATACGAGTCTGAGCTATATGGTTTTTGTTTTCGAAACACTGATACCATTAGACTCACGATCAAGAGAAATGCAACCTTCTTGCATTTGTAAAAAAAGAATACAATCATGTATAGGATCAGGTATTGTGTCAAAGATCACATATCAAAATCCAATATTTTTTTAGAATAGTCAATGCAAGTATTCCCCCCTTAAGGTACGAGACGATGAAGATGTTGAATACATGTTTGTTAGTCATGAACATTCAGGCTGCAACTGTATTGAGTTGTACATTACTCTTCAACCATGTATACCATTTCAACAGTCTCAACTAACCGGTCAGGATGAATCTGGTGAAGATGATCGACAATGGTCAGATGAACTCAACCCAGAAGCAGAAGCAGAAGTGGACGTCGTTGATGAAGAAGAAGAGGATACCGAGATACAGGTTGATCACATGTTGAACAACGACGATGAAGATGATGATCAACCACCACCAATATCTCCTAGTCATGTCTACAATTCGCCTCAACATATGACAAATATGGATCTTCACGACGATGAAACATCCAACAGTGTTTTCTATCATCCGTATCCGAGAACAGAAGACGAATTAAAGGTGGGAGACATGTTTCGTACCAAAGAAGAATGTGTTCTGGCAATCAAAAAATTCCACATGAACAACTCTGCTGACTTTATAGTGAAACGCACTGATTCTAGAAGGTATGTTATTGAATGTCGTAACATGCTTTGTAAGTTTAGTTTGGTTGTGTCTTACAAGAAGAAAAACGACTCTTGGGAGATCGCTTCAATAGACCCACCACACAGTTGCATTGCAACTAACATTGAACAAGATCACCGTAAACTAAGCGCAACTTTGATATGTCAGACATTCTGTCGTTGGTTAATAAAGACCCATCAGTGAAGGTGAGTATAATTATATCTCATATCAGAACAACATATAATTATACTCCATCTTACAAGAAAGCCTGAATTGCGAGGACAAAGGTCGTTGAACAAGTTTTCGGCAACTAGGAGGATTCATACAAGGAATTGCCACGGTTTTTATGGGCACTAAAAACATATGTCCCAGGAACTATGGCAATTATGGAGACATTGCCAGCGATGATGCCAGATGGAACTTGTGCTACAGGTAATAGAATCTTTCACCGTCTCTTTTGGGCATTTGACCCGTGCATCAAAGGTTTTGCATTCTGCAAACCTATTATTCAAATTGATGGCACTTGGTTATACAGAAAATACAAGGGTACTTTGCTCATGGCGGTTGCACAAGACGGTAACAACAATGTCTTTCCCATTGCCTTTGCTCTTGTTGAAGGTGAAATGGCTGGTGGATGGGGTTTCTTTCTTCGACATCTCAGAACGCATGTGGCTCCACAAGCCAATCTCTGTTTGATTTCTGATAGACATGCTGCCATTGAGAGTGCCTACAACAACCATGACAATGGATGACATGATCCTCATTCTACCCATGTCTACTGTATCAGACACATTGCACAAAACTTCATGCGTGCTATAAAAGATAAGAATCTTCGTAAGAAGGTGGTGAATGCTGGGTATGCTCTAACTCAACCGTCATTTCAATATTATCGTGATGAAATTAGACTGTCTAATGAAGACGCAGGGAGATGGCTAAATAACATACAGTAGAGTAGTGGACACGAGCATTTGGCAGAGGTTGTCGATGGGGCCACATGACAACAAACATTGTGGAATGCATGAACGGGGTATTCAAAGGAATTCGAAATCTGCCGATAACCGCCTTGGTAAGATCAACCTATTATAGGTTGGCTTCTATGTTCGCAACCAGAGGTGAAAGATGGAGTGCGGTGTTAATGTCTGGGCAAGTATTCAGTGAGCGTTGCATGAAGGTCATGAAAGAGGAGAGCATCAAAGCTAGCACACACGCTCTAACAGTCTTTGACCGTCATAGGCAAAATTTCAGCGTCCAGGAAACAATGGACCACAACGAGTGGAGACCAAATTTAGCCTACGCTGTTAGACTAAACATAATTTGGTGCGATTGTGGAAAATTCCAGGCCTTCTGTATACCTTGCTCCCATGTCATTGCAGCATGCGCTTATACTCGTCAAGACGCTTACAGCCATTTATCTGATGTGTACAAGGCCAACACCATCATGAATGTATATACTCAAAGCTTCTCAGTACTACCAATTGAGGATTACTGACCTCCATATGAAGGTGATATTGTTTGGCACAATGACGAGATGCATAGAAAGAAGAAAGGAAGGCCAAACAGCACATGTATTAGAACATAGATGGATTCCACAAATAAAATGATAAGATTATGTAGTATCTGTCGTCAACCAGGACACAACAAGAACAATTGTTCCAATCGAGGAGCATCATCTAGGTCTTAAGCATTTTGTAACATTGTATTTCTGTAACATTCAATCATTATATATCATTAAGTTTTTGTTGATTCTAAGTGTTGGCAGCAATTTTGGTAAAACAAAGAGTGTTCACAAGATGTTATGTGTGATGTCTTAACATGAGATATCCTATGTACATGCTGGAGTTCAAGAACATGTTCATGCAGGATTGTTTCAGAATGCCACATACAATGCCATGGCTTCTGATATTGGATGTACCTGCTGGAGCTTAAATAAAAGACATGTTCATGCAGGATTGTTTCAGATGACATACACAAGGTCATGGCATCTGATATGGCTGTACCTGCTGGAAGTTATAAAAGGAATTATTGGATTATGCAGGATTTTTACAGGATGTCAAGCCCGATGTCATGACATCCTGTACACAGAACATTCAGTATGAATGTCTGGTGTTTTGTGATTGCACAATTAATGGCAATCTTTGGATGATTGAAGATATGATTAGCTGGCGCATTCAATCATGGATTACAACCAGATTTACTTATTTTCCAAGGAGATCTAAACAGCTGTTATAAAAAGATTTGATTGGAAAATAGATTTAGGGTTTTCAAGATGTCCAAGCCCAGCTGGATGCTTCTATAAAAAGGGACTTAGAAAACCTGTTTGAACACACAAGCAATACTGAGCGAAATATAGAGAGAGAGCTAGGGTTTGTGTCTGTTTAGTCGTGAGACTTGTAGGTCATTCAAGTCATCCATTGATGATTGAATTGGACTGATTTGTGGTTGTAATTTGTCACTCTAAAGCTGTTAAGCAAGAGTGTGTGTCTTCTTGATCAAAGCTGTGAAGCAAGATCAAGAGTGTGTCTTCTTGATTGAAACTGTGAAGTAAAATCAAGAGTGTGTAATTGAAAAGTATTTTCTTTTCACAAGGGATTGTTGTTTAAAATCACTGGTGTGTGATTGTAGGGAAGTGAGTGGGTTCTCATATCTAAGAGTGCTTAGGTAGAAATTGCACGGGTAGAGATTAGGTGAGAAAGAATGTAACTTGTTAAAGTGTACGGAGAGTCTTTGAACTAATTCTATTTTAGTGAATTTCCTTCCTGGCTTGGTAGCCCCCAGACGTAGGTGAGTTGCACCGAACTGGGTTAACAATTGCTTGTGTTATATGCTTTACCATTCTGTATTTTTTATCCATTGTGTGTTAACAGATATTAGTGTCGTAACATTACCTTCGACATCTTATATCTGATACCAGAATTTCAATTGGTATCAGAGCAGGCATCTTGCTCTGGTTCTGGGTGAGATCTAGGGGCAATACTTTCTGGTACAATGGAGAGAGATAGAGGATCTGTTCACAGGCCACCAATTTTGGATGGTTCTAACTATGACTATTGGAAACCTCGAATGGTAGCCTTTCTAAAATCGCTTGATAACAAGGCTTGGAAGACTGTGTTGACAGGCTGGGTGCACCCTGTAGTTACTAAAGAAGGAGAAGCCACTGCTGAGAAAAAGCCTGAAGAATAATGGTCCAAGGAGGAGGATGACCTAGCCCTTGGAAATTCTAAAGCATTGAATGCCATCTTCAATGGAGTGGACAAGAACATCTTCAGATTAGTAAACACCTGTGAAATAGCTAAAGATGCTTGGGACATTCTCAAAACCACTCATGAAGGCACCTCTAGAGTGAAGATGTCTAGACTACAGCTGCTCACTACCAAGTTTGAAAATTTAAGGATGAAAGAAGATGAAAATATTCATGAATTTCATATGAATATCCTTGAAATTGCTAATTCCTTAGGAGCCCTGGGTGAGAAGATGTCAGATGAAAAATTAGTGAGGAAAATACTCAGGTCACTCCCTAAGAGATTTGCCATGAAAGTGACAGCCATAGAAGAGTCTCAAGACATTTCCAATATGAGAGTTGATGAGCTAATTGGATCCCTTCAAACATTTGAGATGGGAATGTGTGATGGATCTGAAAAGAAAGCCAAAATCATAGCATTCAAGTCAAACACTGAGGAGGAAGAGGAGGAAGGTGGTCCAGATATTGATGAAGATCTGACAGATGATGTAGCAATGTTGGGAAGACAGTTCAACAAGCTAGTGAAAAAGATGGATGAAAGATCTAAGGCTAATGTCAAGAACATTGCATCTGACATCAGTAAATCCAACAATATTGGAAGAAGAACAAGGTCAGATGAAAAGCCCAAAGAAGAAAAAGGAGTTCATTGCCATGAATGTGATGGGTATGGACACATTAGAATTGAATGTGGGACCTACCTCAAGAAACAGAGGAGGAGTCTTGCTGCCACTTGGTTAGATGGAAGTGAAACAGAAGAATCTGCAAATCTTATGATTTCCTTGACTGGAAGATGGGATTCTGATGAAGACTCAAGTGATGGTGAAGTAACCTTTGAAGAGTTGGTCACTACCTACAGAAAGTTGTGTCTCAAAAGTGTAGAGTGGTGTAAACAGGTTGAAAGCCAGAAGAAGGAAATAACTCAACTTGAGAATGAGAAGGTAGAAAACTTGGAAACCATCTGCAAATTGAAAACAGAAGCAGTGGTTCTGAAGGCCAAGATAGATGAAAGTCAACCAGTTGAAAGCCATAAGATAGTACAGCTGGAGAATGAGAAGGCAGACCATGTGGAAATCATCTCCAAGTTAAAAACTGAAGTTATGTTCTTGAATTCTAAACTAGAAGAGATGACCAAGTATGTAAGAATGTTAAACAATGGATCTGACTCCCTAGATAAGATTCTCCAAACTGGAAAAATAACAGGAGACAAATCTGGCATTGGGTATAATGAATCTAAGTCTGAGTGCAGTTACACTGGTTGCAAACCTCAAGCCAAACCTAAATGCAGCCATAGTAAAAGCAAACATGTGATGTCACGTCATATGTCACAACATCAGAAGAGAAGACAGCAGAAAGGGAAACACCAAAGATGGATATGTCATTACTGTGGGAAATTTGGTCACCTGAAGCCCTTCTGCTATAAGCTGTATGGTTATCCTAGCCCTGTTCATCATCAAACTCACTATCAACCCAGACCCAAACAGCACAGGCCTGACAACAAGAAGCAATGGGTTCCTAAGACTAATGTTACAAGTCTAATAGCTCACATTCCCTTCAGAGTCTCAGCCAAAGAAGAATGGTATTTTGATAGTGGATGTTCCAGACATATGACTGGAAACAAATACCTGATAACTGGACTTCATCCTCATGCCATAAGCTATGTAACCTTTGGTGATGGAGCAAAGGGTGAAATCAAGGGGATAGGCAAGCTTGATTGTCCTGGAGTGCCTAAACTTGACAAGGTCCTACTGGTTAAGGGTTTGACTGCAAATCTAATAAGCATCAGTCAACTATGTGACCAAGGTCTAAATGTTAACTTCACTAAAACTGAATGTCTGATTACCAACAAAGAAAGTGAAGTAATCATGGAAGGAGTCAGAACCAAAGACAACTGTTACATGTGGAACTCTCAAATTAGTTACTCCTCAAAATGTACCTCAGTCAAGGAGAAAGGGATGAAGATGATTATATCTGCTAGAGAAACTCCAAAATTGAAAGTCTGTGGGAAATGTCAGACAAGGATGTCACACCAAAAACTCAGACTTAACATCACTTCCAAAGGGTTGAAACTCCTCCATATGCAGTTGATGGGACCCATGCAAGTGGAAAACCTTGGTGGAAAGAAGTTTGCAGTGGTGGATGATTTCTCCAGATACATCTGGACCAAAAACAAATCTGATGTGGTTGAAATCTTCAAAGATTGTTGTCTGAAACCTCAAGGAGAAAAGCTCATGGTGGCTCAAACAGATATGGATAATTATGGGTTTGGTAGAAGGTCAGATCAGATGGTAGAACATGTTGCTCGTCAAATGTAGTTTGAAGTTGGGAAGAGCTTTGTTGGACTTGGGCTATAAGTCAAGCAGATAGAAGAGTCTATTTTTCTATCTCAAAGCAAATGTGCCAAGAACAATGTTAAGAAGATTGGCATGAAGAGTGCAAGGACTCCTGCTCCTACATATTCGAAAGTATTCAAAGATGAAAATGGTGTTTGTGCTATATATCAAGCTGAATACATAGCAGTTGGAAGTAGCTATTCTCAACAGGGTTGGTTGAAACTAATGGTGACTGAACACAATGTCACACAAGATGTCAGGACAGTGTACTGTGACAACCTGAGTGCTACAACTATTTCCAAAAATCATGTTCAGCACAGCAGGATGAAGCACATTGATATTATTCATCACTTTATTAGAGAACTGATGGAAGAGAAAATCATAGCACTAAAGCATGTTACTACTAAAATGCAATTAGCTGACATATTTAGAAAAGCTTTGGATGTTAATCAGTTTGAATGTTTAAGAGGGAAATTGGGGATTTGTATTCATGAGAATTTATAGCAATTAAAGTGGAAATTTGTTATACAGAGGAGAGTTGCTGTAGAAAGGGAGCTAGGGAAGGAGGCTGTAGAAGTGAAGGAGGTTATGGAATTAATCAAGTTTGCTGGTTTGATGAAAACAGTTAGTGCATTGCCCCAATGTTTTGAAGGTTTAATGGAGGAGTTTGTGGTGAATATCCCAGGGGATATTTCTGACAAGAATAACAAAGAATTCTGCAAGGTCTTTATGAGAAGAAGGTGTGTAAGGTTCTCCTCAACTATAATGAATAAGTTCCTAGGGAGAGGAACAGAAGGAGTTGTTGAGTTAGAAGCCACAGACAATGAAGTCTGTAGGACAATCACTGTTGGGCAAGTCAAAGAATGGCCAAGAAAGAAGCATGACACTGCTGAGAGAGTAAGAGAGTTCAGAAGAGGAAGATGACACCTTGGTTCATCACTTGAAACCAAGTGTTGCAAAGAAAATGAAAACCAGGAAAGGCAGGACTGTGGCTAGAACTAGTAGGAAGGCTGCTGTTGTAGGTCATTCTAAATCGTGGAGTAAAGTAGAGGTTCAGAAGAGGAAAATCAGAGAAAGCTCTGATTCTGAAGATGATGTCGAAGATGATGTCCCAGACATCTCACCTGCTAAAAGGAAAACTGTTAGAAAGTCTCCAGCTAAGGTTGCAACTGTACATTTGGACAACATTTCCTTCCATTTGGAAGATGGTGAAGCCAAGGAGTCAGATGCCCATACCTCAAGTGAGAGGTCTAATTCTCAAGATCAATCTAGTGGCAGTTCTGAATCTGAAAGTGAAGAAGATGCTACCTCCTCAGACTAAGTTGTGGTGATGGTCCCCCTGTTATGATGACATGTGTGCTATTCTGGATGCTGTTATGTCTGTCTTGAAAGCTTGGATGTTTTGTTTCTGTTGAAATGTTTGTATTATGTGGCAGTCCTTACTGATGCCTTGATGAGTTTAATGGATTTCTAATTATCTCAACTATTACAGTTGTGTATAATTATGGTATGTATCTCCTAGCATTTATGTTTTAAGTCACCTTTGGTCAATTTTGAC
Source organism: Lathyrus oleraceus (assembly GCF_024323335.1). Taxonomy (NCBI): domain Eukaryota; kingdom Viridiplantae; phylum Streptophyta; class Magnoliopsida; order Fabales; family Fabaceae; genus Lathyrus; species Lathyrus oleraceus. Next base: position 134,286,529 of record NC_066584.1, read on the forward strand.
TAAAAAGGGGGAGAAATGATTATGTGGAGAGCTGCAGTTAAATATGTGGTTGTGGAGATCTGCAGTGCTGATGTAGCTAGCTAGGCTAAACAGATGACAACTGATGATGTTGAATAGAATGATATTCTATGATGTTGGAAGAGATGTCTAATGTAAGACAGAATGGTGTTCTGTTCTGAGATGTTGGAGGAGATGTCTGATGTTCAGTGCAAGCTCTGTTCTGTACAGGTGATGTTGAAGGAGATGTCAGAAGGAAATTCTGAATGTTAACATGTTAAAGCAGATGTCAGAATGACATTCTGTTCTGCACAGGTGATGTTGAAGCAGATGTCAGAATGACATTCTGATGGTTACAGGTGCTGTTATTATCAAAGAAGATGTTTGTTGTGTGCACAGATTTAGGGGGAGAAGGAGTACCCTTGTGCATTTGTGTGTCTTACTAGTTGCATCCATAACTAGTAATTCTGTTTGTTGCACATATTTAGGGAGAGGAGAAGTACCCTTGTGCATGTGTGTATTACTAGTAGCCATAGCTAGTAATTGTTTTGCTTCTGCTGCTGATTAAACTACTGTTAAGTTGTTTAACTGCTGATAGTTTACCTTGTGAACAAAAAGGACTGATATATGTTTTAGCCAAAATTTGCCAAAGGGGGAGTTTGTTGATTCTAAGTGTTGGCAACAATTTTGGTAAAACAAAGAGTGTTCACAAGATGTTATGTGTGATGTCTTAACATGAGATATCCTATGTACATGCTGGAGTTCAAGAACATGTTCATGCAGGATTGTTTCAGAATGCCACATACAATGCCATGGCTTCTGATATTGGATGTACCTGCTGGAGCTTAAATAAAAGACATGTTCATGCAGGATTGTTTCAGATGACATACACAAGGTCATGGCATCTGATATGGCTGTACCTGCTGGAAGTTATAAAAGGAATTATTGGATTATGCAGGATTTTTACAGGATGTCAAGCCCGATGTCATGACATCCTGTACACAGAACATTCAGTATGAATGTCTGGTGTTTTGTGATTGCACAATTAATGACAATCTTTGGATGATTGAAGATATGATTAGCCGGCGCATTCAATCATGGATTACAACCAGATTTACTTATTTTCCAAGGAGATCTAAACAGCTGTTATAAAAAGATTTGATTGGAAAATAGATTTAGGGTTTTCAAGATGTCCAAGCCCAGCTGGATGCTTCTATAAAAAGGGACTTAGAAAACCTGTTTGAACACACAACCAATACTGAGCGAAATATAGAGAGAGAGCTAGGGTTTGTGTCTGTTTAGTCGTGAGACTTGTAGGTCATTCAAGTCATCCATTGATGATTGAATTGGACTGATTTGTGGTTGTAATTTGTCACTCTAAAGCTGTTAAGCAAGAGTGTGTGTCTTCTTGATCAAAGCTGTGAAGCAAGATCAAGAGTGTGTCTTCTTGATTGAAACTGTGAAGTAAAATCAAGAGTGTGTAATTGAAAAGTATTTTCTTTTCACAAGGGATTGTTGTTTAAAATCACTGGTGTGTGATTGTAGGGAAGTGAGTGGGTTCTCATATCTAAGAGTGCTTAGGTAGAAATTGCACGGGTAGAGATTAGGTGAGAAAGAATGTAACTTGTTGAAGTGTACGGAGAGTCTTTGAACTAATTCTATTTTAGTGAATTTCCTTTCTGGCTTGGTAGCCCCCAGACGTAGGTGAGTTGCACCGAACTGGGTTAACAATTGCTTGTGTTATATGCTTTACCATTATGTATTTTTTATCCATTGTGTGTTAACAGATATTAGTGTCGTAACATTACCTTCGACATCTTATATCTGATACCAGAATTTCAGTTTTTGTTACAACGAGGTTCATAACAAACATCAGTACAAAACATCTGAAAACATATATATTTCTAACTGATTATAACAATCAAATTGATGTCGTCTTGACCGAACATCATTTCCCTAGCATCCGTATCAGTCTTCATTCGCACCCAACCAAAGATACTGTCAAGTCTCTCAATACTTCTGATTTTTCCCCTTCTGGTATTTTCCCATCTAACCAACAAACTAGCTCCCTCTTCAGTTGATCCAACGTAGTGATGTTCCAAAACAGCATCAGCATTTGAGGTTTGTCTCTCGCATAAATCACCTTTCCGTATCGGCGACGAACACCAAACATGATTGCCAAATGATATATGAGATGTGGAACAATTACTCACACAACGCATCTATTTATAACACAAAAAATGCATTTTAGGAGGAGTCTCCAATTGAATTGGCGACTCCTCTTAAAACCTACACAGGGGCGCCAATTGGATTAGCTAGGGCACCTGCCATAGCCAATCCAATTGGCGACTCCATTCAAGTTTTAAGAGGAGTCTCCAATTCAATTGACGACTCCTCCTAAAAGTGGGGTAGTTTGGGATTTTTTTTGAAACCGGGGGTATTTTGGGAATTTTCTTGAAAAGTGGATTATTTTTGTAAAAAAACCTAAAAAAAATTAGTTTGAATTCCAAGAAAATTACAATTAGGATTTTTAATATTTAAAATACGATAAGGATTTTTAATACTTTAAATAATTTAATATTTTTTTATGAAAAAAAATAATAAAATTTTAAAATCTTATAAATGTTAAATTTTGTAATAATAAAATGATTTTTGTTTAAAAAATATAAGGTAATTTCAATTTTATGTTCTTTTAAATAACATTTATATAAAAATATCTTGATACTTTATAAATTAGAATATTTTATTTAAATAACTCGGTTTTTTTTAATCCAAAATAACCTACATTCCAAATGATTTTCTAAACTATTCCATTTTTCAACAAAAAAAATCGTCAAAACATTGGGGTCAAACTAATTGGTGACTGCACTCAAATTTTAAGAGAAAACACCAATTTGATTGACATCGATGTTTTGAATGCAGTCGTCAATTCAATTGACGTCTCCTCTTAAAATTTGAATGCAATCGCTAATTGGTCTGACATCAATGCTTTGACGAGATTTTTTTATAAAAGTGGGAGTAGTTTGAAAAATTATCTGAAATTTGAATTACATTGAGATTTTTTTTGAAAAACTGAATTATTTGAATAAAAAAATCTATAAATTAACATCATTTTATTTTTTTCAAATTTAAAAATTAAAATTATATTTAAAGTAAATTAAAGTTAAAACAATATTTCTTTTTTAAATAACCATCCCACTAATTTTCAAAATGCTAATATTTAAAAAAAAATCATGCGTAGCATTGAAGTCAAGCGAATTGGCGTTTGCACCATACAAATTAGAAATTAAAGCAATTGAGTTGACGCCTCCTATAGGCCAAACTAATCCAACGGGTGTCTATATGTTGATATTAAAAGGAGACGCCAATTCATCTAAATCCTAAGTGTTGCAATTTTGTTGTTGTAATATATTACTCTATGTCTCACAATGAGTGATTCAATTGATCATTTTATACGTATTAAGAAAAATATATATATGGAAGAGAGAAAATCATATCTTTACTAAAGTACTCATTATTAAATATTGAGTGTAATAAAAGTAATAATGATTAAAGTACTCATTGTAAATTAAAATGTGTAATTTATTTTGACTTTTTTTTTGCAAATGGATCACTCGTTGCGGGGTTGAGTGAATATATTTTAATAGGTATCATTTAGTATAAATAGAGGTGTGTTTTCTACCTTTTTTCACAACACTTCTCATTTTCTTCTTAACCTTTTCTTCACTTGTTCTAACATGAGTAGTAAAAGACATGAGCATATTTTTTTTTTCCGAGAACCAAACCTATGATAAAGATGCATTTTTGGAATATTTGAAGTTTTGAGGAACATTTGGTTAGACACAAAGATTAATGATGGTGAATGAATTAGAAGTATTGAGAGACTTGTTTCGTATTTCTCTATTGTGGATGACAATGATGATCTCCATCGTATGTGGGTGCCAATTAAAGATAACAATGATGTTAGGGATATGATGTCTGCACCAGATGATATTGTTTTGATTGTTGTATGCTCTTAGATATGTTGTGGTGGTAAGTCTTTTTATTTGTTGTTTGTATTGTTGTTTTAGGCGTGTTTATGTTTTTTTTTTGTAATCAAAAGTCGTTATCCATATTAAATTCCAAGGTTACAATAATAGACTATCATTCAGAGCTTGTTCTAATATTGGGACTTCATTTTCGTGTGTGTCTGGGCTGACGACATATACCACACTTTCTTTACAGTTTGTCAATCGTATCAGTTCGCTTCTAATACGCATGTCGTTAGGGCGACCTCTTTTTCTTCCTTCTCATATTTTCATTGTGCCAAATTACATCCCCTTGATATGTAGGTCAATATTCTTCTTTTGCTACCACAAGAAAGTTATTATTGTATACACCAAATACGTTTACGAATTTTTAAACGTTAGATAGATGCAAGAAAATGTCCTAGCGAGCACTTGAACATGTCGCAATGACATGGGAGCAATGCATACAAAAGGCTTGAAACTTTTTTCAATTGCACCAACCAATATGTAGTTCGACCAAATAGTATTCTTTTGGCCTCCCTCGTTATGGTCCATTATCTCCTCTACACTGAAATTGTGAAGAAGAGTTCTTCTTGTCCTTGGTTATAGTTTTGATGAAGACAAACACATCAACAAGAAGAAGTCAAATCTTGAATATTAGAGCAATCAAGTTCAAATGATCATAAGCTTTGGAAAATCAATGGAAGAATCAAGATGGTTGAGTATTCTTTACAATTCAAGTTATTATATACTATATGCAATAACGGACTGTCATCACAATCTCAAACTTGAATTGTTGCTTCTCCTCAAGTAACTCGTCTGCAACTTCACATTTCAACAAACAACAAGTCACACAATAACAATCGAACATCACCAAATTAAATATTTCTTTTACCTGACCATTTTTCTAGCTCCCAACTTCTATCCGACGAATTCGAAAAACGTCTTTAACATTAACGAGTACTCAACCTGTCTCTCAACTTACTATAACTCATTCAATGGATAGGGTGATATCTCAATCAACATGTAAAATATATTATACTTAGCTTGATCAAGTTCTAATAGAGTTCATCATAGAAATCACAACACACATATTAGAGGTCTTTTCAGGTTGTAACTTGGCTTATGTTTGGGTAGGATATTTTGAAGAAAGTAGGTTTAAACCTTTGGAGTTAGGTGCTTAGTTCTCATTCTATCATCATACCTCTTTGTTCCTTTTTGATGATACTAGAGAGTTGTGGTCCTTCTTATAATATCATTCTTTTTTTTAAAAAATGTCTTTTTCCACTTCTTTTTTCTCAAACATTTTTGAAATTTTGGACCATACTTTCTAGTACCCTCAACCCAAACTTAAAAGTTTGTTCACTTCCAAGAGAAACTCCAAACTTAATCTTTTGCATATGACCAAGGAACTAAATTTTCTACCTAAATCCAAAGAGAGGATGAAAAGATTTAATCTTTCAAGTCAATTGGCTAATAGATGTGGCTAAAGAGCTTAAGCTCAAAGTGGTTAGCAATGGATTACCTATTACTACAGGGTGGTTTAAAAAGGCTCAAAGCTATCAACAAAAACTGTCTCAGTGTGTGTCGGTCAAACCAGATAACTTAATCTGAAACAGATCAAACCAGATAAAATAATAATGCATGGATACACTCATAAAGAAAGAAAAGTGAACAATGGAAATATTTGGCTCAAGCCTTACTATATGAGGTATTTGTAGGTTGAGTACAAGTCTGTTGATTCTTTTCTCATCCTTCGCCTTCAAGTTGCTAGTTGTTATTGTGATGATCAAGTTTCTTTTGGATCATCTGTTTAATGCTAAAGTGCTAAATTTGCAAATCTGGAAAAAATAAAAACAACTACAAACTTGTTTATTAAATACAATATAGATCTTCATGTGAAGGTTACACTTGAGTAGCAAACTCCTCTTGAGGATGGTCTTGAATATAAATAAAGTAAATTCTACAAAACAAAAACTGATTAAAAATGATGGGTTGCCTCCCATCCAACGCTTCTTTTCTGTCATTAGCTTGACGTTCCATGTCTAAGGCACGTCAGACGCAAGGGATACCCTCACATTGGTCACTTCTCTTCTCATTATTCCTTTGTCTACTTTCCTACCTTTTTCCTCCAGATGGTAGCAAGCATCCAAATTATCCACATAAGGTGTCCCGTCATACACCTTGAAAACCACCTTTCTTTTATTGGACTTCAAGATAAGCTCACTTGTTTCTACACCAATCTTTGCTTTCCCTGTTGCCAATAGTAGCCAGCCGAGAATAACAAGTCCTCCTTAATCTCCTTTTGTATCACACACTACAAAATCTGCAGAAAACACTAAGTTGTTGACATGTACTAACATGTCGCGCAAAATACCAATCGGTTGAGTAACAAACGAGTCAGCTAGAGTTAGAGTCATGTTACTCGGTATGATCTCACCCACTTTCAATTCTTTGATAGTTTTTAGTGGCATGATATTTATGCTAGATCCCATATTGCTTCACTCCACCGATGTTACAAGAAATAGTAAACTTACATGGGTCTTTTAATTTTGGTGGCAAGGACTGGGGTTTTACCATATCAGCCTTTTCGGTCAAGTTTGCATGTTTCTTGATCACTTTCTCTTTCGTCTCTTTTAGTAATGCCTTCATAAATTTAACAAACTTAGGCATTATTTTTAAAATTTCATGGAAAAAAATACTTACCTAGAGAGTAGCTAGCATTTCCTTGAACTTTGCAAACATTCCTGCTTCATCATCTTGAATCGGTTTCTTTTTAATTTTTGGCTACGGTGGTTTTACGTAATCCGATAAAGGAGGATTTGGTTCAGTCAGGATTTGCTTCTTTGTTCTTCTCTAAGGAGAGTTTTTATTAATGAGTTGATTAAGAGTGACTCCTTTTTCCTCTTGGTCACCTTGCTTAGTACTCTCCTTTGTCTCAACCATACCTTTTTTAACTATCTCATCTTTACCCTTTTCAATAATCACCCATAAACCCGTGTCCACAACCTTGCATGATTCATTCTTAGGATTATCTACAGTATTACCTGTTGTCATACCCCAAAATTTTCCCTACCTCATCATTCAATTCACATGGCCTATGGTTTTGTTCATTTGCATATATTTGTTTATTTGATCATGCATTTAGGTCATTCATCTGCATCTGCATATTATAACAAATTTAGGTCAAAGGTTCAATAATATTGGATTTAACTGGATAAAATGGGTTGTCTCAATGTGTGGGCTATGCCTTATGGTCAGATGGTTCTTGGGTTAAGGTTATTATGCATTATATGGATTGGTCCTCAATTTGGTGATCAGATAAGTTCCCCATGATTTTACTTATGGAACAAGTTATCAAGGAGTGTTTCAAATTCCATCAAAGCATCATATAAGAAAAGGAAAAGATTTGGAATTGGAAAAAAGAAGTATCATATTCAATTATGCAAGATTGCAAGTCATTTGGGTTACAAAGTGGAAGTTGACTTTTTGGTCAAAAGGCAACCTTGATAAGTTGACTTTTTGATCAAAGGTCAACCTTGGGAAGTTGACTTTTTAGTTAAAAGTCAACCTTGGGATGTTTACTTTGTTGACCAATTTGTAGACTATTCCTACAAGCCATCATTCAAGAGTTGTTTCCCTAGCATACATATTTTAATATTTGCTTGAAAATGTGAGAAACATCGAAGAACAAAAGAAAGAAAACTTCATTTATAAGAGAATTTCTTTATACATGAGTACAAGTTGTATAAAATTCAAGATTACAAAATACTATAACAAGTGTTTGAAGAAAACACTCATAAGGAAAAAAGTTAACTTTTTGGTCAACAGATCAACCATGGAAGGTTAACCTTGTTGGCCAACCCTAGACCTAATCGTTGGAGTTATATCTCTTGAAACACCAAAGAAATTCATCTTCATCTTCACTATGTGTAATACCGAAAATTTTAACACTAAGATACCACATATCATATGCATCCTTGCATACAAACAAGATCACGTCTTGGTCTTCTCACTCTCATCTTTGGGTTTTTCCTTGCACATGGATCATCAAGCCCTTCTTTGTTGGTGTTTTACTCTTATGTTTATATGTTTATTACTCATCTAACCAATAATCAAAATATAAAAAAATATGTCTTGTTTCTTTTAAGTTTATTGTGCAAGGTAGGGTTTCCTATCAAGAACATCAAGCATGTTTCCTCAACTAGGTTTTGTTTTGGTTCCTCAGCAAAGTGTCCTCAACCATTGATTCTCAAGAGGCTACCTTTCAAGGCATGATATGTAAGGTTCTCAAGCATCTTTCAATCTCATTTTTTATCAAGAGTATCTCAAATTTTTGTGGCTAACTTCTCAAAGAAAGTCAAAGGTTCATGTGTTTATTTCCATGCCTTCTTCAACAAGTTACCTCAAGCTTTAAACAACCTAATCAAGGTACATTCAAATACACCTTATTTTGAGTTCATATGATCATCTGTGTACCTTGAAGTGCAAGAAAATTCCAAGTACACAAGCTTGTCCCAAGAGGTTTGACCAAAAAGTTAACATTTGAAGTCAAAGTTCCAAGGATCATAGCTCCTTCAATTCTCAATATTTGTGAATGCTTCTTTTTGAATATTCCTTATCCCATACAAATTCTATTTACATAATAAGAGCCAATTATGCTTGGAGGATCATCAAAAGTTTGAATACATTATAGGTCATTTGTGGACTTTATGAAATTTGACCTATTTTCAAGTGACTTTTCCTCAACTTTCAAGGTTCATAACTTATTCAATTTTCAAAATCCGAGGCTGATTCTTTTTGCATAATATCATTTGTGATGCCCTATACAAATTTTCTTCAAGGATCAAAGTCAAATTATGCTTGGAAGGCCATATAATTCATTGAGACATTACAGGTCATTTTCAAACATTTAGGACTTAGAATTTTCTAAGTTACATGACCAGTTTTTCGTGCCAACTTCAACATGGCATAACTTTGTGCTCAAGCATCCAAATGTAACCTTTCTTGACACATTGTAATCTTTGTTATGATGTCAACACATTGCAAAAATAATGGGATCAAAAAGCCTTCTGAGTAGGATGCCTCATGGGTTGAACATGGTGACTTGGAACTGAAGAAATCACCATGGTCCGAATTTGAACTTCACTAATTCTCAATTACAAGCCGAATTAGCACGCGTTTTGGACCTAAACATGTTTAACAAAGTCTCCAGAAGCTAATTGACCCTTGAAACACATCATTTGGCTAAGTTTCGATGGATTATAAATCACACTTTTCTCACTTCATGATCAAATTCACTTTGCTCGAATTAAGCTTGATTCCACACGTATTTGGATACAAACACATTCCTTATAAATGGAGGAAGCTATTACATTCATTTCCAAGCTTTTGAGAGCCAAGAAACCCCTACTTCAATCTGAAATTTTCCAGAAAAATTCAACCATCGTGTTTTGAATCCCAATTTGTTTCAATCTTATTTCTTGATTCCATTAGCATCTTCATCCTCCTCTGAAGCTTTTGCAACAATTCCCAAGCTCTGAGACCTTATAAAGTGACCAGACTAGATCAGGCTTCATCAACTTCTGATCACCATTTGGACAAGGTAGTTCTGAGCACCATTTGAACTCAAACAAGTTACCACAATGTAGTCCTTCTCTCTCTGATACTTTCCCCTAACTTATCTTATGTTGATTGATCATGTTCATCATTTAATTTTATTATTCGTGGCTTGCTTACATCTAAAACTTCTCTGAAATTCCTCGTGCTCAATATAGATAAATGAATTTGGAGCATGAGGTTGAATTCGTGATGAGGAGGCGATCATATTGGTGATGGTCTCGTGTTTTGAATTTATCAAACGGTGAAGCTCCGGTAAAGGATCATCGGGGAAGATGACCAGAGTGTTTCAGACCGTCTGAGTTTGGCCAGACACGTTGGGCTAATTAAATATTCTGATTGGTCCAATTTGAATTAGATCACATGTTTCATTTTTGTTAAATTCCATCGTACGCCCCAGCCTAAGGATTGTTGGATCTGCCACGCCAATTAATGAGGTCAGATCCAACGCTCCATGTTTTTTCTGATTTTATTTCTTTTTGTATTTTTATTTTTAATTGCATTTTATTTTAAAATCATAGAAAATTTATTTTACATCAAAAAAATCCCAAAATAATTTCTAAAATTCTCTTTTATTTTTCTTCATCTAATTTTTATTTTCCATATTTTATTTTATTGATTTTCTCTTTTTCATGGAACTTCTCTTTTCTCCTTTGTTTTAATTGATTTAAAAATACTTTTCTGCATTTTTAAATTCTAAAAAATTTATTATATGCTTCTTATTTTATTTCCAACCTTCCATAATTTTCTTGGCAATTTATTTAGTATTTTGAAGGACTTTATGGATTTTCCTCTTTATTTCCATTTTAAAATTCATTTTAAAAATATTTTTGATGCATTTTATTTCATTTTGTCGCATTTTATATTTGTTTGACCTTTGTTGACTTCTGTTAGCCTTTGATCATGGTTGTTTTGATCATAGGTCTCATCAAACTCAATGGATCTTGGGTGTTAATAGGGTAAAAACCCTAATCCACCAAAATGGATGATTAATTTTGATGATTACTTGATCAAACCTTTGATCTAATTTTGTTGTGATCTCTTTTGTCCTCTTCTTCTCCATCTCTTTCTTTTCCTCTTGATCAATTGGATGGTTTGTGTCTATCTTATTCATGATGCATGGATTGGTGCTTGATGAACTTTCATCATTTCAAATCTACCTCCTAATTGATCATGGATCATTTAAGGTTCTTTAGATTGATGCATAAGTTTATCCTAAGTACTATGAAGTATGTATTGAGGTAATGGACCACCCTTCTAGCCTTTGTGCTTGATCCATCCTCTTTTCTTTTTGTATGACATGGATTTAGGAGAATGATTTACATATCATGTCTCTAGCATGTATTAACACAAACATTATTATTGACCAACCTCAAATAGTTGTGACTTCTACATAAGTCCAATTACGATTGCTTAACATAACGCTAAATTTGTCCCGAAAGTAAGTCATTTTTATAAGAGAGATTGTAAGTCTCCTATTCCTCATGGTATTGTATGAAAATACCGCCTCCTTTTCATTTATGAGAGCTAGTGACATACTTGTTGATTTTATCCAAGTTGGAGCCCTTCTCATAAGTAATGTAGAGGTACATATTCTCATACTTGTGAGTGAATAATTGAGTGTTCTATAAAAGATGACAAAACCATTTTCATTTTTGATCACTAACATTTAGTAACATATATTTACATTGACTTTAATTTAATGTCATTTACCTTATGATCTTTACTTTAATGCCATTTACCTTATGCTATGTACTCGTTTGTCATTTACTTTATGATTTATTTTTAACATCTCACATCATATTATTTGTACTTGTGTTATTTGTTCTTTGTCCATTTGGACTTTAATTTCCTTGTAAAAAGACATTAATAAAGGAAAGACCTAAAAAGGGAATTGATCCTCTTGATTCATTGACTGATGGTTACTATCATTAGCATTGTTGTGGAGTTATGGACTTCGGACTAAGACCTTGACCCTTGCTTTGGGAGTTTATGACTTGAGACATTGGGATCTATCTGGCACCTTTGACTTTGGACCTCTTTGTAAAGACTTAGTTTGATTAATTTAATTCCCTCTGACACATGACTATTCTTTTCTCATTTGGCTTGCTTGAGGCTTAATCCAAAGGAGGGAATTCTTGCTTGATATCTTTCCTCCATAGCTTTTATTTTATGTTCTAGGATAGTCGCTTCTTCTCCCCCTTCTTTAATTTTCAAAATCTCCTCTCACTTTCAAAAACTTTCTTGTTTTCAAATTTAAACCACTTTCTCAATAAACCTTGACTTTTGTCAAATGATTTTAAAAAATCTTTTCTTAATAAAATGCTAATCCGTCTTAAGCATATTCATACCAATTTCAAAAAGACTTAAAAAATGCATGAACTCATTCAAATTATTTTATGCTCTTTGTGCATTTTTTCTTTTAAAAGTTTTCTCAAAGTTTAGACATGAGTCATTTACATAGTTGAGATATAATTCTCCTATCCCCATAGCATTGATGATAAATCTTTTCCATCCAAGAGAGCTAATGGCATACTTATTGATCTTTATCCAAGTTGGAGCCCTTCTCATGGTGATGCAAAGTTCTTATAGTTGTGGGTGGCTAGTTGAGTATTCTCCTTAAAATGACAAAATGTATTTTCATTAAAAAAGGAATAAAAAACAAACATCTTTTGTTATTTTTACCATGAAATACGAGGTTTTGATCCTCCATTGCACTTTGTTGATACGTAGACATGAGACTCCAAAAGTCTTGGCAAACACAAAATTATAAAAAAAAACATTTCTTTTCCCATATATCCGATCTTTTGCAACAACATTATTTCTTTTAAACCAACCCCGGACCCTTATCTCTTTTTATTAGTTTTGTTTTAAAACTTCTTTGGGTTTTATTCCTACTTTTTCCCTTTTTCCTTTGGAAATAATAAAAGCGCAGTGGCAACTCTTGATTTGCGAGTTAAGTTAATCAATAGCTTAATCTCAAATTTTTTACCACTATAGAAAAGTGGCGACTCTGTTGGGGAGTAGTCCTTGGTGGGTTTAGCCTATCTTTATTTACTTGTGTATATTATGTTTGCTATTGTTTGTTCTGTCTGATGCTTGGTGATCTCTGTGTTGTGAGATAAGTCCTATACCCGGACTTGAATGCTCTTATGATAGGAGGATGCTATAGTCTTGTTTGGCTTACTTAGAGTTAATCCTTAATGAGCTGACTTGAGATCCCCCGCTTAGTGGAGCCCCCTTTGGGATTACTGATTGTCGCATCCGCGAAAAACAACCGGCGGGCTGAAACAAAAAAACAACACAGAGCCGCCACTGCGCGTTATTTATCCCAAGATACGGAAAGGAAACGCTCAGAGAAACCTGGAAAAGACGTGGTCTCGCGACCAAAGAGAACGGGTAAGGGAGTCGGTTACGCAAGGGGAAGGTATTAGCACCCCTCACGTCCGTCGTACTCGACGGGATCCACGTTCTAAAAGAAAGAATAGGTTGCTAAAATAAACAGACAAACATCATACACACACGCTAAGACAACACAGGTGGGGTTAAGAGGAAGGGAGCTCGATAGGACGTCGCATCCTATGCCTACGTATCTCGTCTGGAACGAGAATCAGAGCTGCCGTAGTTCGGCTTACGCACGCCAAACAAGCAAACACAAACACAAGCAAACATGGAGCCTGAATGCCAATCACTGGACTTACATCAGCATCCGAACCAAAACGCACACCAGAAGGCAAACGTGGAGCCCGACCGCCAATCACTGGACTTACATCGGCATCCGAACCAAAACGCACACAAGAAGGCAAACGTGGAGCCTGAAAGCCAATCACTGGACTTACATCAGCATCCGAACCAAAACACACACAAGAAGATAACAAGCAAACACACACAAAAAGAAAAAAAAATGCCCGGAGAGACCTCGCACGGTCTCCTGCCTACATACCTCGTCTGGAATGAGGATCAGGGCGATGTAGTTCCCCTGAAAGGGAAAGAAAAACTAGCCAGAAACCAAGGGAAGACACACTACCAGGGAGCTGTACTCGAGCCTAGTGTTGTCATGCATCATTACCCTACGTTGAGGTTTCTACCTACTTGCGCAACTGCAAGCTAATCCTATCCAGGAAGAAAGCAAGCATACAAGCATACAAGCAAACAAATATTCACAAAGCACACACTATAACCAGTCAAGTGAGGCTCAAACAATGGGTTTGACTGCCGAAGCAAGTCATCTGTACATGGGTAGATTCGCTCTTAACCTTGCCATTAAGAGGCTAAGGTGAAGCAGATGAAAGGTGAGTGAAGATTGGACTTCACAACTCTTATCCCTGACCAGGGAGAGCTTCAGACAAAGGAGCGTGGGTCCAGAATGGAGGGACCCTTCTACGCTCAAAGACTCTGACTCGATTGTGCAACAGCACAGGATCTTGGGTTCGTGCCCCAATGCATCAACACATAGCCGTGTGAGCAGAGGGACGACTCACAGAATAGTGGGGGATAGATTGCATATCCCTTGGCTTCCACCAATTGCCTCATAGAGGTCTTCACCTGCTTGGCACAAATGTAAACAACCACAAACATCGCCTCTTAAGGAGGACTTCAGACAGTTGCCTGGCCAAATAACAGGCCAGGTCTTCCAGACTACATGGAGAATAGAAGTCCTACCTCAACTGGTTTAAAACTCAAGCAACAGCAAGCAAGTTCTTAAAGAACTGTAAGCGACTAAATGTACCTGAAATCAATCAAGTATCATCAGTACTCAGACAGACAAACAGTAAACAGCAAATGTTAATCTATACAGACAACACAAGTCAATGCACACAAGTGCAAGCTATAAGCCTAAGCTCAAGCATCAATCCCTACAAAACAAAGTCAAATTAGTTCTCAACATCAAACAATCTCAATTTAATTGACTTGAAGCCATCTCCTTAAGCATTGTGCATTTCATCCTGAAAAGTCAAACCAAATGTGAGAAACTAGACCACTAGGCCAAGCCTAGGGTCCAAAAGGGAGAAAAAATTCTAAACAGCAAGCAATTCTCAACCAAAATCAAATTCAAGCAATTCAAAAGCAAATGCAATTGGTCCCATGCTCATATCATCCACCATTTTCATTTCATGCACAATTTGGTACAAACTAGGTCAAATACAACATCAAAAGTCCAAACAGAATGACTTCAATCAAAAGCATACCAAAACAATTCCAAAAATCCTCAAATAATTCACACCTAAACAGGACACAACCAAAAAGTAGCATGTCAATTTTTAGCTCAATTGGACAAAAGGAACTAGGCCAATGAAAATCAAGAAATCCAGACACAATTATGCAAGCCAATTCATAGCACCAACACATGCATTCACTTCAATAATTCATAAAACAGTGAAAACAATTAAGAAATGAATGGGACCAAAAGCATGGTGTCCCACAATGTGTCTACAATCATCACACCAAATTTCACATTCATCCAAAACCATATGAGAATTTCACAAAAGATATGCCAACATGTATCACACAAGGTTGCACAATGAACCAATCAGTGAAGAAAATTATCAATCAAATTGAAAATGCAACCAAAAATTCCAGCAAAAATCACATGTTATCTTGACATATCAATGATCATCCACACAAAATTTCAGCTCAAATCAACATCTCTAGGCATTTTAAATAAAATCAGAAAGATGACCTAGCTTGGTGTGACACAAATTGTCACACCTTAATCCAAAAATTCATATCTAATCAACCAAGTATCCAAAATTCACAAACTCTACATGGAAATCACCATCAACATGTCCAGAATAAGCACAAAAATTTCAATCATTTCTTTACAAGTATAAGCATTTCATGAAGGATATGGCAAAACATGCAAAAATTGTACACAAGTCAAAGATCAATAGGTCAGGTCAACATTTCTCCATGCACAACTTATGATATCATACCTATAAAATTCTAGGGAAAATTTGGGATCTATCAAAAAAAGTCTCACTATTTTTGGATTAATAATGAATTTTTTTATGATTTTTCTAAGTTTTGTTAGTTTTTTGAAATAATTATTTAAGATGTTTTAATTAATTAAATGGATTCAGTGGCAATGTTGTAAATAACACGCCTTGGCCAAAACGACCGCGTCTCTCATTAATCCAGTGTCACGCGCTGATTGGCTAGGAGCGGAGGGAAACAAAAATTCAAATTGGCACGCGATACAAATGGATCAAACTCCACAAATTTCCAGAAATCTTCATCGTTCTTCATCTTTTTTCCAGAAAATCTCAAGAATGCAAGAACATCGAATCTCAACAACAATTAACATGCTTATAGTCATTGGAACCGTCTAAGCACCAGGATCATGAATATGTGATCAATTTATCCTAATTCTAACTGTAGCTCATGGATCGATCAAATTAGGTTTTGACATCAAATCTTAAAATCAAGATAACTCAACCTATAGTTCATCAAATCAAAAACTAACTATATCACGATTATCTACATGGAAGGAACTTCAAAACGCATATGGACTTTCAAGGAATCATGAGATTCGAACTCACACCTTAAATTGGAGACAGTGTTGAATCTTGAGGTTTTTGCGCGCGATTCCTCCAAACAGGTGAAGATTGAAGCTCAGCAAGGTAGTTGGAATGATCAGGTAAGCTCAAGGTTGCTTCTATTGGAAGAAATTGCCAATTGCCATTGATGCACCAAGGATGAACAGCCACGAATCCAATGTCCTTTTGATTCAAATGACCAAAACAGTTTGAGAGGAAGATGATTGGAGGATGAAGCAAAAAGAATCAATCGAATTGATGATGAATTGAAGGAGTTTGGATGAATTTGGTTGATGAATGTTCTTGATGAATTTGGAGAATTGGAGGGAAAATTGGTTAGAAAACTTTGTGAATTGTGATTATGATCCAAATTCAGTTACAATTAAAGCTTTATACTCTTGCTTAATCACCTTCTAATCACCAATTAACCAAAAAATGAAATAATTAGCATAATGTGGTTTTCAAGTGCAAGGGCAAATTTGGCATTTCACATAAGGGCTCATGACAGCTGTATGACAGCTCATACATCTCCTAAATGCCATTTGGAATGTGTTGGCTTTGGTTTCATAGCAATTGGCATTGTATTTCTCATTTTCCATATGTCATGCCAAATTTTGCATTTTCAAGTGAAGTTTCAAAATGACCTAGCCAAATATTGGACCTTGAAATGTTATGACAATTCAAACCATTTCTAATTGGCATATGTGATGTGTTGCAAAAACTCCAATTCCAAAATTCCCATTATTTCTCAAGTTGGACCATTTTGCCCTTGGATTTTAATTGTACACTTGAAAATTGACCTTTTGCATTGACCATTTTTGATAAATTCCAATTATGCACCATGAAAGTACATGTCAAATGGAGTTTACTCATAAAAAGATCACTCAATTTGGACACTCCATGTGAAAGTTATGCCACTTTGATTATGGGTCATTTTTGAAATTGAATGGACCATAACTTGCCAACCATACATGGGAATTTCAAGTTCTTGGACTTTTTGGAAAGGTGAGAACAAGATCTACAACTTTCATGTTGAACAAATTTTCATTTGAAGCTTTTTTGGACACGTGGTCTTGAGGTGAAAAGCTTTCCATTTTTGGAAACTTCCATTACAAGTCACTTTCCATTTTTGGCAACTTTTTGTCTTGACTTTATTTTCTTCATTATTGAGCTTTGACATGTCAAATAAAACTTGTTCCAACATGAATGAAGTGTATCCAACTCTCTCCCACCTCCAAATCCATAAAATCAAGTGCAGTTGACTTTTCAGCTGATAGATGAATTTGGCAAGGCACTGATCAATCTGAGCCCCAATTCTCTGATGAAATGGCTCAAGGATGAAACCCTAGCCTCAATAAGCTCCATAAAATCATATGATGATCCCCATATCCATTATAGACCCCATCTCCTTGCTATGCCCTGATTGGCCCAAAGCAACTGATTAGGGTTGACCAGTGGTCAAAACCCTAATCTCAAGGTATATGATCAATCTTCTTGAACCTTCTGGATGATATCAAGACCATGATGATGATGATGTATCATTTCAATCAGGATGAAGACCAATCTCCTTGAGAATCACAAAACCCTAATTTGGACCTCCATCCTCAGATGATTAATGACCAGTCCAATGAAACCCTAGCTTGCACATGACCTCCTATCTTCTGATCAAGACTTGAGAGAATGGCTTGCACAATGTAACCACATGATATGCAATATGCAATGCCTAATGACCTAAAATGATATGTAATATGTTATGCTAGTCCCAAGAGAAGAGGGCAAATTTTGAGGTGTTACAGCTGCCCCTATTCAATCCACTGTGAACCTGTCGATATGAATAGCCTCGGCTTTCAGATGATCAGGATGAAGAGTGATTGAATACCAAGAACAGACGAACAATTTGCACTCTGATGGGAAAATAATTACAACGCTTGTCAGAATCGGCGAAGAAACAATCTTGAAACAAAAATATCCGTCTGGTACGGAAAAAGTCGGCCTGAATACCGAAACAACGACGTCGACCTGGATACCAAAATAAATGGCAACGCAGGGATAACCATGGCCAGAACACCACTCATCCGCTCGGGATTATTATTCTTCTTCTTTTTCATTTTCTTTTGCTTTGCTTGAACCCCGAAAATTTTCTCTTCTTTTTTCATTTTCTTGGCCTGAACACCACTTCGGTCTGGATACCGGAAAATTGGCCTGAATGCCATAAGTACATCGACCTGATCGTCGGAAACTTCTTCGGTCTGAACACCGGAAAATTGGCCTGAACGCCACTTCGGTCTGAATACCGCCTCGGTCTGAATACCGGAAAATTGGCCTGAATGCCATAAGTACATCGACCTGATCGTCGGAAACTTCTTCGGTCTGAACACCGGAAAATTGGCCTGAACGCCACTTTGGTCTGAATACCGCCTCGGTCTGAATACCGGAAAATTGGCCTGAATGCCATAAGTACATCGACCTGATCGTCGGAAACTTCTTCGGTCTGAACACCGGAAAATTGGCCTGAACGCCACTTCGGTCTGAATACCGCCTCGGTCTGAATACCGGAAAATTGGCCTGAATGCCATAAGTACATCGACCTGATCGTCGAAAACTTCTTCGGTCTGAACACCGGAAAATTGGCCTGAACGCCACTTCGGTCTGAATACCGGAAAATTGGCCTGAATACCATAAGTACATCGACCTGATCGTCGGAAACTTCTTCGGTCTGAACACCGGAAAATTGGCCTGAACGCCACTTCGGTCTGAATACCGCCTCGGTCTGAATACCGGAAAATTGGCCTGAATGCCATAAGTACATCGACCTGATCGTCGGAAACTTCTTCGGTCTGAACACCGGAAAATTGGCCTGAACGCCACTTCGGTCTGAATACCGCCTCGGTCTGAATACCGGAAAATTCTTGCGCAAGTGATCCCCGATCATTGCATTTGAACCCCGAAATCGCGCTGATCGCGTAACGTCCTCTGATTTTATTTCCATCTCTGTCCGACGGAAACATTTCCTCCAATATCGCACTACTGGGGAACATTGTTGACCTGACGTCATGATGCTAAACTCCGCAGAGCAACATCTCCACCAACCGGTGAACCCAAATCCCAAACGGTAACCACGGTTTGCGTTACTGATACTTGCAATGCTGATGATTTTCCAACTAGTGAAACCACTCCTCAAACGGTAACCACGGCTCGAGTAGCATCTTCACCTCCGGCAAAACCATATCTCAAACGGTAACCACGGCTTGAGACTAGCTTATGCTTGCAATGATGCATGATTGATTTTTCTGCGTAATGCTCCATAATTATGGAAATGCTACGCGCTTTATTATTTTTCTATGCAACATGCTATGCTATTTTTTTTCATGATGAATGTATAAAAAGTATCCCCTTCAAGGGATTCTGCTGAGGAGTACGAGACACTCTGCTGAGGAACTCGTCACTGCTCCAACTCCACCCTGCTGGGGAATAGGCACTGCTGCTGGGAAAAAGGCAGCCCTTGCTGGGGAAAACCTCCTTTGCACCCAATCTTCTCGAGGAAATGCTGGGGAATAAGAACCACCAACACTCTGTGGGGATACCACGACCTTTGACTTGCTGGGGATATACATTCACCTCTGCTTCGGGAACTTGTCCAATCCACTGGTAGGATGAACACTGCTGGAGATATATTTCATTGAAACCCGCTCCACTCGGGGAATAGCAACCTTCTGGCCTGATTGCTGAGGAAACATCGTTTTAAACCTGCCGGGGATAACCATCTTGACTCAGCTAGGGGATCCATAGACCTTGGATCTGCTGGGGAGTTAGTCCTCATAACTCTGCTTGGGGACCTAGCTGGGGGAAATGAGAAAAGTTGGCATAGAACACCCGTCGACTCGTCGAACCATGGTATCCACCTCCCAATCTCGTATCAGCTTTCCACTTTTGAGAATTCCCATACTTGTCTGGACCTTTTCTGCTCCATCATCTTGTATTCCCAATCGCTCGGCGTTCGACGAAAAACGTACTCCTGGGATTTATATAGAAATTTCAATCTTTCGACTTTGAAGAGTCTTCTTGATTAATTCCAAAGGTCGTCGGACGTCCCTCGTCGTCTCTTCACCGTTTCTCTACCCATCATTCGTCCCTGATTGGACCCTGCGGGGAATTTCTACAGACTTTCCAATCTTCCGATTTTGAAGAGTCTTCTTGATTATCATCAAGGATCGTCGTACGTCTTAACGTCTCTTCATCGTCCCCCCCGTCCCTGATTGGACTCCATGGGGATTTGTTTTTTGTCGACAAGCTTCCACATCACAACCTGCAAGTGAGTGAAAAATATCTAACAGTTCCTGCAAAACAGATCGTTAGATAAAACCGTGCCCCAGGCGTGTCAAGATTTCAACACTTGGGTCACTCAACCTTCCAAATAAGATTTCAAGTTTCAATCTTATATGCATGCATTGGAAGGGACCTGTATGTCTTAAAATGCAAAATTCTTTATCAAAAATATCTGGATGTTTTTGCAATCAAAACGGTAATGAAAAACAAAAACAAAACTATTTGACTGAATATGCATTTTATTGATTGAAAATTGTGTGGCTCAAATGAGCAATACAAAGGAAGCAATTCCTGAAAAGAGGTAATTGCACAAAAGGAAAAATCTATCCTAATGGCAATGTGAACCCGTGATCTCATCGAGTTCCAACTCGGTTACACCCCACATGTCCTCAGACTCTCCATGCCTTCTGCCTTCTGAACAAGACGATTCTGATTGATCCCTACCGGGTATTATCCATGATGCTTTAACCAAAGCGCAAACGATCATGCCGGACGCAGTTGTTCGTTTCAATCCCTCTTTTGCCTGGACCGCCCTTTCGGGTTCTCAGTCCACCGGGATACCCTTTTTTGCCCAAGTCGCCTTTTCAGGTTTTCGACTTGCCGGGTGTACATTTTTTCTTTTTATCCCTAATTTTTGCCCGAACCTTTTCTTCTGTTTTTTGGTTCGCCGGGATGCCCATTTTTGCCTGGACTATTTTGTTCTTTTCGTCCAGCGGGTCTATTTACACGAAGTATTTTTTAACTGCGTCCGCATTCACAGGGGATGGAAAATCTTCGCCATCCATGGTCGTTAACAACAAGGCTCCGCCAGAGAAAACCTTCTTGACCACGAATGGACCTTCATAATTCGGCGTCCATTTGCCCCTTCGATCGTTTTGAGGAGGAAGGATCCTTTTCAGCACCATATCACCTACGTGATATATCCGAGGTCGCACCTTTCTGTCAAAAGCACGCTTCATCCTTTGCTGGTATAACTGCCCATGACAGATGGCTGCCAGCCTCTTTTCCTCTATCAGGCTCAACTCTTCGTACCGGGTCCTCACCCATTCAGCCTCTTGTAATGTTACGTCCATCAGGACTCTCAAAGAGGGAATCTGAACCTCAACAGGTAACACGACTTCATTCCATACACCAACGAGAAAGGCGTTGCCCCAGTAAATGTACGCACCGACGATCAATACCTAGGATACAAACTTCGTATTCAGCCACCATTGCTGGTGCATTCAAATGCTTTCCGGGCAACAAAAGGAATGTGGGATCCTTTCAGTGTAACCAAAGCACTAACTCGTCCACATTACCTTCCCCATCAGACACCAAAACCCGTTCAGATTCAGGGTCAGGCCCCTCCTCCGGGATCGGTTCCTCACAATCTTTCGATATGAGCACCTCGAGATGTCCTCATCAGGGAACTCAAACTTCCTTGGTTGATAATCCTCCACGGGTTGTCGGGCGAGGTAATCAGACAATACACTCCCCTCAATTGCTTTCTGAGAGGTATATCGAATATCGTATTCAATCAAAATCATTTGCCCTCTTGCAACCCGTCCGGTCGTTGCTAGCTCTTCAAAAATCTACCTGATCAGATCCATCTCGAAATCCACAAAGTGGTATGAACCAGCATATACTGTCTCAGTCGGCGAGCAGCCTATGCCAAAGTACGTCAAGTTTTCTCGAGCAGTGAATGTATTGTTTCACAGTCGGTAAACTTTTTGCTTAGGTAAATTGCATGCTCTTTTCGACAAGACTAGTCGTGCTGACCCAACACCTCGTAGACCCCTCGAAGGCTGTCAAGTACAAAATTGATGGTCGTCCCTCTGCAGGGAGTATCAGAATCAGAGGTTCCTGCAACTTATCCTTTTATTCTTTCAATGCCCCTTGGCACTCTTTATTTCACCTGACCGTTTGATCTTTTTTTTTCAACATCTTGAACATGGGTTCACACGTGGCTGTTAGGTGAGATATGAACCATGACATGTAGTTCAATCTACCCAGGAGACCACGAACCTCTCTTTTTGTTCTCGGTTCAGGCACTTCTCTCTCTTTTTTTTTTTTTTTTTTTTTTTTTTTTTTTTTTTTTTTTTTAAGCAGGATCAACCTCGATTCCTCTCTTACAATGAACCCCAACAGCTTACCGGACTGCACTCTGATAGTGCACTTATTCGAATTCAGCCTCAGTTTGAATCGTCTCAACCGGTCAACCGTCTTGGCCAGATCTACCAGATGCCCCTCTTCTGTTTGAGACTTTGCTATCATGTCATAGCATAGCTTTCAACTTCATGATGAATCATATCATGAAACAAAGTCACCATGGCTCTCTGATACAGGCACGAGCGTTCTGCTCCTTCAGAGGACAGTCTTCTCTCCATGGCAGCTTATGCACAACGACATCGGTATCCGACCCTGGCATATCCTGACATGACCAGGCGAAGGTATCCACATGCTTTTCCAACAGGACTACCATTCTGCTCTCGACTCGCCTCTGAAGCGGCCCCAATTTTTTCCTTCCTGACCTCGGCGGTGCTTGGAATAACAACCTCAACCTGCTCCTCGTGCGGCTGAATCACCTTCTCCTCTTGTTTTGACAACCTGGCTAATTCCAGCAGATCACAATCTTCTTCGCCTTCTTCTTCAGCATGATAGATCGGATTGTCGAAGTCATATGAGGTGTAACCAAATCGTTATCAAAGAGATCCGGAGAATTATTTTTAAATTCGGAACAAGACAAATCAAAAAGGAAAAATGAAAATAAACATTGCCATTTTTATTTGTTTTTAAACTGCAAAAATAAATGAAAAAACAGGGAACACCGCTTTTTGACTGAAAAACCTCCATTTATTAATGATGCAGAAATGCAAATTTAAACATGAGGTGGCCCTTACAATGGACCATTACGTGTCGGGCAACACGTATGGCTTTCATGCAAATAAAACTGAAAACAAGAAATTATTACTCTTCAGGACGAGTGACGGTGCTGATCTTTTTAAGCCTTCGAGTTCCCTGCCACGCACGATTTTATCCATGACTCAAGTTCACAGTCACTGTCAGTCTCTTCCCCCACCGCATAGGCGTGATCTGAATCTTCAGCAATTGCATTCACCATCGCCTGACCATGCGCCGACATGGGATTAGCATTAACATTTGACAATAGTGAAAAATGGAGGGCCTTGGACTCCACCAGGTCTTGGACAGTATGCTTAAAGGCTCTACAACCCTCAATGTTATGCCCAGGCGCACCAGAATGAAATTCACACCTGGCGTTCTCATTATAGTTAGGTGGCCTCTGATCTGATCTCAATGGAGCTAACATCCTTGGCTGAACCATCCCCAGATCCATCAACTTTTTAAAAAGGGCAGCATATGGCATGGGTGGCTTGTCAAAATGACGACCAACCCCCTTTCCTTTCACTTGACTCCCAGCTCCTTGTATCTTCTGTGGAGTTGTCTGAGGTTGCTGTCGGACTGACTGTTTACCAGCAGGGATGGTTACTGCAGCAGTGTGCTGGTAGTAACGACCCCTACCGTGTCCTCTCTGGGCATACACAGCACTCGATTCACCCTCATCCTTGCG